>NC_133901.1:40900919-41223818 GCF_964199755.1 Larus michahellis
TACCTTGTCATGTTGAAGCTAAATGAGCTTCTCTGCAACCTTCTATGGAATGAGAATTGAAGCATGGCAAAAACAGCTACAGCTGCACTCCAGCTCCTACTGGCACACCATTGCTTTTCATGCCCCTGACCGTCAGAGCCAGGCTAGTGCATTTCTACCTTCCTGAAATCAAACAGGACATTATAGTAGACCTCAAATGCTAAGCCACCACAGTATTTACTACTACTTAAAGCATTGCTCCCATTTTGTTCAACACAGCAAGCTTACAGTACATGGGTGGTAAGTGGCTCTTCTCAGCATGTGTTCACTACAAGACGCGTTTTAAAAACAAATTTTAATTAAAATGAGCATTTCTCAGCTGCTGAAACGGAAAGAATGTAATAAGGGATGTAAAAGGCTCTAAACCATCTTCTAGCTTAATTTAAGTGTCATTTAAAAATTAAAATGAACTTTACAGACACTCACATATACTAGAATTTGTGTATAATGCATACCTTCAGTTATATGGAATTCCAGATTTTGAAAGCAAGTAACTACATCAGAAACACTACTACACAAGCAGATCAATTTATCACAAGTACTTTACTCATTTTGCAGGAGAAGCCTGCGTTGTCGGGCATCCATGCATCCTTATGAAATGCTGACCATACTTCAGACTGCGCTCAGACCCATTTTGTGGTGTAATTTCGGAAGGCTGCTACCTCAATACTTTTTTGCTGGAAAACAGTGTGTGATGTTTTTCAGCAGACTCCCACCCTGCTGATTACTAAAGAGGCAGATTTTAGAGCAGGAAGGGATCTGGAGCTTCTTATGGCATGAGGTTTCTCCTCTTCTGATGAATAAACAAGTACAGCTGCCTCTGAGTGCGTGAACTGCCTGCATCTCCAAGACTAACAACGAAATAAAACAGATCTCACAGATGAAGGCACTGACTGTATGACCCCGGACAAGTTGCTTGGGGCCAGATTCCGATCCAAGTTACACTGCTCTGGGTCACTGGCGTAATTGCTCCAATGCTCCTCATCTAACACAGTATAACTGAGGGCAAAGCATTGGCCTTAATCCTCTACTGCTTTACTGCTTTTAATATTAACTGTATATTAGAGAATTGAGTATCCTTTCATGATTTGTGCTTTCACGTGTGACTAAAAAAAAAAAAAAGAGGCGCAAACAAATGCTTTCATTTTAGTTTATTACTATGAGCCTCACGCTCATACTTGTTTACCTCATTCTTATTTGGCTGGCAACAACTTGTGCCATTTATTGCAGCTGTGTCTTAATCAAAACCAAAAATGCGTTCTCCACCTCAAGTTAAGTCATGCGAGTTCAAATCTAGCAAGGAGAGGCAGCCTGTTATCACATGAGCTTTAATTTGACCTGCCAGCTTGTCTGCAAACCAACTGCCTTCATCGCACAGGGATTTTCACTTAAGACCCACTTTTCTTTCAAGCAAAGGGATGCCCAGAGAGAAAGGCAAAACTCACCACTTGAAGAGAGAACTCAAGGCGCGGGAACACAATTTTACTAAGTGTTTTTTCTTGAGAAAGTAGGGTGCTCAGCGTGAGTGGGCTTTTGTGACTCGCTGGCTACCCTGGCAGTCTGCAGCATGAATGAGCATTTCTTTCCTTCAGCGCACTGGTAATTGCCGTGTGCTTTGCACACAGATCTCTTGCAAGGAATAGGATTTGGCTGTTTTACACCAGTTTGTGCTTTTTAACTGTGATTTGAAATGTATTCCATATTCACAATAGTGCAAGAAATTCTAATCTGTAACTTGTAATATTTTTTTAAATTTAATTTTTATGCAGGTTTCAGACTTTCAGCCTATAACCTATATAAAGGACAGAGGGACTTTGAGAGCCTTAAATCAAATATGATTTAAGAACTCCATGCTACCTAAACAGAGGGACAAAGTGAAGTACAGAAGCAACGTATTTAATGGGTCGAGGTTCCAAAGCACGGTACAAAGCAGTTCACAGACAGAGGAAACAAAGAAATCTACCTGGAGTTTCAGGTGCCTCTATCTAGAAGGGAAGAGAAAGTAACCTCTACACATGGGCAGAGGTGAGACAATCCCAGTAAATTCCGTGTGAAGTCTTACTGCTCAAGCCCGTCCTTTCATGAAGGGTAAGGTGGTAGCTGTGGCATCACAGCACAGGTAACATTGGCTAAAATTCCAGTATGTTCCACACAAGAAGGACACAACTTCTCTGCGATGCAATGGATTCATTGAGCAGATAAGCTTGGAAATTTTCCATTCCTGTGATTAGAGATATGCCTTGAAATTACATTGAAAGTGTAAAGGCTGGAAATTCGTCAGAAACGTTAGCACGCTGAAAGCCACGCTTGCTACTAAGCATTTATATTAAATTACCAGCATAAATTCCATCATAAAAGTGTAAGTGCATAATATTTACTTTATGTCATCAGATGCACCTTAGTAGCATTAAAATACAATCTGCTGCACACTCTGTTCTTAATTTTATCCCTTAGTTTATATAAACTCATGTATAATTTCCCTTTACATAAGTTGGATTAAAAGTACCAACAGCATGAATCACGCCACTGATATTTGTATACTAGTACTTAGAGCTGGCCAAAATCGAAAGAGCCTTTTAACATCTTTTTATCTGGCTGATTTTGAAGTCCCTATGAAGTCCCTGTAACTTTGAGTACACTTAGAGGTGAACTGCAAAAAACCACAGAATAATCTTTTTAAAATGTTATTTCTAGCCCAAAACTGAAGATAGATGACAGACAAATTGCAACTTGAAGAGAGAAATTACAAATTAAATCCCTATCTCTATGAAATAAGATTGAACACACACAACAAAAGTTAAGAAAACACAGTTCTTGCAAGATCTTAATCATGCTGCGTTATGGACGCATATTTGTTTTTTACACAAAGTCTTATTGAAGACAATGGAACAGCTCAGGAAATAAATTTATGGGATGCCTCTGACAATTGCAAACTGCAGAATTCTAACGAGAATGCCTTGATATAGAAAGCTTAACATGGGAATTCCTCAAACTATGCTTCCCCGAGAGCTGCCAGCTGTGTCTGACTTAACAGTATTGGAAAAATAAACTCCAGATGCCACTCTATACTTGGAACTAAGAAAGAGTGTAACTCTGATAATACTTTCTGTCATTCTGTAGGAATGAAAGAGTAACACCAAACTAATTTTAAGGTTTCCCCTTTCTGGCAGCAGCTAGAACTGTCGAGGCTCACAGAAACTGTTGTTAGGTTATAAAAACAGTATAGCTAATCATTGTTTTTGAAAACATCCATGCAAAACAGCTTGTTCATTCAAGCGTAAATAAAACAAGAACACTCTGTGAAAACAATAAAATAAAATTGATTAATGATTCAACTACAAACACCACTGCGAAAATTGATCCAGCTACAAACACTACAACAAATTCTAACCAAACCTTCTGTGCTGAAGGAAACATTTTCAAGGTCAAATAAAAGATGCTCTGCTGTATAACAAAACCTAGTGTGGAAACCACGGGAAGTGATCCTGGAGCAGAGCCTTCTTTAGTTCCAACATCATAAAAGTTATATTTGTTCATACTTTCCTATAGCAGTGACATATTTTACACATGCATCTTGTATTAGCAATGTTAGTACTATTTTTTCAGACATGTTTATAAATTTTTGAAGAAAGCTGTCTGCAAGTAAAAGGCTTAAAACTTCTATCAAAAGAATAAAGAAAACATGGTGGATGATTCTGGGCTGTGTTCAGCCAGAACTAAATATAGCCTTCCAGGTCACATAAAGCACAAAAGGCCATGCACGCTGGCAGCACGGCAGACGTACCTACTGTACCAAGCAGACTAGGAAAAACAAACCTAGGCTGTAAGGACTCCTTAAAGATTACCTCCTCAACTGTGGTAAAAGATGCTGGCACTACTTCAGCAGCACAAAGGGAACTGAAAACTACCTTATTCACAGAAGTCGGGGCCTCAAATTCTGCTATATAGAGACCATGAATAATAAAAGGCAGACGGAATTATGAAGAATGGGTAAAGGAGGAGATCCTTCTAGATTTTGGAGGAAAAATTAATGAGGCAAAGAAGTCCCATAAGGAAAACCCAAGGTCAGGAAGATAAGCTTCAGCAAGCCTTTGGACACAATTGAACACAATGATGCCTGACTGGAACCCATTCAAAAATGAATGACAAAATACTAGAGAACTCTAAATAAGAATGTGATATAGCGTCTCCTCCCCCGACCTTACATGACAAAAGTGACATTCTGCTTGTCCTAGAAGCTATGGCTCTAGGACCAGGGACCTGATTGGAAGGCTGCTGTGAAAGCTGAAGTGGCCTATAGGGCAGACTCTGATCTAGATTATACACAGGTACAACTGCAGGGGAAGCAGAAGCGAATTCAGAGAAGCGAGCTCAGAACACAGCTTACCAGAGGTGGTAGAGCCATCAGATTGGTAGGCTGAGTAGAAAATTGCTACATCTAGTTTAAAATGGAAGATGAAACAGCTGAAGAGGATACTAATGGCTTAACTCTCACTCAGGTAAAACAGGTTTTGTCTTTGAGATTTGCAGAAGATATACGAAATTTTAAGTGAGGGGTTGGCTTGGGATTCCTACTTCTCAAATGCTGGAGGGAGTGGAATTTCTCTTCCCTAACTGATTCCTCCTGCCATTGTACTTACTAAGAACTACTGATCTGCGGGAATGAACATCAGCTGGCAGAGATGAGATCGATACATGCCAAAACAGCCAAGGAGTTCAGGTACTGGGCTACCATGGAGCCTGTGGCTAGTTCTAGGCTAAATAAGCACCATTATGAACGATCTAGAAAGAAAAGATAACATTTTTGTATTGCAGAAAACATCAGAATAGAAGGAGCTGCAAGGACAACATGGCTTAGAAACATAGGCAGAAAAGGATAAAATGGATTCTGTTACAGAATAAATAAAAGAACACATCTGGGAACTGTAATTTGAAACAAAGAAAAAGGGACATACATGGGAGACAGTAATGTTTAAAAAGCCTTAATTATAACAATGAGCAGAAATTAACTACAAAACTGACATTATATATTTGAGTTTCAACCTAGCAATATCAGTGCATAGCACTGGGAGAGAACTGTGCTTCTGTACATGAACTTGGCATAATTACACATCAAGCATTTCAGTTGCTTTGTAAAGGATATAGAAAAGTTTCAGTGAAGAATAATTGAATCAATAGGGGCATAAACAGAATACCAGGCAAGATTTAAATAGCTAATAATATGTAACTTGGTTATTGCCAGTTAAAATAGTTAATAATCAATTACACACACTTGAGTGGCATAAGGCTCTTAAAATGAGGAGGGAGGAAGAAAGAAGGAAAATTACTTTGAAAATTACAGAATATAAAGGAAGAATGGAGGTAAATACATTTCTTGACACAGGGATGTTAAATAGTCAAAAAAATTTGCTATCTTTAAGTTCAGCCAGGTTAGATGAAATTTTATGGCAGAAATACATGTCTTAGTAGGCCACTCCATCATTCAAAGCCTAGAAAAGTGATACAGTTTGCATTTTGAAGAAAGCAAATTTAAATCTCCAAACTTGCAGTTGGGGAGAGGAATAAAAACAGCAATAAACATCCCTCTGAATTTGGTGCCCCGTCAAAACATCACAGTTACAACCACCTCTCTATTATGGTGGATACGAAAATATGAATTGTTCATTCGTGTGCTCAGAAGAATCATAGTTTTAAAAAAAAAGAACCCAAACAACTATGCAAGTCCAGCCATTCAGGACACAAAGAATTACTGTGAAATTTGGATCTCTCAGTTGTCCTTCGTGTGGTAGCCTACCTAGAAATTCAATTTTCCCCTGCCTCTGAGACTTACAGGATAACATTTCAGAAATAGCAGTGACACTGCCCATAATGTCAAAAAAGGCATTTGAAGAATGTACCCAGACACTGGATGATGCCACTTTATCCCTTCTGTTTGAAAGGCAAATGTGTACATGATATGGCCATGAAAACTCCCATTTACAAACTTTAGAAGTATCTTTTGGAACGCTCCAATAAATCCAGCATAATAATAAACTTCTGAAATAAATAAGAAAACATGAGACATGGTCAAATAACATGGAAAGCCACAGGTGCAAGTTGTTTACATAAGACAGAAGTGACATCTTAGCTTGTATGAGGTAATGCTTTTATACAAGCTTCTTAGACTAAACAATTTTGATGGTGTCAAGTGTTTAGAAAAGTGATGAAATTGATTTATTCAAGTGAAACTAGCCAAGACACCAATTCCAGTTCTGATCCTGATACCCAAATATTAT
Source organism: Larus michahellis (assembly GCF_964199755.1). Classification (NCBI taxonomy): domain Eukaryota; kingdom Metazoa; phylum Chordata; class Aves; order Charadriiformes; family Laridae; genus Larus; species Larus michahellis. The sequence goes on from NC_133901.1 coordinate 40,907,234, forward strand.
CTTCAAATATATAAAAGCACAGAATATATACAAATATATAAAGCACAGAAAAAAAAAAACCCAAAAAACACTTTAAAAGCACTTAACTGAGATTGTATAGTTTAAGCTATCAATGATTAGAAAACATCACAATAAAGCATACTTGCATAACCTTAAACTGGCCCCTTTGTTTGTTTAGATTATGATATAGTCTTTAACTGCATGATTACATACTATTTTTTTCCACATAAATTCTGACTCATTCTGCATATGTAATGAATAGTGCGTACATAATGAACTATTTTTCTTGTAACAGCTATTCTCTATTGTTCAGTGTGTAGTCCCAGGCCTTATTTGCTACACATTATTCATATTCTGCTCTGAAGACAAAATTATGAATTCCATCATGGGTTTTTCCATGCACCTCATGGGTTTTCCAGGCTACTACAGTGTCTGGCTGCTGAACAAACATTCATTAGTTTATTTTGAAAACATCTCTGTGAGGGGAGGCAATAATACGACTTCCATTTTACACATGGAAAATTGAGGCACAGAAAACCACAGAATCACAGAATGGTAGGGGTTGGAAGAGACCTTCAGAGATCACCTAGTCCAACCCCCCTGCCAGAGCAGGGTCACCTAGAGCAGGTTGCGCAGGAACACATCCAGGCAGGTTTTGAATGTCTCCAGAGTTGGAGACTCCACCACCTCTCCGGGCAGCCTGTTCCAGTGCTCTGCCACACTCAAAGTAAAGAAGTTTTTCCTCATGTTGAGACGGAATTTCCTGTGTTCTAGTTTGTACCCGTTGCCCCTTGTCCTGTTGCTTGCCACCACTGAAAAGACTCTGGCCCCATCCTCCTGACACCCGCTCTTTAGGTATTTATAAGCATTGATGAGGTCCCCTCTCAGGCTTCTCCAGGATAAGCAGACCCAGGTCCCTCAGCTTTCCTCATAAAAGAGATGTTCCAGTCCATTGATCATCTCTGTAGCCCTCCACTGGACTCTCTCCAGTAGTCCCTTGTCTTTCTTGAACTGGGGAGCCCAGAACTGGACACAATACTCCAGATGTGGCCTCACCAGGGCAGAGTAGAGGGGAGGATGACCTCCTTCAACCTTCTGGCCACACTCTTTTTAATGCACCCCAGGTTACCATTGGCCTTCCTGACTACAAGGGCACACTGCTGGCTCACGGTCAACTTCTTGTCCACCAGGACTCCCAGGTCCCTCTCTGCAGAGCTGCTTTCCAGCAGGTTAACCCCTAACCTGTGCAGGGGTTATTCCTCCCTGTCTGCAGGACCCTACACTTGCCCTTGTTGAACTTCATTATGTTCCTCTCTGCTCAACTCTCCAGCCTGTCCAGGTCTCGCTGTATGGAGCACAGCCATCTGGTGTGTCAGCCACTCCTCTCAGTTTTGTATCATCGGCAAACTTGCTGGGGTTACACTCTGTCCCCTCATCCAGGTCATTGATGAATATGTTGAAGTTAAAGATGGTTACTAACTTTCAGTGCCCAGTGAAGGTGGTTAATGCCTCTTTTCTCAAAGCATTTAGCACGGCGCTTTGTACGTTCCAAGTCCTACTCTCACTGAGTCAGCTGCAGCTGCTGACACTCAGAACCTCTGAAGCCCTGACACCATGGTATCAGGATGAACCAGAAAAGGAGAAACACAAGAAATAACAAACCCCTTTGAAAAGGAGGTAGCTCTTGCTCAGTTCCATGCAGAAAGTCCGGAACAGACTCACGGTTAGAACGAAACTTCTCCCTCCTTTCTTCCCCCACGATGTTTACAACATGCCATTCAACATCCCCAGTATTCACTACACAGCATAAACATCCCAACAGCGTGCCGGTTCTGCACAGAGGACCAAACTTTCACCATTTCATAGCTTTGAGTGCTTAACTCAGCAACCTTAATAACCTATTGTATGTCTGCAATTTCTTAGATCTTACAAAATGGCAACTAAAAAGAAGATTAAAAATCTACCTGTGGCTTCATATCAATTCTCGTATGGGTATCCTGCAGTGCTGGAACATTTAGGTGCACAGCAAAAGGCACAGATGGTACCATTTGATCTAACAGGCCAACCATCAGCTGCACCACACTGCCAGCCTTCACGCAGATAAGTGCTGAAAATGGATGTCATGCTTTGCCAGTGAATTTTAGACCTCCTTGCTGGCAAATGAACAAGGAGAATTTGGTACCCTGGGCTTGTGTGTGGCTTTGGAAGATGGCACGTGCCAATATACATGACCTTTCTCTGGCTGTTACACCAAAACATGGCCACTTCTGCCCTATTCCTTTAACTTGTTCCTGTCCTGCCCCTTCTGGCTCCCAGTCACGCTTCAAAAGTCCTGTTCTTCATTCCTAAGGCTGTCTTTTCAGACACAGTCTCTTTGCTCAGCAAGTCCTAGTTTCATTCGTTTACTCCTAACCTCTGTGGTCCAAACTACCCCATTCGCCCCTCCACATTCTTGTACTTTCTGTCTCTTCTTTGCAGACAAGTCTCCAGGTTTACTCTTCACAGGTTCACAATTCTCATTCCATCCTCATTCAGCCAATTCATCTCATCTGGGTGAACACCCCCTCATCTTTTTTCCCAGTTTTACTTTCCTGCACAGCCTGCCTGAACTTGGATTACCTCCCTTGCTCCTTCATCTTCTTTTCCTATTCTCACTCAGAGTCATTTTGCCCACTTCTGCCTTCCCATTTAATCTAATCCTCACAAACATCCCCAGCTTCTAAGTCTTTCCTGTTCTTCTACCCTTGACCAGCCACTGCCTCAGTCTCTATTAGCACCAAGCTCAATGTGCCTTCTGGGACATTTTTCTTGCCCCTCTCCCCAGTCCATGTCTCCCAGGTTCCAACATCGTCGTTGAAGGTTTGTTGCTCCTTCCTGCATTCCGACAGGTGTCTTCCTCTTTCCAGCTGTCTATGCCAACTGTAAGCACAGGGAGAGCAGATGCCAGCATCACTGCTCTCACCCTGGCAGGACCCCAGCAGCCAAAGCGCAGCATCTGTAGGGGGAGCACTGCACAACCACAACGTGGAGCTTCAGGAAATTCAGCTGCTAAAATCTAAGACTGTTGTAGCAAGCCTGAGAAAAGCACAGTTTTTTTCAAAGGCTCCTGATTTCCTGAAGTTAGATATATTTTCACAGAATTGGCCTGCTATGACACAAAGGGCATCCATCTACTAAAGGTTTAATCCCTGGGTAGGGTTAATACAAATTTTATAAAAAGGTCACCAGAATTTTTAGCACAGATTAAACATTCTTTCCTGGCCTAAATTTAAAGAAATATGGCTGCCATGTTCAAACACGACAAAGGAAAATAACAAATGGTACACTTTTTCCTATACAGAAAGTAAGTTCAGCAGAGTTCTAAGGAACTATATGTTAGACTGTGCAACAGACTAATACCAAGCTGTGCCAGTAGACCCACCTACAATAATGAAAAGAAAAAATAATGTAAGATGCATTTGTAAATAACAGAGAATGCTGAAACTAAGAGCTGATAACTGGCTTTATAATGTCGCATTCATTATTATTATCTTAATAATAATTAAGTTTGTTATCTTACCAGGTGGTTTTTATAAAAAAAAAAATCTCCAAAATGCATACATTTGTTTTATTTTTATTTGACATTTGTAAGTTTTCTAAATGGTCTTGATTCATTAAAAGAGACAACAAGGCTTGCAAAAAACACACTGAAAAAAACCCAGAAAAAATCTAAAAATATATGAACTGTTGTGATACTATTAATTGCTTGCTCCAGTTCCTGGATTTTTGGCTCCTGCATATACCTCCATAGGAGGTATAACTCAGTTTTCTGAACACAAAATGTTTCAATATTAATTTCCCTCATCTTAGAAAACAAGAAAAATATTTTGTTACCTGCATAAATATTACATTATTGCTTACGCTTATACTGCAGCATTGCCTGCAAGTCCAAACTAAGTATGCTGCAGAATTTATCACACCTGGATATAGAATGTCATAATTTCATTGACTACCTTTAAAGTTACTACAGCTTAGACATCAAGGACATTTTCAAAAAGTGAAAAACTAGCATATTTTTAATTCACCACAGGTAATATATTGATATTTGATTAATCTCAGTGATGCCAACATATCACCTTAAGAACTAAATCTTTTACAACAAAGATACCCTAAAAAAATATGGAAGTGTTTACAATATAAATGCACTAATTAAACCCACGTACGCAATTGGGGCTCTAAATGTGTTGCATATACATTTGCATGCTTACGTAGAAAGATCAATGCCCTAACCTTTGCTTGCTTGTTTTTATGTTCCCATTAAAACAAGCTTTTTGATACATAAGTGCCACCTGTAGGAAATACTGAAGTATGCCCAAGTACAGTCTTGTGCCAAATTAGGCACCGAGTTGCACATTTTACATGCCCAGTATAGGTGCCTCCTTCAGAAATTCAACCATGTATTGTAGGAAGCAATGACCCTGTACAACAGTGACTTACTCGATGAAGATTAGTTTGTAAAGCCAGATCTACAGCAAAGATGTTTTCCAGTGAAGCCTATTCAAAAGGGAATTAAAATTAAAAATACTACGTTTTTGCATTTGCTTGTCTGCATGACACTATTCCATAGAAATCAAGCAGTCCTTAACTACGGTCTGTTGAGCCAAATAGAGTCTGCAATGATTAACATGGAGTACTTCACTACAGTTACTTGGGGTGGACAAATACGAAGGATTACATAATTTATCTATTTTCATTTCTCTCTAGCATTAATAAAAAGAAATATACATGAAAGAGAGTTTTAACAAAAGAACAGTCTAGCCTCCAATACTATAAACATAGGTTGGTTTCTCTAGGCAGCGAGTTAGGCATGAGTGGATAGAGATACATATTATATCTTAATTCAAACATAAATAAATTCAAAGAATTTCCAGTGCAGCTATAAAAATAATTACTGAAAAGACTTTTCAATGCCTTCTCAATTTCTTGAATATTTCAAGAAAAATAAAGAACTTAAAAAATCCAACATTTTATATTGTAAGTCCACCTAGGTCAAAAGAGTGAAGTATTTCATCACAATCAATTTGCAAAAAAATAACTGAGAAAGCTGGACTGAGTCTTTCTATAATCACCACCTGTAACAGTTATGCTCCAAAAATACACTCACAACAGGCAATTCATTAATTCAACTGTACTGTTCACTGACACAGTACCTCCATTCCTGGCTATATTTACCAGGTAACGTATATTCCACACCCAAAGCACATTCTGCAACAACAAATGCTAAGTTATTTTTGACAATTCAATGTCAAATGGGAAGATGAGAATAATCTGGTATATGAACACAGATTACATGCCACTCACTTTACCAGAAAATATTTTCATTGTCTGACTATCAGTTTTGTCAGTCATAGTTCTGCACAAACGATACTACTCCCTTCTACCATAGCTAGCTTTCAGTGTTGTTTTAAGCACGTAAACGTGTTGGTGCTCTCCCTCACCGCCACCTTACGTTTACCTGGCTGCTTCGACCCAGATAAATCGTCCATATCCGCACCCGCTAACTCTAAACCCAAACTTTGTGTGTCCGACGGTCGGGCTGTGCCAGCCGGGGGACGCGCTGCCGCTGCCCCCGGGGCACCGCGCTCCCCCGGCACCGACCGGCCCGGCCGCGGCGCTGTCCGCGGTGCTGAACCGCGGGGCCCACCAGCCCCGCAGCCTCCCGCTCCGTCTCCCCCCGAGCCCCAGCCTCGGCCCGATCCCCGCCGTACCGCTCGGCACAAGGGACCGGCAACAAGTTTCGCCGCTAGCCCACGCCAGCCAGAGGATCCCTGTGTATTTTAAGCACCGGAACTGCCTTACAATACAAAGGAGTTCGGAGATCGCAGAGAACAAAACACCCACAAGGGCTACTAGCCTGGTCCCTAGAGCTGGACTCTCCAGCGCCTGCTCCGGTTCTCCCTACGGCCTCTCCCGGAACGAACCCCGGCGTCCATTCCTGGCAGGGCTGTGCAGCAGGCTCGCCCAGGGGTAAACACACTGCAACGCAAGGGATGGCTCAGGGAGCGGCTGGTTTCCCTCCCTTCCCTCCAGCAAGGTGCAACCTTCTCTTTTTTTCTTTTGTTCTCGATGGCAGGAGGGTGGCGGCGGCGGCGGGAGGGGTGGGGAACACTAGCACCTACAAATACATGGGGGATAACAAAGGACCATACGCCGCGGGGATTAATTTGCATTAGCATCCGTGGGGGCAGCAGCATCTTGCGTCTGCAGGGATTAGCCGTGTCGAGCCCGGACTTACCGTCCCTATCGCAGAGCTGAATCGCCTCCAGGCTCAGGTTCTTGATCACCTCCTCGCAGGGGCTAGTGGGGCTGCTCATGGTGTGCGCCAGGCGCGGAGCCTCCATCGCGCCCCTCGCCGCTCCCTGCTGTCGCGCCGGCGGGGCTGGGGCTGGGGCTGGCCGGCTCCGCGGCGGGCGGGCGGTGCAGAGCCGCACGGCAGCGCTTCCCGGCGCCGCCCGGCTCGGTTGGGCTCGGCGGAGGCGGGCGGGGAGCGGATTTGTCACTGCAGGCAGGCGGGGAGGGGGCAGCAGAGAGGCGCGCAATCACCGCACACGGGGATCCGCGTTTAAAGGGGCCGCCGCCGCCACCCGGTTCGGCCCGCTGCCCTCCCCCCCCTTCCTTATGTAACGGCGGCGGCGGGGCCCGTCGCAATCCCTCTGCCCGCTGCCATCCCCCTGTCCGTCACTGCCCGTCTCGCCCGGCCCTTCCCCGGGCCCACCGCCCGCCTCGCCTCTCCTTTTCTTTCCCCGGGCCCACCGCCCGCCTCGCCTCTCCTTTTCTTTCCCCGGGCCTCTCCCGGCCGCGGATCCCGGGGGGGCCGGGGCCGCCGGGTGCCGTCCCCGCGGACACAGCCCCGGGCATAGCCGGCCGCGCCGCGGTCCGTCGTATTTGGCGTCGTCGTTTGGGGCTAAGGAGCGGCGCATCGACGCCAAAACCCCAACGGCCCGCGGGTATCGATTCCCCTTCCCCGGGAACACGGCTTATAAATCAGACTAAACTGCCAGGGAAGGGCCGCGTGCCTTCGCTTTGATCCTTCAATTATGCAAGAATCTGAAGAAAGAAATATTAGCCCTTGTTAAATTGATAAAACAAGAAAAGCTGGCAGAAGGTTACAGATGGCAGGGCAGGGTACAGGAGTGAGTCGTCACTGGCTACCTGCCCTGCACGCTTCCTGCCTGCTCCCTTTGTGGGAAGGAGAAATAACCCGCAGTGTACCAGTGCTGTTCCTACCAAGCTTTTGTGAAGAGTAGATTATTTTATTCTTTTTTTTTTAAATCGGGGAGAAACAATTGCATCTCAGTTAGCAGTTTCAGGAACAAGAACGGGGCCAGAAAAGGAGAAAATTTACATAAAGAGCAATAGGAGAAGAAATTTAAGCTCGTGCAGCACTGCACCATGGGTGGCTGTGGCGGCTCGGCTCCCTCCTCACCACAGGTCCACAGGGTGTACAAAGAAACAGCCTCTGGGCCTCCAGGGCTGCCAGAGCCAGCACTTGCTCCAGGTTACAGATTGACTTTGGGATCAAGCTCATTGTGCTCAGATGCATCATGAGTCTCCAGATAAACCGGTTTCAGCCCATTTCCTACCACTCATTACAATAAGCATTCCTGGCACCTCTCTGTTTTTTCACTAAACCAAAATTGGCAACATTTGGCCATCGATTTTGAGACACCAGCAGCAGCTGCTTTGAGAAACACCAGCTCATTGCCCACTGTCCCCCAACAAGCTTGAGGCCATGATGTTTCTTGCTCAGTACTGCATGCCAGCAAGTCCACAGAGTCCCTAAGGCTCCCCTTTGCCATTTTGAGTCCCAAGACCACCCAGTCTCCTCCCGGTCCTCACTGATCCAACGCAGTAGCAAGCTCCACGCACAGCCAGATGTTTGTCACTCAGAGGTGGCTTTCCACTGGGCTTTGGGATTATTCTATTCTTTATGATGGTTTCTAGGGACACTAATCTGAGGAAATGGGCTCTGGCATTACCTTTCACAAAGCCACTTCCAAGTGCTGCTGCCTGGGAGAAAGAAACAGGTTCTAGGAGCCCTGACTCCTAGGACACCTTCAAAAATCAGTAGCGCAGCACGGGGACAAAGTGCAACGCTGAGCAGTCTTCCTGCACCGTCTACTCTTCGCCCCCTGCTTTCCTTGCTCATCTTCTATTTTTTCCTCCTCTTTGTCTCTCTGTTGTGTTTTCACCATGAAGGAAAATGTGTGCAGAGGGGTCAGGCAGAGGAGAAATGGAATGAGTGGGAAGGAAACCTAAAGAAAATGAAAAGGAAGCGATACCAAATAGAGAGGGAGAGTGTGAGTCAACGGGGAGGTGGGAAGGGAGAGGAATGTATGAATGAATGCACAGACAGAATGAGGACAAATGCAGAATCTGAGAGGGAAGAAACGAAAGTGGATGAGACTGCATTCATCAGGTTTTAATTTTGGCTCTGACAAGCATTAATTCCTCACACAGAAGCAAAACCTTTCTCCTCGATATTGCAACTGTTCTTAGCACACAGTCATCTCCTACGTAAGGCTGGAAAATGTCTTTCTCTGAAAACAGCGTATTTAGTCTCTCGGCCTTATGTTCCACATTCATTCCTTTCCACAAAGTGGCAGACACTTCAGCAGCTCACGCAATCTTACTTCTTTGCTACATTATATAAAGTCAATTTGAAGCAGACGCTTTTCTTGAATAGAGAGAATTCCCATTTTATTCTCTCTGCCTCCGTTTTAAACACCTTTCTCTCCTCTACTTTTTATTCTATGCAACTGAAATTGTGTTTTTAAGAACGGATGGATTTTGCACAGCTCTTTGAAAGCAGACAGCTTTGGGAGCATTCCCATTCCTCCAAGACCTCTCATTTCTCAGCTGCCTTTTAGCAATAACCCCTGCCTGAGCTATATCTATTTATCTCCCCACACCATTACGGTTGGTTTTTTGTTTTTTGGGTTTTTTTTTAAAGAAAAGACTGGTTAGTCTACAAATACTGGCAGACTTCAGTGGAACAGTAGAGCAAAGAAACCTTTTCCACAGCTCTGCTTTTCTGAAGCATGAAACAAGCTGGACCTGCCTGAGACAGCATTTTGCAGAGTCACACTTCAGATTTCATGCTTCCCTCAGCCAGTCGCTGCTCCCATCACCTGGGCTCGGGCTCAACATTTTTTAAAGCTCAAATTACTCCCAGATGTGATCCCGTGCAATCATTCTGTGGTGAATTTAGTCTTAGGTGTTTCAGTCTCAAAGCACACAATACTGTCTTGGTGTTTTTCTTACCTGACAGAACTGTACTCTGCTTGTCTTAACAAGGAATAGCATTGTCTGAGGCACAGGTTACGTTTGTGCTAAAGGATGACAAATTTTCAGCGTATAATCAGAACGTTTCTTCTGTGACGGATTATCCCTGACAGTCTTTAGCAAAAAATGTCACGCACCACAAATATGGGTCAATATTATGTAATGGGAAGGCTGCCAATGGCAGCGCAACATGAGAGACAACAGTGTGTGGTGTGTTTAAAACTGCAAAAGCTTGCAAGGAATTTGCCACAACAGCAGCCTTCAGCACTTTGAACATTAAATAGAATATTACCAATTTCTATAGTTCAACGGGAGTGGGTCTGTTATTATCGCAACCTCACATAAGGAGAGAGAAGCAGCGTTTTCTAGGACGATAAATGTACCGGGAAACATGTGCTGTGACACACAGCTCTTGCCCGGCTAGGTTCAACAAGCTGGGCCCTCATGCCCGGCATTCACAGCCCCCTGGGTTGGTCACCAAGACCTTGTTGCAGGGCTACCGCTCTACAGCAGACAGGCAGAGAGGCTGCCAGCCAGCTGGGGAGGTGTGTGGCTTCTTTCCTAAAAGCCACTACCCCATGCCATAAAAGCGAGAAGCCATAAAAGCGTGAGGAAAAGGTGCTGTGTGCTCCTCTCCTCCCCACAAACCAACCCACACCCCGATACAAAGTTGTGTCCTGCCTGTGCTGTGCTCCATTTTGGGAGAAGTGCTCTGCAGCGGCAGCAGACTACAGCGCAGAGCTGTAAGGCAACCCTTTCCTTCCCATTTGAAAACACTGTTGTATTTCACAGTAGCAGGTTTTTATTTGCAAGTTAAAAAGAAACCTCCTTTTTCAGACTTCATCAAGACTCAGAGTTCCAGCTCTTCCTTCCCACTTGGGAATAAAAGGGACTTGTGTTATTGCTCAGTGGACTGTGCAAGCAGAAGGCAGAAAGGCTACAGACAGTTTTCAGGAAAGAAAAACAAGGGAAGAAATAAAGACAGTTCTTTTATTTCTTTCTTTCCTTTTTTTTTTTTTTTATTAATACGTCACTTTTGAGGAGAAAAGCAGAATATTAAAGGACAGCTAAACGGAAGGGTCAAAACCAGTATCCAGCATATTTTGGGTCAGTTCTAAAAGGAGCATTGACTAAGCTTAGCAACTAACTCCTGAAGTTTCCTGGAAAAAAATGCTTTGCAATTTCACAGTCATTCTTTGTCTTTAGTGGCCATGTCTGTTTCAAGCATGCAAAGGCACATACTCACAAAGAATTGTGTGCGAGATATTCTTGAAATACCATAGGACGGAAGTAAAATCCACACACTGGTGACAGAAAGACAAATAAAAAAGATGTAAGACGCTAAGTGAAAGCCGTGACTATGTACAGTTAACGTGCAGTGCGACACAGCTTCCTTTTCTACACAGAGACAGACATTGATGTATGACAATTTAGAGTACTAGGCACAGTATCTCACTGGGAATGTCTTTGTTTTTTCTCGGATAGCAAAGCAAGAGCCTTCTCAAATGCTCAAACAAGGAGGATGATGGCACAAGCCCCCCTTCCCCCCCCTTTTTTTCCCTAGGAAAATCCAAGGCAGAGCAGCAGTGCTTAGTTTTAGCGCTGGAGTGAATCTCTCTCCCTCTTTCTCCCACTCTCTGCAAAGGTGACAACCGCAGCCAGGCACCCTGACACTAAGCCCAGCCGTGAGGCTGCAGCTCTCTTGGGAAGGGGTCTGTCTGCTGTTTTCTGCTTTCACGTTGGTCACGATGCTGGGAAGCCCTCACTATTTCTGGGAACTCTCCAGTGAGATGTGTGCAGTAGTTCATTCATCTCAAAACATCTCTCATTCTTTGTTTGGAAGACTTCATTTCAGCAACTGCATTCAGTTCGTGCATTCAGGCTTTTCTTGCAAGGCCATAAAACATACTTTAAAACGTCAAAGATACTATTCTGAGGTAATCTTGTGACCTCTGGTGCCAGGGGATGTACTCAGGAATCTGAAGTCTTTTGTCTAGTATGATGTGAAAATGGCTTCTATATGGGGAAAAGCTAGTCTACTACTCAGATAAAAAGACAATCAGTCTGTGAAAAAGGCAACCAGGGGGATATACGTGATATTCACTAAAGCACAAGTAGCACAAATACGGTGGCCAAAGTCTGTTTGCCAGGTCTCCCAGTACAAGAATCAGAGGGCATCAAATGCAGTTAATAGCAGCCAGCTTCACAACAAGCAGAAGGAGGTGGTACTTTGTGCAATTGGTGTTAGACTTGTAAGGCCAAAGGATAGTGTCAATGCTAAAAGTCTGCATTGGTTCAAGGAGAGGCTGGAAACGTTCATGGAAAAGAATTCCTTTCGAGTTACTAAACCCGCAAGTGATTCGGAGTCCCTAATCTGAAAATTATTAGAATCTGGGGAAGAGTCACTGAAGACTGTTACATGTGCTTGTCCTGCTCTTCATCTTCCATAAACATACATTTTCAGCCACTGCTCAAATGACCTGACCCAGCACAATCAAGGAAATGCCCTGGTATGTAAGCCTTCCTTCCTTACCAGCCACCACTGCCACCACACCGTCCTCATTCATAACGAACACTTCAGTATATGGAGCCCTCCCACTGTGTCTGGGTGTGCAACTCCCAACCTACTTGTGAGCAATGTAAACAATTAAAAAGAAACGTTCCTCTCAGATAAACAGAAAGATATGAGGCAAATTATTAATGCTATTTATACTGCTGCTTTCCAAGTTTCAGTTTTCTGATCAGCTTTATAAAGCCGGAATAAGCATTTAAGACAGACAAATTCTTTCATAGGCAAAAATAATGTATTTGTAACTTCATAAAATTTATTTGTTGCCTAATGGGCACAAAGTACTGTTAATGCTCAGCATTATCATTTATTAATTTGCTTTTCTTTTAAGTTTAGCCTCACTTTATTATATCTATAGTATCCCTAGAGAACAACTAGAACCTTCTGTATTTCCTCTCTCTTCTGTGCTGTTAATCATTCTTCCTACTTTAGTATCATTTTCACATTTAATTAGTGCTTTATCCTCCAGATACCGGACCATATCTTGACCTTTAAAGGATACTACCGTCCGCTTATCCTTGACAATGCTGACTGCTATTCACATTTACTTTCTGTCTACAGTTCCGTGGCCAGCCTGCAGTACCTTTAAGTGAATTTTAGCCCAAGCTGACTCGTTGCAGTAAGTCCCTTAAGATATTATGTGGCAGAGCATCAAATGCCTTTGCAAAGTCTTGATGCTATTCTGTACTCTACTAATCTTCTGGCTTCATCTTTAAAAGAAGTGGAGGGATAAATGTTCTAATTTGTCTGGCTTAGTTTACTCTAGTACACCTGTGTCATATCTGGGTCTCATTATACTATTCACCTCCATATAAACACATTTTCCCAGTCTGCTTCAATATTTATACTATTTATTTCAATTTGGAGCCATACCCATAAGACAATAGTTTCCATAGTTACTCTTAATTCAATTTTTAAATACTTGTAACATGCTGACACTTCATTAGTCTCCTGATACTTCCTCAATTCTCCGTGGGTTTTTTTAGCAACTAGTTGTTCCATCAGTTCTATAAATACCCAAAGGGACACCTCAGATGCATTTGTTCAAGTGATGATATTTCATTATGTATTTCTTAGTTGCTTTTTCCCAGCAGTTCACAATTACATCAATGATTTCTCAACCAAGCCATTATTCAAAGTTTAATCTCTTTCACAATAAACTGCATGGCAAAAGTCCAATTATTTTTAGTGGGAATAAGAACTGGTCTCAAAATTTATCACCGTATTACAAATTAATTACAATTAGTATTTTCTTGGTCAAGTCATTTTGCACTATTGTGCCTTCAGGACTTATAACACGGTCTCTTCATATTATCTTTAACCTCTTGGCAACTGTTTCAGTGTATCCTCATGCTGTCCCTGTTTTTCTCACGTGCACTGAACTTGGAATATAAAAGCCTGTTTTGGTGGCCCTCCAGTTTTCTGTTTCCAGTGCAGTTCATATTTTAGTTTTACTTGCTTAAGTAGCCCACAGTGACCCATTCTCTCTTCTGCGTTTCCCGTTTTCACTGGAACAAGACACATTTCTGCTGGCTTTCCATTCCAGTATCTTCTTGAGTCTTTCCTACTGCCCCTCCCCTTCAAAGCCCACAAAGGCTTTTCTTAAATTCTCTCAGCGAATCCTGTACATTAGATTTTCCTCATAATACGACATCCTTTCATTGGATGACATCAAAACTCTTCAAAGACAGCCAAGAAGGAGGTACAGTTCAGTAACACATAAAGTTAATAAAGAAGGTCCAAGTGACTAGTTCCTCAATGTCAACTAATGATCTGGTTTTCTTATAACTATAGAGCTTTAAGCTTTTTCATAGAATCATAGAATTATTTAGGTTGGAAAAGACCCTTGGGATCATCGAGTGCAACCATCAACCCCACTCTACAAAGTTCTCCCTTACACCATATCCCTTAACACCACATCTAAATGACTCTTAAACACATTCAGGGATGGTGACTCCACCACCTCCCTGGGCAGCCTATTCCACTGTCTGACCACTCTTTCTGGGAAGAATTTTTTCCTAATGCCCAGTCTAAACCTATCCTGCTGCAGCTTGAAGCCATTCCCTCTTGTTCTATCGCTAATTACCTGTGAGAAGAGACCAGCACCAACCTCTCTACAATGTCCTTTCAAGTAGTTGTAGAGAGTGATGAGGTCTCCCCTCAGCCTCCTCTTCCTCAAACTAAACAGTCCCAGCTCCTTCAATTGCTCCTCGTAAGATTTATTCTGCAGGCCCTTCACCAGCTTCGTTGCCCTCCTCTGCACTTGTTCCAGCACCTCGATATCTCTCTCATATTGAGGTGCCCAAAACTGGACACAATACTCAAGGTATGGCCTCACCAGTGTTGAGTACACGGGGACAATCACCTCCCTACTTCTGCTGGTCACGCTATTTCTAATACAAGCCAGGATGCCATGGGCTTTCTTGGCCACCTGGGCACACTGCTGGCTCGTATTCAGACGCTTGTCAATTAGAAACCCCAGGTCCTTTTCTGCCAGGCAACTTTCTAGCCACCCTTCCCCAAGCCTGTAGCAATGCATGGGGTTGTTGTGGCCCAAGTGCAGGACCTGTCACTTGGCCTTGTTGAAGCTCATACCGTTAGTGTTGGCCCATCGATCCAATCTATCCAAGTCTCTCTGTAGAGCCTCCCTATCCTCATGTAGATCAACACTCCCGCTTAACTTGGTGTCATCTGCGAACTTACTCTATGTCCTTATCAAGGTCGTCAATAAAGATGTTGAACAGAAATGGTCCCAACACTGAGCCCTGAGGAACACCACTTGTGACTGGCCGCGAGCTGGATTTAACTCCATTGACCACCACTTTTGTATAAGCACAGAAGATACTCGTTATAGATTAATTTTGCTGCCTGCCAGCTGTTGTACCATCAAGATCTTCTATGACTGAAGTGACATGGCAAGACAGGAAAGACACCATTGTCTTATCCCCCACTGCTACCATGAATACAGCTAATTAACTGCTAAAGAAATAGAGGAAAAATTATGTTAAATGAATGAGAGGAGGAACACTCAGACATTCCCTCTCCTTGGCTCAGAGCCTGGATGCCTAGTGAGGCTAGTCTTAAATTTCACTCACTTGACTCAGTCACTTACTACAAGCTCTTATACTGTCTTTCAGATCTATGATTAAATATGTGATCCACTATTAGAATTTCACAAGGAAATACATTAGAAACAGCAATTAAGAGCTGCGTTCTACATGGTTTTGCTCTGATAGGAATGTCTGCCCACTTAGCACCTATATTCAGGCAGATTAGATAGAGGGAGTACACGAACAGACAATAATGTGACTGCTAGTTTATAGCACTGTTTTGTTAATAACATCCACAAGCATTTTAATTAAACCATGTTGTGCTCTGAATGATGTCCTATCACTGATACTTGTGTTCTGAATATGTGGCAGCCCCACAGTATGTTATTTATTGATATTGTAGCAGTCCTTACAGACTTCCAGTTGCTGTACATGTGTAATGCTCCAGAGTGCTTAAAGCCAGTGGAGGAATTATGGCATTCTGTGAGCCTTGAAAATCATAGAACTGACTCCAAAATCTGTTAGTGACTGATTCACTGCTCCTGGTTCTTAAACCGGGCTGCACAGCAGGATAGTTGCAAAGGCCACCTTTAGACTAAGGAGCTTATTTGCCTTAGGATCTTTCCACAGCCATTGGGGAGTGGTAAAGTCCTCAGCAGAGTGTCTCAATGGGACCTGATTGTAGGTGCTCTGGGCTGCCCCAGAGGAAATGCTTTCTCTTGATTCTATAGGAAGCTGGGGGAGAAAAGCATCCCAAGGCTAAATCTAGGCTTTGTGAATGCCCCTTGAATTATCCTTGTATGTGTTTGCAACAGCCGTCTCTGATAATCTGCGATATATTCTAGAATGAGAAATGAGAACAGCAAACAAATACTACAAAATTCTGTCTCCTAAGCTAACACTAGCCCCTGCCCTCCTTGTCCAAAGTTCAGGGGGCTTAATCTACACTACATGCCCACAGGGATGGTGCTGGCTGCAAAGCAGAACAAGTAGTCATTTATCCAGGCACAGCTGTTGCCTAATGACAGAAGTCTGACAGTGGCTCCTGTGTGATGGAACGCCGGTCTGTTTGCAGACTTGCCTGATCACTGCTTATCTGTGACCTGCTGAACATGCATCAAAAGCTCATAATCTGTAAATTCTTTTTCTTTAATTTTCTCTTTTTCTTCCATGCTAACTGCTAACCTGATATCTCACATGAATTTTTTTAATCAAATTTCCTAGAGTTATTTCTCTATTTTTGCCTTTTAAAACCAGTATTTTTCTTCTTCTGAATTCTCTCTGTTCTTATTTTTCTCCACTTTTAGTCTAACCTCATCTACTCCCATCGGTCTCAGTGCTAGCTTCTGATTAATATACCTCCACATAAATTCAATTTAGCCACTGACAGTACTTTTTTAGGCTTGAGCACATGACATCCACCTGGTCATTTCTGGGGTGGGGAGGGCAAATGAGGTAGAGAATAGCAAAAAAGCAAAAAATTGCTTTCTGTGTTGAAGTGGTTGGCTTTACTTAGTGAAATCAAATTTTCTGGTGTCTTGTGCTTAGCATAACTATTTACAGTAGCTCCCACTAGACAAGAAAACTGTCTTCATCGATTTTATCAGTCTTATAACATATTCCTTGTCATGCTGTGGAAATATGAATTTGTGCATATAAGTGACAGAAAAGTTTTACAATAGCAGATCCAGCAGAGCAAGAAAAGTAATGGTGTAAGGTGGAGCTATACAGAGCTTTGTACTTCAAATGCTAGTCATCTAGATTAGCCCTACTATTTCGCGTGGGCAACAGCTACACTGCCACAGCTTTATTTCCTTAAATTTTTAGTACAGTCACTACCCCTTTAAACATATTTTATAGCTGTAGCTCCATCAAATTAACTGAGAGGTTGTATCAGCCTAATTATACACACGTCTACAGTGATACAGCTAATGTCATACAAAAGCTGAGTACAAAACCCCCTTAATTTCTGTGTACCACTAAACAGCTCCTGCCAGAAATGAATTAGCCCTGGTATTAAGGCAGTACTGAAACCTGTGTGTATTTTTGGAGCAGAGCCAAATGTTCATTTAGAGTAAAGACTCTGGAAACTTATTACCACACGTGTGTTTACATTCATAAAATTTATTCAAGCAAAGTTATTCAGAAAAGACAGATATGACACAGAGTGAGCCTAAGGAGAGATGGAAAACTGAAATTCTTTAGCATCGATGAAGGACTATTCACATGTACCTAACAGTACAATAGAAATGAGTGCCAGTGGCAAGAAATTATATCCAAATCCTCCATTCTCTGCAAAGAGTTTGAGGTCTGAGCAAAAATTCTCCATGACCACTTTTTTGTCATCCACCCTGTGGTTTTGTTCTTTCTTGAAGTCAAGCAATATATCTAGGGGGTGCATATTATGTACAAATCAAGCTAAATCCAAGGGTTAATGAGATTAGCAGCTCTCCCATAGGCTATCTATAGCCTGACCACTAAGTCTTATGCCCTCAGGAGTTAATAACAGGGCTATCACAAACACCAAAAATACACGACTGGCCTCTAACTGAATTGCAAGCAAACCTTCCTGCTTCCAGCACAGGAGCAGTGATGTCCGATAAAAATGTGACAGCAAATAATTCAGGGACAAAACACAGGAAGGTGCTCCAAGATGTTTCCAGGGCTTCTTCCCGTGCTTACGAGGGATAAGGGATGAGGGATGCTTACTGACAAATGAGACATGCATTGGGAAGCCCAGCTGTGAAAGTAGAGGTTAGTTCCCCAACTCCTCTCACCAGTTATCTCAAAACTACCTTCTTAATTAAAACTTGCAAAAAATGATCTAAAAGAAGTAAGCAGTGAACATGATGGCTAATGAGGGAAAAACCAAGCTATCTGGGTCTTGGCTCTATTTTGGTGCACAGTGCTTCAGCATTTGAAACCATGCCATCTAGAACTTATGAAAATAGTTATCGGCAAGCTTTATTAAATAGCAGACAGTTTGGGCCAAGATGCTCATTCCCAATGTGCGGCTGTTTGGTTGCAGAAGGCAAATGGCTGTGAGGTGCCAGAAGCATCAATACAGAAATAGGAGCAAGCAGTGGGATTAGGCTACAATTGGTTTGGGGTTTTCAGCACTCATTAAAATGACTGCCTGACAGCACTGTCTAAATGGAAATATTATGCAAGCTTTATGCAAACTGTGAATTCATCTCAGAGTAAAACCTCCTCCCTGTATTTTGCTGGGAAAAACACATTATGGACAAATGCATTCACACTGAAATAGATCATGCAACCAGTTTTAGAGAGAACGCATGGTCTTATCCCTATTTTCTCATTTTGGATTTCTCCACCCTCTCTAGGGATGGTGGTCTGAACTCCTTATACCATCACACTCTCGCTGACCTCAACAGAAAATTGCTCATCTCAAAACACAGCTGAGCAGAGCAGCCAGCTGCCTCTCCTTCAGCCACTTGTTCCCAAACCAAGGTTGCAATCCCACGTGCAGCTGCAAGGCAGGCAACTGAGAGTGGGGTCAGTTCTCCAGCCTATTATGTGGTGGTTCCATAGGCTGTGGGAGCAAAAGCTTTGCTACAACAATGATCGTGGGTATCTCCTTTCATTGCTTTTAAATTGTTTTCTCCTCTTCCTCCCCCTCTGCTAGCCATGGAGTCTTATTACCGCTTGATCCATCTGAACCCTAAGGCAAAGTTTTCAGCACTGGGCACACTCCTGCCGAGAGAGTTTTGTATGAATTATAAAGTCAGGGCATTCAGATAGTACATCAGTTCCCTTCCCGCAGGCTGCCTTCATGAACGCTTATTCATCTTGAAATGATGGTACGCTAAGAAGTCACTTAAGCTTTTAAGCTTTCCTGATCTCATGTCACAACCTCAAGAACAACCAAAAGGGAGAAGGAGAATGCCCAAAAAGTATAAAAACAAAAACTGTAGCCAGAAACATTTCTGTTGCTGCAACTGCTGTTAAATAAAGAGATCGCTCCCTGCATAGATAAAGCATAACAGTATGTTCTGTTATATAGCTCATAACAAACTTTGATTCAGTTCAGTATTTTTGTCACCAAATGATTATTGCTGTGGTATCCTCCTTGGTTTGGGAAAGTAGACAAACAGCTAGAAAGCCCATCTGCATGCACCCTTCCAGAGACTGTAAAGGAGGAGAAGCAAATAGCAAAGAGATATACAGCCCTCTTCCATTGTGGCAGGACTGTTGTCTATTTCTGACAAACAGAATATCATTCTGGCAGAGACATAAAAATTAATTTTTCCTGTCATTATGTTTATCAGCATTGGTAGCCTTTACAAAGCGCTCTTGTATTTCAAAGATAAAATTACCACACGAACTCTAGCTGTGCACTTCTAAAAAGGCTAAGTGACACATTTCTTAGAGCCTTAAATCATGTCTTCCAGGCCTGCTGGAGATCAGAGGCGTTTGCACAGGGGAGCAACTAAGTGGAAGTCACTTGTAATGTTCTACCTGCTAACTAAAGAGCAGACAAACACTGGCAGGCTGGGCTGGAGCTGCAGGCACACAATGCTTGCTATGCCTCATTTCAGAAGTATAGCATTGCTTTCTTTTCTCTCATGCCCTCTGCCACACGCCAGCAAACAAATAGGAGCCTGGGAGCAGCTGACCACTTCTGATGCCAAGGCACTGTATGCGGTGGACTGTAACAGCCTGTGTTCGCCAGCACTCCTCAAAGAAACGGAGAAGGCAGTGTTCCTCTCAAGCCTTGTGTGAGGGTGGGGGAAGGAAGGGGAAAGGAAGCCACTCTCTGGACTCTTCATCCTCTTGTGGGAGCTAAGCAGAGGAAGCCAGATTTAGGCAAATGTACGAATATGAGATGATGGCAGGTTGTCCCCTTCCACACAACACAGCAATTGCAGGAGTGCTGTCAAAGCCATGACACCAGCTCTTGATGCTGAGTTCACATGGTTTGGAAAAGTGGGAAAGACAGAGGCACAGGAGCCCTCTGCACTCTGAGGCTGTTTTGTCCCTTCCCCGGGCACAGCGCAGTGGCTGGGACAGCTGAAGAAGCACACACACGGCAGAGCTGCTCTCAAAACCTCTTTGCCCTTCTTTTCCCCAAAGTGCTTTCTCTAGCTCACCTCCTTGCTTACCAGTGGTTTCTGGGGAAGAAGAGAAAAAGGAAGAACAACAAGGGGCAAATATAACTTGTCATTTCCAGAGATAACACAGCACTGCTGCAGGGATCAGCAGGCACATGCTGGTCATGCTCCTTTCCACAAGGACACGTCAGGGGCCCACAGAGAAACCATAACTCCTAGGGGTGAGGAAGCTTCAGCTTGACAGGTACACCACAACTGAGTACCCATTCCCCACACTGCCCTAGATCTGGCTCTGCAGAATGGTGGACAGAATGGACTCCACGCATTTCCATCATTCAGAGACAGCTTATCAATTGTTTGAGGACCTGTCCAGGTCAAGTTTGATTCTATTTTCAGAGCTGTGTAATGACTGTTGATGACATCTGCCCACGACTAGCAGCAAGCATTGATGAGTACTGTAAACAACCGGTTTCCAAATGTACAGCCGCATGTCTCCTTTCTGCTCCAGGCAGCTGATAAAGATCCATTGATGGTAGTTGCTGTTTAATATGGTAAATGATTTTGGAGATTACAGTCTTCTCTTATGTAATCTCCTTACATAAGGGCTGAGAAAGAAAACAAGTTAAGAGCAGAATCTGAATGGCAAAACATCAGGGGATCTGGAGCTCAGCATAGGTATTGCCATCTTGAAAGGCCTTTCTGAGTATCCAAGCTAATAAAAAGCCAACAGAAATAAAATTCACCCACTTTTAAATATACAAAAGAAACTTAACTAAGAGTTGCAGCTCACCACAGAATCCTGTGTGATAATCCACTACCTGGTATTTAGTTAACCAGATGTTCAGTGAACGAAATGGGAGGTAACTAAGCAAGTACATTTTAATCCTAAGTAAAACCAAAACAAAACTGAACAAAAAGCTCCGAAAACTAGCGTTTGCAAATGGGTTTTTCCTGAGGTATGTTCAGGTTGGAGAAAACCACGTTGTTCTTCTGAACCAGCTGCCACGTGGTGACACACGGTGTCTGACATTTTTTGCATGCTGATTTAGGAAACTCTGCTGTGCTACTCCAGTCAATCTGCCCATGTGCTGCGTCAGCAGCTCCTGCTGTAAGCGTACTGCTTGTTGCTCCTAAGGAAGAGTGCATTCATTCATTATTGCTCATAACTCATGCTCCTAGTAGAGAAAGACAGAGGGAATGACTTAAAATGTTTAAAATCTTAATGGCAGAGAGAGGAGAACATAAAGCAAAAGATAAAGGGGAAAGAAGCAAGAGTAGCAGAATGGATGGAAAATGCAGAGAGGCTCTTTTGCCCTTTTCATTCATATTTATTACTGTCTGCTCCGTTCCTTTCTTTATCTTCCTTTGCAATACCACGTGTCATACTGTGAGCTTTGAGAACACCGTGCTCAGAGAAAATCTCAAAGAGCCAACACATGCAAGACCTGAACATACCAGAGAGATGAACAACGTTCATGGGTGGAGGCTGTCTGCAGTAATATGAGAATACCTCAACAAGTTTCATACCTACAGAAAAAAAAGGTCAAAATCGGGAAAGGGTCTGTCCTGTCTTTACTTTTAAGCGTGAGGTATAGAAGGCTCACAGATTTACAAAACTCAGTAAGCGATGTAGGTTTTTCACTGCTTTTAGATGGGATTTGTATCATTTCTTAAGAGAGCTGAAAATACTGGAAAAAAATCCACCAGCATTTGCTCAAACTTTTTTATGAATTCAGTTCAGCTGGGTTCAGTTCCTTCTATGTTTGTCCTTCAGATACATTCTAATGAACAAATTTGCTGGTGATGAGACTCACAGAAACTGAAATCATTATGTAAATTATTCAGTGAAGGATTTGGAATAATGCATTGGTAAATACTGGATTCTTAAAGACAGAAGAAACTAAGGAAATTTCACCTCTGCCCTGTCGCTACACTAGTTATAAACAAAGGGCTCATATCTGGGTTGCTTTTTTTTTCCGATTCAAAAAGATGTAATTCTGAAATTAGTTAACATTAAAATGTTTTTCATGCTGGACTTTATCAGCCTCTCAAATGGAAAACACATCGTAAGCATGCATATTTTATCAAAAACTTGTCTTTTTTTTTTTCTGTTTGCATTTTTGCCTTAAAATGCAAAACATTAGTTGATGTGCAGTTCCTTGGAAGTACGATCAAGGCCAAACTTGAGGAAAAAAAGGTTGAAGCTCCTAACACTGGCCCCATTTACAATGAAATGGGAGGGTTGGAACTAGATGATCTTTAAGGTCCCTTCTAAACTGAACCATTCTACGATTCTATGAAATTTCACAGGCAGAACAAACCCAAACACAGTACTTGCACGTGTCTCTCTTCAGCCCTGCAGAATAGCTCTGAAATATAAGGTAGAGAGAACACCCAAAAGGAGGGAAAGTAAGGAGAAAAAAACCCACACCAAAACTAAGGGAAGATACACTGCATGTTCTTGTTTCATGGGGTAAAAACAGTGATGACATATTGATCATCTGACTAGATTAAGTTAATTAAGAAAATGAGACTTTGACATGTTTACTACTGAATTACTAAATGTGAGCAGACGTGTTACTACAGCGGCTGATGATGTTAGCCCTACCCAGCTCTCTGGCTCTGTTGCTCAGTGCTGTTGCTGCACACGCCCGTTCCACCAGTCTCCTGCTTTGCTCTTCTTTGCCCAGCAAGTGAATCCATTTATGTCTGTCGCTGGTGCTATATATGTAACCGAGTTCATCATACGTTAGACAGACTCGTGAGACAGTTTTGGGGAACTGGTAATCCACAGCGTGCAGACACACTCTTGACTGAAATTTCTAAAACCAGTGTTCTTTGTGGGACATTACTAGCAAAAAAAAAAGAAATCAATGTTTTTAAAGCATTTTGCTATCATCAACACTGAGAAACACAGAGACATGGGGAATTTCAAGAAGCTGACTTTCTGCTCAAAGGTAGCTCTTGTATTAACAATTTTCTTTAAACTGTCTCTGCAATTTTTGTAATATTCTTACAGTGCTCCTCCTCCCTCCATTTGCTGTGTTGTCTTCCATCATGAGCAGTAAGTTGGCCGTCTGGATCTCTTCATTCACTGTGACATTAGGTACTTAAGCCTAAGGCGTCAAAGTCTTTCGAAAGGTTGCACAGGGTGGCAAGGCTTTGGTTCTGAAGATGAAATGCATCCAGGCACTGAATTCTGAATTTCAGTGATTTCTTGACCTATGCTGACAATTTGCACTCTTTTTTTTCTCCATTGCTTCTAGGAGGGAGACATTCAGTTATCCAAATATTTCTTTTGGACGCAAATATAGCTTAGTTGCAAAAATAACTGAATGTATATGAACATCAGACCTTATTTATAACTGCTGCTCTGTTCCATATGTGATTGATCGCCTCCAGTAAGGATACTTAAATGGAGCTGAGCTATTTGTGTTGGAGGCAGTGGCTGCAGAGCAGTATCATTTGGCAGTCACCAGATAGCTGAGCTTTCTTAGTGCTCCTCTGTACGTGCCCTAGCAGACACTAGTATTTTAAAAGTCACTAATACTGCTTTTTAGATTTCTGAAGTAATGGTTTTGCTCTGCTTCTGCAAACTTTTTGCTTTTCCTTCTGCACTGAAGTCACAGTTTTCATTCTCCCCCTCGCAACCCTCTTTTGCTGGGTTGCCTTTTAAATTCATTCACCTAATAACACAGCATATGCAAGATAAATATTTTTTTTATTTATATATAACACCTATATTTTTTGCCAAGTAAGAAATAGAGGCTATGGAATAGCGTAAGGATAAAATATCACCAGCAAAGTCCCCTAAAACAGGGATTATGTTTTTTCTTCCCAGAGTGATAGCAAGAAGGAAGTTCACTGACTTCGATGCAAGCATTGAAACAGAAGGATCCAGCCCAATTACCCTTGGCGGAACAGCACAGAAGGATTTTTCACAGGAAGACATTCTAAAATGACACCTGGAACTTGATGGCATTGTATTTCAACCTTGATTAGAATAATTAGTTTATACCTGTTATGACACTATCTCAAGTAATTTAAACATAATATGCCCTGAAACCATAAACAAATTATTTGGCAATGATTTGGAGGAATGCTTTATGTGCAGCAACCCCTGAATAAAGTTAAGGAATGAAGTTATCAGGAGCCTGAGCAGCAGAAGCCCCGCTGCTTAAAAGACGTACGTGTGGATGTCTATTTCGAGACTTTGCTTCTAAACTATCAAACATGTCCCTAAAATAACATTACACCAGTACACAGACCAGGTCAGAAGGGAACAGTGGCGAACACCATTGCAACCTCCAGGTTTCTGCTTAAGAGTAAATAGTTCCACACAGCCAGGAGTATGCAACTAATCTGCTGAAAGGATTAATTATGACCTACTCATGTTTCATCTCTCCAATAAATGTCCTACCGAGAATCATAAAATATTGGAAAACAATGGATTATAACATCAGGAGCTTTGAAAGCATTTATAGAGCGGCACTCCAGAAGAACCCCTGACTGTACACAAACTCCAGACAAGAATAGCACTGCTGGTATTTTGGAAAGATGTTGGCATGTCATTTGGATATAGTTTGCTATTCTGTATTTCTATTTCAAACTATTGAAATGGCCACTGTGTTCTGAAGGGATGTACATCAAAAGTTGCAGGTTTTTTTCCTCACATTTTGACAATCACCACCACCACAGTATGATCTTTACATGCCTCTTGTTCATCACAGGTCTATAAATTCCCTCCTGATAACCAAAATGAAGCTTCATGGACACAGAAAAATGATTACACAACCATAGAAACAACATGCACCAAATTAAGTTGATTTTTTCTTTTTCAAACATAAGTGTAACTCCATTAGAAAATCATGTAAACTTAATAAAAAGGGACACAAATTCAAGTCTTGACTACGCCTTGCAGCATATTTTGGAGGTCAGCAGGCAGAGACTATCTTAGGTCTGAGATTAATACTTCTAGAGATGAAAAGTTATCAGAAATGGTGGCCACCTCCACTTCTGTGCACTCAAGTGGCGAATGCAGCTCCCATGCTTTGGCTTGATACCATCAAGCTGGAGGAGCCCAGTCTATGAGGAGGATAGCAAAACACACGTATACAGTTTAGATACAAATGCTGATTATAGAAGCACCTTATCTTGTTGCACAGAAGCACTATGCCATGGGGAGTCTTCTGTAGTTGCATGTTTCTATACTGACCTAAACAATGTGTCCTCCAGCAGCTGCTGCAGAAGGCCACTCCTTGAGTGGGATGAGAGGTAGGACCTGTGTAACTGCAGGAAGACTTCTGCTCCATGGCACCGTAAGAATAGTTGTCTGCCATACGTACGGTATACAAGTGCTCATTTTAATTAAGGTTTAATCTCCTCAATCTCTGCACTAATCCTTGGTTCTCTTTCATAATATTCCCACAGACCACTCCAGGGTATTTTCTGGCATCAAAAAAGTCTTAACTTTCCTGCATTTGGTCTGGCTTGACAGGGTCCTGTGTATCCACCTTCATCTTTTATTTTCTGACAGAAATCTGCTAAATATGTCAGGCAGAAAAAACCACCAGTGTTTGAGCATTAATTGGACGAGAATGGCAGTTTGTGGATTTGAGGAATAGCAAAGGTGCCACTAGAGTGTGTAAGTGGGCAGCTGGCAGAGCAGCTTTTGCCAACATTTGCGTCAACGTGGGAGTACAGCAATATGGTAGCTGTTAACATTGTACTCAATAAATATCTCATCATATGTGAAGATGTGACTAGTCTTTTGGAGAAACAAGCTGAGTATTCTCTGCATCCGCAGCAGGATTTCATGTGTAATCCCCACAAATGCCAGCAGGCCTTCGTGGGTGCTTAAGTACTGTATACATAAAATTGCTTTCTTAAAATCTAGTGTGTTGGTAAACAGTAAAATAACAGTGAAATAATTCACAGATTTAATTATCCAGAGAAAAACGGTGTAATGCTCAACACAGCACTTTTTCTCAGCTGACTCAAGCCTTAAGGGAAAACACACAGGCCTGCTGTTGCCAAGCACACGTGACAATTTTTGTTACTATGAGACTTGGTTTCTGTGTGCTATATAGACTAGAATAGACTGTTTCATATGGAAGGGACCTACCGTGATCATCTAGTCCAACTGCCTGACCAATTGACGGCTGACCAAAAGTTAAAGCAGGTTATTAAGGCCATTTTCCAAATCCAACACTGACAGGCTTGGGGTATTGACCACCTCTCTAGGAAGCCTGTCTAATGTCTGGCCACCCTCTCGGTAAAGAAATACTTCCTGATGTCCAGTCTGAACGTCCCCTGGTGCAGCTTTGAAACATATGTGCATCCATAAAAAGGAAGCACTTAAGTTATTTACAACTTTTCTTGTTGTTATTGTTGTTGCTGCTGCTAGAATTATTGCTTTAGGACTAAGGAAATTGTTTCTGCTTACATGAATTTGATACAGTTCGTAACTATTGGAGTTAAACAACAGAGACAATATTGTAGATAAAAATGGTACTAAACCTCAGTAGGGTACATTTCTACAACTATTTCTTGCCATAAGGTTTCCTCCTGTGGATTTCTTACAACCCTTACACAAAGATTCCCTACGTTCCTCTGTTAGGAAAAAAATTACCTGGTGTTAGGTTTCTGACTTCTAGTCATGTTCTGTTTTCATTTCGCCATGACATTTCTCTCTGTGAGGAGTGTGCCTACACTTCTTTCTACACCTTCTTCAAAGGGCCTTCTTTCTGTGCCTTGGTCCACCACAGCTATTCTTCTGAGTGCCTTGCCAACACAGCTATTAATTTTGAATAATTCCCGGAGTCCAATGCTCTACGCTTTATGTAATACACATTCCCCTAGAAGAAAGTTCTCTATAATAGAAATTTATCGTGACATCAACAATTGAAACATCACCATTTGGAAGAGTCAAAACCACTGAGATTTCAAAGAAATTTTGTCTGTGACACTTTAAAAAGGTTGATTTACAGATGCAAATAGTAACAAACACAGAACTGGAGCAAACTCAAAATATATAGAATAACATTTGGCTTGATCTTTTAGTCCATTTCATTGAAAATGAGCACACTAAATTTAGTAAGGTGTTATAAAGCGTTAATTATTTTGAGGACCTATTAAAATACCCTAAGTTAATAATTTCCTTATTTTTATTTCTTTCTACATTGTCCATTAGTATCTTGCTGCCAGCATGTGCACAAACCCCAGAGTAAGCATGCTTTTTAACACTGAGAAATTCTAAAACAAATGCAACAAAATGTTCTATCAAGCCACTAGTAAAACGAGGAGGCTACTCAGGTACAGAAAATTTTCCAATCAGTAGTAATGATGCTTATCCACTCTCCAAACCAGCTTCCAAAATGAGGGTTCTACCCACAGAACATCACCCTTGTTTTTATCTTTACATTCACAAAATCATACGCTATCTTTTATGAAAGAATTTGGGAATGTAAGGCAGTGGAGGAAAAATGACAGTACTAAATGACAGTGCTACTTCAAACTAAAATGACTTATTAAAGTACTTCGGCTACTATGATGGACAAAAATGCTCCTATATGCACAGGAAATTTAGTTTTACAATTTCACATGGAAATATAAGAAGGGCTATTTACACTTTCTTACTGAAAAGTTAATGACTTGCACATTCCCTAATAAAATACTTTCAATCAGCTTCATTAATGTATCTATTTACATTCATAGTTATTGTCATAAGCATGAAAAAGGAAGATACTTTCTCCACCCCATCCCTTAAGCCTAAAAGCTTGAAATTTATATCTGTAGAGAAATATCAAACTCTACCATTCCCTCGCACCAAAATCCCAAAGCACAAAATTGCACCGTCTGAATGAAAATGAAGGTCCTGAAATGATGCTCCGAAAAGTGAGATATCAGCAGACTGATTTTTGCAGCAGGCAGCCGAGCCAGACCACGGCAAGGATGGGTACAATGTTTTACTGCTATGTGGGGTCAGCCCACTGCCTGCAGCGAGTGAAGAGCTTGTGGGGACGGGCCAGCCCCATGCAGGACAGAGGAGTAGAGAGCCTGACCACCCAGCAAAGTCACCACTTCTCTTCCAGCTGGAGACCAAGGCTGTATTTTAAGCTGCCTCATTTTTATTTACCAAACAGGTAAACAAAGAGCCTCATGCAGCCATCACCAGTCTGGTGGGACAGCAAAGAAGTTGAGGGATGAACTACTTACTACTTGTTCTCTCACGGGGTGTTTCCAGTGTCCCAGGACATGGGAGACCCCCATCAGCCTGAATGCGTACACTCACACGCTGCTCAGAGATAGCTGAGATGCATCACTATATCTGCTGCACCCAGCTCTGCTTTCTCTTTTCAAGCAGATACTATCTAGTGAGTAAAGTCTGGCTTGTAGCCACTCCATGGACAGAGATCCTATCCTTGTCTGTCTTGTGTGTTTTGTGCATTTGATAATGACAGGATAAGGCTTAAACCATCACTGTAACGCCAGCGGTCTCCAGCGTGCCTTCCAAGTACTAAACGAGTCTTAGGAGAAATGTCAATAGGGAAATATTATAAAATAACATTTTGTATAGAAAGTGATCTACCATGACATATACAGTGTTATTTTGGACAATTTTCTTAATCAAGCAGTAAACAATCTTGTATCAAAGTAAGGACAGCTGGAACTTAATACCCTAAATAACTAGCTTTCCAATAAGAATTTAAATGAAAAAAAACCCACAAACCAGTAAATCCAAGCGTGCTGACCCATGTGAAATTCATGAAAATTGAAGGTTGTACGCATGAATTTGAGATAGAGTGTGGAAAGTGTTGAGAAATTTGTAAAGCCAAGTACTATTGACTCTTCGTTTTGCAGTGAACCACTACTCTGGTGGGTTTTACAATCCTAAAAGGACCTGAAGCAAGAACACTTCAGCTGCGCAGTAAAAACACCTATTTCTCAAACTAGGCGCCAAACCAAATAGTCTGAGATCCCACCCAGTAGAATAGATCATTCTGCACATATGTAAATAAATAAAACTCTGCTCAGAAAACAAGCAACAAACAAACAAACAAGAAAACCTTTATCCTTCAGCATCTGGGATCCAAAGGCATTCAAGTCCAAGAGAACAAATCATATTTGAGCTTTGTCACATGCTAAAGAGCAATTCTGGCCATCCCTTCAGAAGAGGGCACCATCTGTTACATCTTCTTCCCAAACTACATACATGTACTCCCCTCCTCCAAAAATAAATAAATAAATAAAATGTATTCGTTTCATGGAAGCATACATAACCTTTTGAACAGATGGGAAACCTGATGGACCGACAAGCAGGGAATCCCTTACTTGCTGATTTCAGGAAGGGAAACTTTTGGGTTTGAAAGTTGTTTTTAGACAATTTTCCAACTTCATGGCTTAGGAGAAGATCAGCAATGTAGAAGAATAGAATTTTATGTTGTTAAACCCCGGAGCTATGCGGAAACCAGTCAAAAATACTTAATGCCAGCAGAGTAACAATTTAAAGAAAAATGTACATCAGATTTGCCTGTATAACATGGGTATTCCCACTCAAATTCCTCAGTCACTGCATCAAGCTATTAATTCCACAATAAATTCTCCTCCTGCTCCCCGCAGCATCACTATTCCTTACTTTCCGCATATCTGAACTTCTCATCAAATTTCATTTTCCCTGCAGGCAGTGGGTCATGTTCTTCCAAGCCCCTCTGTTCTGGTTTCTCTGCTCTCTTCATTACCTTTCTCTCTTAGTTGTTCAGCTCTTTTCTAGTTCCCTTTCCTCCCTCTTTCCAGTCTCCCTCTGCCCCAGGACCACCATACCTTGTGCACAGGGTGACCGGCTGGGATTCTTGCTTGAGAAGCCACTCTCTCTCACGCCGGAGATGGCAACTTGTCCGTGGGCCCTTCCCCTGGCAGAGGGATCTGCACTGTCCTCCTGGTGCTCCTCCCCCAGCTCCCGCCAATGCCCTCATTCGGGCACAGAGAAGAGAGATTTTGTTGAAGGTTGTGTTGGGGCCTCATGTGGGGAACGGTCCTGCCCACTTTGGCCACTAGCCAAACACCAAAGACACCTGAAGTGAAGGGTCAGTAAGAGACCTGGGATGCTACCAGTCCCATCCTAAAATCAGGTGGGTGGGAGCTTTGAGCTCTGAAGGCAGCCTGCCTCCCAAAATCCCTTTGCAGCCAGCACTCCTGGTGACTTCCCCGTCAGTATGTATACTCTCCTGGTACCAGAACTGGGGAGGGTGAGCAGGGGAGAGGAGGAGGTGGCTGCGCAACCAGGCTTCCCCTGCCGCCACTGTCATCGTATTCGCATTGCAGGGAGATGATCTGGCTGCCTTTGTGGGGCCCTTTGGCAGGAGCCCAGCAGCCTTTCTGTGCCACTGCTCATATTGTACTGCAGGAGTATAACCACGGGCTTGTCCACAGCGCTCTTGACAGCTCTAGAGGAAATCCATGATCGCCCAGTGTCAAACAGCCCAGAGAAGCTGGGCTGCTTTCTGTACACCAGCTACTGTCCGTATCCTAATTCCCTATCTCTTCTAAGAATATAGAAGTTTGCCGATATCAGAGATATAGGACAAGGGAATATGATGGGACTGTGATAAATATTCTCGCTCAGAGTTTGATGCTAAAAATCATCTTTAATGCTCAACTGTTTCTAAAGACAGAGAGTGGACAGCGTTTAACATTTCTCAGGACCGTGCCAAGGTGCCACAGAGATAAATAAATGAGGCAGAAAATACATAATGTTTGAGAAGAAAAAAAAAGAGAGTTAATAATGTGAGAAGAAAAATGATCTTAAAACCAGAAAAGACCATCTCGACCAAGCCTCTCTCTACCCTGCAAATATTCAAAAGCATAAAAGATGTTATCAACACCCTACTCCTTCCTGTCTAATGTCTCTTTGACAGGGAGGATAATCCTGGAAAGTATAAAGACACGGTCTTTCATCTACCTAGAAGTTGTAATACCCTACTGCTAGGCACTATATATGAGCTACCAGAGCATTACGCTGACTTTGCACAGATCTGAGTGACCGCACAAACTTCAAGGCCTGAGAACACAAGAAATAGATCAGAAAAAAAATCAGCAAGCTTTGAGTTCTCTAGAGTGGAAAAAATCCCCCTGTACTTCCTGAACTTAATGCACGGACTTGAAACCCTCCAGCCTTCCTTGTTGAGCATTCTGCTTCCTACAGGTGTGACACAGGTATTAGTCTAGTCTTCTGCAAATACTGGATGTCAAACTTCCCTTGTGCCCTACCACGTACTAATGTCTGTCCTACTGTATACTCTGAGGAAATTCAGTAGCTTTAACAGAAGCTGGTGTATGCGTGATAGCCCCAGATTATGGGGATTTTTTTCATTTCCTCTGTTATCACCTAGGCAGAGTTGCTTTGCCTACAAGGAAAGCCCTTTTTGAATGTAGAACCTGAAATCAAGGAAAGCGTAGGTGTGCAAGCAGGATCTCCATCTGCTCTCCTTTGCCCGTCCCACAAGGGAGCAGACAGAGGGGTGTAGCACACACACATGCTAACATACTCTCAGACAGTGCTTTAGTTGTCTGTAAAGCAGAACATGGCATTTCATCAATAGCCCCTTTTCTGCAAAGACAAAAGGCAGGATTCTCCTGCCAACTTCCCCATTGCTGCGGTGATCAGCTGATCAAACTCTTTGGAAACTGATGTAAATTGTCTTTATTCCACTGTCTTCAATGAAGCTAGACAAATTTATACCCCCCAAGAAGCTAATCCTTACATATTACTGCAGTAGTGTACTACTGTACAAAGGAACATAGTTACAAAATTGCAATGCAAATATGGATAGGAAAAGAAAAAGAATCTCTCTCTTTCTTAAAAGCTGTTGTTATCCCATCAGATTTCTGCGGGACCACAAAAGCACAGGCTACAGACTTTATTCTCTCTACCTTTCCTCTGAAGTTAACATTGTTTTAAACAAATACAATCTTTATAATTTTTTTCTTATCCCAAATCAGTTGCTATTTCCTGTTCTGCATTTAATTTTTAATAAGGAATTTTAATTTTTAATAAGGAATGTATACTCTGATAAAAAAAATAATTTCCTTTTGAATTACCAAAATGTTAAAACCACACTTCTGTGGCAAAGAGATGGCTCTCTGAAGAACAGAGCCATCTACAGAAATCTTTTTGATAATGGTGTCCTTCTTTCAAATCCAAACATTTCCTTGATGTAGAATACAAATTGAGCTCTAGTGTATAAGTCAGCTTGGATTTCAAAGTTGGCCTTTATACTTTGCCATTAATTAATTCCGTCCAAGAAATTCAAACAAAGATACAAACAAAAAAGTTCTCTAAATACGTTACATAAGGCATTCAGAATATTCTGATTCATTCCCCTCCAGGAACACAGCAGAGTTAAAGAATAGTGTACACAGCATGTTTAGACTGTATAAAAAGCACTAGAAACTGTAAGAATAGTTTTAAACCCATTTATTTAAAGCTCTCCATTATAAGAGCTATTGTAGAGTATTTGCTAATCAATCTACACTTCTGAGTTCTAAACAATTGCAGGCTTAATGAAGTGTACTTTTCTTCACTTTCAGACACAGGAACAAAGAGTTTCCTATTAAAAGGGAGGAAATGAAAGCAGAAGGCAGAAGACCTCTTCCAAAAATTACTGGAGCTTCTGAGCAATTTAAATATTGAATAGAAAGTCAGAAACTCTTATTTGGGATCTCTTTTTTAGGGGGAAAAAGATCTGAGAAAGACTTTCCCGATATACTCCATGTACAGCTTTAAGTCAGGTAGGATGAGTATTCTCTCTGATACGATAAGGGAAGCCTCCCAAAATCTGGCAGGGAAAACTCATACAACTTACTCCGAATTATTTTAAATCTCATTTTGTTTCAACTTTCACAACATAATTAAAACAGAAATTGAGAATTAGGGTCAGTGGTCAGCCAGTATAGAGAGATCTTTCAAGCTGAGTAATCGAAAATGTTTTTTGCTGGGGAGTAAGCAAGTCAGTATGGAGGAAGAGCACAGCAGATGTGTCTATTCAGCCTGAAAGGAAATTAAGAGTTTTCTTTTTCTCAAGATTTACTTAGTCCATCTTGTATAGAAACACAAGGGGAACTTATCCCTTAACATCTTTGGCATAAAACTCACGGGTATTCACTCACTTGAAAAACAGATCTGGCAGACAGGGGAAGAGGCAGAGTCACAAATGCTACGTCAGACCAAAAACCAAAGTGAAAAGCAGACTGACTTTGTGTTTCCCACTGCCCCACAATGCACAGATGCCATCTCCCTTCCTGCCCCTCCTGTGGCTGTGTGACAATTTTTTTTATAAGAGGCCACGGAGCACAGTTGATACCACACGGTGCTACAAACACCATTAACTTCTCTGAAATTTCCCAAGCCCATTATCTTCTACTCTTAGCTCTTTATTCTTTGGAGCACAACTCACAGAGAACTAATTCCTGGCAGCTCCTTAGTTGTGCCAGGATCTTGCACGATCATCTTTTTTGTGTAGCCCATCTGATTGTTTTCTTGTAATTTTATTTACTGTGCAGTAAGACCTAGAAAAGTCCTACACCAAACAGTATCATTTACATGACCTAATTTCTAACACTTGATTGCAAACATGCAGCATGAGAAAGGAGATACTTGTTATTCTCTTGGCTATTTAGTTAGAGATAGACCTACAATAATGGACAATCTAAATAAGGTTTTAGGTTAGAATGACTTGTAGCATTTTCTGGGACTGTCTCAGAAGATATAATTCCTATAAAGGGAACAGAGATTAAGTCCAGTGCCTGTAAGGGCATAGAGGAGCATGTATCTTTCTATTTTTCTTGTATTGTTGTTATGATAACTAAGGCTTACAAATCACTATAATTCCATCACGCAAATTTTGAGGGGTTTTGGCTTTGTTTTTACCATACATTCTGGTTAGTGAAATCAGTTTAAATATTCATTGATGCCCTTTAAGCACTGAACCACCCGCATTGAAAGGCATAGAAAAAGTTTCACTTGCCTATTGAAGGAATCAGCTGCTGGGAACAATCTAAACCCAAACCAAGAAAAGATCAATGATTTCCCGCTTTCTTCCCTGTAATAAATTCCAAATGCTCTGATTCAGCCTTTCTATTCCACCTGAAAACTGAAGATGCAACTAAAACCGTACTGTGACACATGCCTGAATATATTGTCCCCTTCACTTAAATACACCGAGTCCAAAAGAAGCTGATACTTGCATTCTCATAGCTCATCTATCTGAATAGCTTTGTGCTCTCTCATGTGGTCTCTTTGTGGTCTCCCACTGTTGCTTGACTTACTGTCTGGAGATTTGGTACAGTGTCTCTAGTTATGGTCTGGAAAAAGATAAATGACCTCAGGAAATATAACTAATAACCACTAGGATTTTGCGAAGGATAAACAAAACCACCTGTGAGTAGCAATGAAATGTTGATTTGGATGAGACACTGTCAAGTAGGAGTTCTACCCCAAGTCACAAGCAAGCTAAAAAGTGTTCATGAAACCACAGTAGCTTTTGATATTAACATGGACTTCAAAGGAAATAGGAAATTCCAGTTTTCTTAAGGAAACAAAGTCCACCTGATCCCACATACCTTCGCAATGTATAGACAAATATTCAGGCATGAAAAGCAGGCTGCACCATTTGTCTAACCAAAGCAGTATCATGCAAGGAAAATCTGTATTTTTACTGTGACTACAATTTATAGACTACATAGTATGGTATGCTGACAGATGAATACTTTTGCAGCATGGTGTGGGATGATTGCCGATTATACTAAAGGCTCTGTAAGGAAGGTTTCCATGACAGCATTCTGTGTATCACTGGTATTTTGGAAATAACATTCAGTTTTGATCTCTGACTTCTACAGATTTTGCTGTTCCCACGAAGCACTATATTTGAGCGGGAAAAAAGCCAGGGCTAGCATTGCATACAGCCAGGAACGCCTGGAAGTGATATTCCTGTGATAAACTGTTGAACTATGTGATAAACCACAGAGCTATTTGATAAATGCACCTATTAAACACCTTTAATTACCTTTCCTACTCTCTGGCCAGTAACCATTCTGTCTTGGGACTTATTCTGAAGTTTTATGCTGTTGAACAGGTTCAGACAGCTGGCATTTCTAGTCTGCTGTCTACATTAAAATACAGACCTTTACTTGAGAACTAACTCTGCCTCAAAGCCCAAGAGAAGTTAGTTTATGAGGATGCGTTTAGTACTCAACAAGAGGGGAGAGCTGGGACACGAAGAGCCTTAAAAATACTTCGGATTCAGATGTCCATAAAAGTTGTTCCAAGGAATTTTTTAATCTGTTTTACAGCAGTCTTATTCCTCCACATTCGCACAGGGATTTTCCAAGGGGTCTGAAAGAGCTTGCGGCCCAGTTCCTATTGAATTTCAGTAGCATTCCACCTCTTAGCTCCGACGTGCTGCTCTGAAGACTATTAGACATGAAACATAGCCTCGGTACATGAGTTTAAACTAACACTGAGTATCTGTGATTTTTCAAGTACAAGGCCAAAATACAGATCTTCTCGCAGTGGAGGGAGAGGTCCTGTGTAACTTGCTGCCTGTTTGCAACTGGGGACTTTTCTAAATCCACCTATGACTTTGATAAAGCAAACTACAGTATTGTTTTATATATCTGTAAGCATGTGTGTACAATTTACATACAATAAAATATCTAACTAGTTGCAACCTCCTTAAGGAGCTTTTCTCTTAATCCATTTGAATTTCAAAGCATAGCTAAAATTGCAGGAGGATTTTAATTGTGTACAAGATTTGAGCTTGGATAAGTGATCCGTATGGATTCTTAATCTTTTGTGGGCAGCCAGTACTTCTTAATCAATGTGAAAAAGAAATCAGTAATAAACACAAAGAATGGGTGACATTAAAAAAGCATGGATTTTCTAGTTTGGAGGTATGGCACAGAAAATTCCCTCTGATAAGGGAAAGAAGATGTACTCTTTCCAAAGTGCAACTTTTATTAATTGATTTGCCCACATTTCTTAGAGGATTAAGAGAAAAATTTGAAGATGTGGTGAATGAACAGTACAGCATTTCTCAGCTAGTCCCAGGGACAGAGAAGAGACCTATCCACACACTCCATTCCTAAAGTAAATCCCGAAGTGTTTTTCTGTATAAATGTCAGTCAGAAGCATTAGCCACTGGTGTCCCACCTTCATGCATGCTCCTTCATTTCAGGCTCCAAATAACCCAATAAATTATACTAATGTATGTTTCCATCCTTACAAATGCTTATCAGTAGTCCTGCACTGTGTCAGGAAAGCAGTTTTGCTGGGGCATGGCATGAAAATGAGGCTTTTGCTCCTGTTTTGAGGAATGTATAGATTTAAATTGTGAAAAGCTTGTGTGTAAAGGATGATGTGATATCCTTTGATAACATGTAATAAGAAATTAGAGCTTCCACTGGAATCAACAATGCACTGGTGGCACCACAGATAATCCAAAGCAGCACTTACTTTGTGCTGAGCTCTGGTACTGCCTAATGATCAACACGGTAAGAATTTATCTGACAGACCAGGGCTAAGAGAGTCCAAGGCCCTTGGCACAGCCCTAGTGGTGAGGGTACTACATGTGATAGTAATTTGTCTGTCTCTCTAAATTTACAGCAAGACAAGGGGTGAGATAAAGTCCTGAGGAAAAACACACAGGTGAAGTAGGGAGAGGCTAAGTTTATTGTAGCAACTTACTTTATCCAATACTAGAGGAAAGCAACACTTCTTCAGGGTCAGGTAAGACGCTCAAGAGAGATGCTTGGTTCTGGTAGCTTTTTTCTTCCAAAGTAAAAGGGTGGGGGGGTTTCTGAACTTGTAGCCAGATCTGCTTTGCTATTCACCTGATTTCTAGCCACAGTTTTTCATCCTACAGACTTGTTCCACGTTCTTTGCATAAGGTCTTAAAAGAAATGTGCAGAAGTTTGGTCTTCCATTTTTGAGGAACACTGGTAATCAGGCCATGGTAAAATAGTTGATGAGATGCCCCTGGAATCTGTGTGATGGTCCTGCATGTAGTACTGTACCTTGCGACCTCAGTGTACTTATGCAGTGCAGAGCAGCACTCATTTCCATGCCTAAGGTTTGCTACTTTACAGGAGAGAGTAAATGAAGATGGGAAAAAAACGCTGCTCCACCACCGTCTTCCCTCTTTTTCTCACCAGGCTTTTGTTTCTTTGAAAGTGGTCCCTATCCTTGTCTTAAATATAAGATAGCCATTTTGAGGAGAAAATGCATGTAGGCATTTGCAGACTCTTTGCGATACAGCAAATTGCAGAACTTCCCTAGTAAACAAGCTCTCTGAGCTCACAGAGAGGGTCTGCACTTTGCCCTGCATCCCCAGCTCAGAGACCCTTCTCACACAGGGGGTATGTCACGTGCCCTGCAAGCCTGATAGCTGGCTTCTCCCTGTTCCACAGTCCTCTTTGTAACATCACTTTGGAAAACACCACCCTTGCACAAGCCCTAGGAAGACAATCAAACAGAAACCTACAGTCAAGGGCAAAATATCACCATGCCAATGTGATGATAAAGTGTTCCAAACCCAGATGATCTGGATATACACTGTGTTCAAGCCAAAGTCACAAATAAAAATTAAGTATGAATTAACAAGCTGCAAAGGAAGCCAAAGAGGATTTTAGACTTTCTGCCTTTCCAGATATCCTGGCACTTGACAAGCTTTTGAGCTGGAGCAAGCTGCCTTACCTACGCTGGCTCCCCTGCACAGGGAAAGCTGAAGGAAGGCTGCAGAGGACAGGTACAGCTAGCATCCACGGCCAAAAAGAGCGGCACATTTCAGCAAACTAGAGCATGTAAGCATGCAAAGCATTTAGCTACCTTATTTTAAAAATGAAATGTCACAGGAAAGCGAAGATAGATATTACCTTGCAAAGAGTTTTACTCCTCCTCAGAATATGTTGGCACCATAGGCCCTGTTATTGTGTACTTAGCAAGTTTCCCTAAAATCAAAACATTAAAAAAACTGCAAAGTATGCCAATCTTTCTTCAGTTCAGAGGTCATGTTCCCTTCTGTGGTTTTTTTTTTTCCTTTTTCTTACCAATGAAAAGTGCAATGAACACTTGAGCTGTAGAAAGTACACTGTAAAACCCCAGCTTTCAGACACGATTTTATAGAAGGTGGTAATGTCCTCTGGCTCCCTACTTGCTTTGGCTCCTCTGTCTGACTACAATGGGAGCTAGCCATGTAATATCTGATGCGTACAATTCACTTAGCAGCAGCTATTCTGCTTTTTTTTTCCAAAGAGAATACCACGCAACTCTAATCAGAGTTGATGCAGATCAATACGAGCCTTTCCTTTCATTATATTTAAAGGGACACATGATTTATTGATTTGTTTATCAAATTTTAGCACACATATTTTCTGTTTTGTTTGCAGTCAATCTGCTATAACGCACAGTGGGTCTGTAGGCCCAAACATCATTCAGTACAAAACCAGAGTAATTCCTGGAAGGTGATTAAACAACTATATAGGCACAGGACACATTTATTTTATGTTGTCTTCAAGTTTGTACTATGTAGAGATCTCCACTTGAACACAATGAAGTAAGTTAGTGCCCTGCAAAAATCATTAAATCTGAATGTCCTTGCTTTCAAATGTTTTATAACATGGTTGCTTACTGGACTTAAACACGATGTGCTATTTCTAGATATTTAAAAATAATTTAAAATTAAAAGCTAATTTATCTTGTGGTGTTGATAATTAGTTGAAACCAACAAAGAGCTGGTTAAAAGACAAAGGCCACATACTGTGCTGCCATATATCCTTTGCTTAATGTGCCTTTTTCTTCTTGTTTTTTTTTGTTTGTTTGTTTTTTTGTTGTTGTTGTTGGTTTTTTTTAAACAATGTGTTCTGATCATATGTCTAACATAAGCTGATCACTAGAGTGAGGAATTAGGTAGGATTTACCTCACTGGCCATGTATAGACATGTATACATTAGAGATTTAGGCTAACAACTATCTAAGCTCCCTCTACAGTCCATGCAGTAGGACAGGCACCCCACTCTACTCCATCCTCACCTTGAGATCCTCTCCAGTGACCAGCTCCACCTAGATGGCTGACCTTGGCTACATACCTGAAGTTTATACAGCCAAATACAGAAGATACGAATCCCAGTTGTAGTGAAAAGCTGTTGATCAACTTTGCTTAATTTTGCAGATTTGACCCAGCCCCAATATAATTTCCATGAGATTAGTGCATTCCTACAGCCAGGCAAATGCAAAAGGGACTTGCTGAATCATGCCCTCAGTCAAAAAGATAGACCAATGTTCACTTGTTAAAGCTTGTATAAATCATATGCTCTCCTTAACAGGATTAATTAACACAGTCTTAAGGATAAAGAACAAACCTACAGTTGTGCTGCCTCTGACCAATGAGAGGGGCTTTTAGCACCTTTGGCCTTTCCTACTCCCAGTTGCAGTCCCACTTTCCTGCTCCCAAGTGCAGAAATATCATTCAGATTTATTTCCACTTGGAAACAAGGAAAAGGAACATGAAAAATAAGTTAATACGAATGAATGACAGAATGATTGCCCACTATGGAGGTGTCATCACATGCTAATAATTAGTTTTTTTCCTGGGCATAAAGCACATTCTAGTATTTGTGTCCTGCATATTAGCAATGCTGGAGCTGGGGGCAGAGAACACCCATTTTACTTTTGCTATGTGAATAAAAACATGAGCTTATGAGAATGACTCACTACTGTTCTGTAAGCTTGTAGGCATCTTTGCGTGAAAGATGAAGGCGTTTTAGATGAGCCCACTTGAATCAGTGCTGTCCTCTCAAGTTCGAGGACATTGTTCCGAAGATGACAAGACTTGAAATGGCAAGAAGATTTGAGCTAATGCGTTAGTGGAAAAGAAATCCACCAAAGATCAGCTAAGAAGTATTCTTTACTGCAATACGTAGTTCAGCTGGGCTGTGGCAATCCCTCTGGTTAGGATTTATTTTGAACTTTGACTCCAGTTACACAGCATTCCTGAGGGCAGGTGTGGTCATTCTAACCTCATTTTAGGGAGGTGGTAGGTCTGAAAAGTACACCAAAGGGCAGTTAATTTCATGGCAATATTTTTAAGAAGTTGTTTCAACAATAACAGATCGATCAATTTCTCCACAATTATTATTTGCAGGCTTAAAGAGAAACCTTTTTTATTTCCTGCCTCCATTTTTCACTGAACTCAACCTGTCAGGACTAAGCTGTGCTCATACAAATCCTCCCTCACTACCTCTGCCTGGCATTGCTGTCAGACTTGCTCTTGGCTGCTGGCTGCGCCGCCGCTGCTCCTATCCCCCTCTGCTCAGCCACATCTGTTGCTTGGGCTGCTGGGGGAAGAGAAGAGCTACTCTGGGAGCCCACAGATGCCCTGCCTGCCAGGCCCTTTCCTCTGAAATCTCCCTCTCCTCTCTGTGGCCACTGGCCGTGCCCCCACATATGGCCTGATGCATTTAAAGGAGCCACTCGGCTCGTGGGGTAGCACATATGTGCTTTGCCCTGGGGGAGGTGGTGTGAAGGCAGCCTGAGAAGTAAAGAGGTCTATAGGAGTCCCATTTGTAAGAACTGGTACATTCCTTTGTCACAAGACTGAAAGTACGTATGGTCTTTATAAATTTAGGGCTGTTATTTCTGGCACTGGTTCCCACTCTCTCACCAATCCTGGAAACCGTATTAGCAGGTACTGTGCAAATTTCAGCAATCAGTCAAACAGGAAAAATCTTGCAAAAATTTATCATCTTACATACGCAGTCATGCCTAAGAGACGACACAAGAAAGATACCACAAACTTGAGAGACAAAACCCGTTTAACAGGCTCTTATTCTTTAGTCACCCAGGACAATGTGTTTCTGTGTTGGCTTTGCTTCCCTGGGTAACTGTGCTGAAGCTGGAACACTTCCTTCACGCAGCCCAAATGCTGGTTTCCATTTTGTAGAGCTACACGATTCGATTTGCTTCGGTGGTTCAAAAGTTCAATGGGGAAGAGCTCCCGCCGAGAGAAGAGCGCAAGCAGCTCGCGCTAACAAACGGGTGCTTGCCTCGGAAAACAGCACATGTCTGTTCGCATGCATCCAAACTGCAGGCTGCTAAAGCATCCCACCGAGAGCGAGCCTGGCAGGGGAAGCGACTTTACAGACCTTTGAGTCGCCAGGAGTAACACAAACAGGAGCCAGGAAAAACATTTTGCTATTTAAAAGGGAATCGTTATATACTGCTTGATAAAGTTCATTGTACTGATCTGTGGAATCAGGAGGGAAAACAGTACCCAGTTGTTTGAGGAACGCCTTCAAATGTAAAATCTGACCCTCAGCTCTGTGCTGTTGTTGTGACAGGACAGAGACAAAAGGATACGCAAAACCCATAGCTAAGAAAGGGGAAAGTTGGTAGCTGAAAGAATCCCAGCTGCTGCGTAAGGACAGTCACAGTGTGTGAGTCTGGAGGGAATCACCCACGTCCAGGGCAAAAATTAGTACAAAGGCAGAAGTACTTGCGAGGTTTCAATTATTGTGCCTTGCTAAGGTCAAGCAAAAGTATTTTCAGAGCAAATGAATAAAGGGAAAGCATACTATTATTTTTCTCAAAAAGAGCAGGTCAAAGCAGTGTTATTCCACAAGCATTATATATCACAAAGAAAGACCTTCCTCAAAAATAAAGTGTCCTGCCCGGTGAAGAATCAGAGACCTCACTGGCACTAAGGGAGAAGAATTCGACCTATACAGTAAGCACAGATAAGAATTTTTCTGCACCAGTCTACTACATTTATATGGCATCTCTTATCCTGAAGGGTTTGAAAGACATTCAACATGCTCTGCAGTGTTATCAGGACCCTTCAGCTACCAATATATACAAGCTTCTCTACCATACCACATCAACAGCCAATCATCCCATCCCATCCCCTCTGCCTGGGAATGCTTCTCTGTAAGTGGGACAGGAGAGCTCACAGGCGCAGGCAGGCTGCTCTGGCAGGCGAGGAGCCTTGCGGTGAGTCCTCCCAACACGCACACGCTGTGCCTGCTCTGCCCCCAGCACTCGCATTGGCTTCTCCGAGAGCACCCTAAAACCTCACCATCTTAAATTTTACGTGCTGGGATATTTTACATATAAACCCTCAACGCTTCCTCCTGCACACACCTCACTGCTTGGCGGAAAAAGCATGTGCATGGCAGATGTTAGCCCCGCTGCTTGGCAGCTCCTGGAGGCAGGCAGGAAGGGAGCTGGGGAGGGCAGTGTGCCCAGCAGGCAATGATGTCCTTAGTGCTATCTGCCCACTCCAAAGGTACACTGAAATCCAGCTAGCCATAAGACTTTTCTCAACCACCTCTCCCTGCGCATGGTTTATAGAAGAACTGCATGGAACGGTACATCCTAGCACCACGTTGTGCATAAGCTACCAAAGAAGCTGCACAATCTGCTGAGCTTGAGCAGACCCAAAGAAATGATTTAGGACCTGAAGTTACCTGCAGGGCACTCCCAGCCTTTTGAGTCCTGTGCTTAAAATGTCTGTTTATGATCTCTTTTTTTTCCTTTTTCCTCCAACATAATATGAGATAATTCAAATGATGAAACCAGATGCTGGTAGAGGATATTGTGGGGTCAAAACATTTTATACATTGTGGTTGAAAGAAAAAACGGTTACTAAACTCTGTGGTTTACATAAAGTGCTCTTTGTGTTATTTTTTAAAGGCGCACCAGTCCTAGAAATATTCAAGTTGGGTGGTCAGTATTTTTATTTCAGTCTTAAGCAACTGGTGGAAAATAGGAACAGACAAGCCATGAAAGCATGAGCCTACCTTTGGCTGCTTTTCTGGCAAGAAATCACTGCTCGGCCTGAAAATGCTGCCATAGTCTACAATAAGAAAACTGTGGATGAAAAGTTATCTCTGAGTATGTGTCAGTTTTAATGTACGAGGCTTTTATCCTGTGGCAGAACAAAGAAAAAAGTCCAAAACCACTGAGAGCATTGTGGCTTTTTTTTTTTCCCAGACAGTAACAAAACTCCTGCATGTTGCTATTTGTGGTTTTTTATGTGTCTGTGCATCAGGAGCATGTGAGTTTTGATTTGCAATAGTTCAGACACAGGATAGGAAACATGAGTCAAAGATAGGCTTGTTTTCTGCTCTGAAACTGCCTTTTTTGCTGGCCTGAGATTGTTGGGGAGTGACCCTCAAATCCTGAAATGATATTTCTGCGTTCTCGTATCAAACAACCTGCAAATACACTAAGAAGAAAGTTATGTCAGAAGCCACCTTTAGCCACTTTCCTCACTTTCAACCATTTCTCCCACCCTTTAAAAAATAAAATAAAATAAAATATTTCTAACAGTAAGGATAACAAAGCCCTTGAGAAATTACCAAGGAAAGAAATGTTGCAGTGTTTTAAGAGAAGCTTAAACAAACACATATCAGAGATGTGTTTAAAGCTGCAGGAGCTCAGCCAGAGATGCTACTTTGCAGCTGGAGAGACAGGGCACAGCTGCAAGGGCTGTCAGGGCAGCACTTGAAGGTGAAAGAGCGCAATACCTCCTCTTGCACCTTCACCAAAGCAGGCTCCTGTGCGGGGGGAAGTCCTAGAACTGACAGCCCCTAGCCAGCCTGACCTAAGGAAGATTAAAAGGAGAAGGATTGCCACTCTGCATGAGCATTCAGAAAGCTTTGTAGGTTCAATCAGGTTCAAACTGATGTTCAGCTACTTTGCTGACAAAATTGCTTTTCCTGCTTTCTTGTTTTGAGTATTTGTACTTCAACAGCTGCACCTCAGTCACTTCTCCACAGAGCATGCCAGCTCCCTCCACAGTCGTGATCCAAGAAAGAGGAAGACTGTGCATGGGAAGAACTACAGAACCCTACCTCATCCTCAAAATCTTTCATCTAAAGACCTGATTGCATGCAAGAGGTGCCTAATGCACACAGGCATTTTTCTGCACTTACCATCACAGCTATAGCTGCTCAGTTTCTAGAGTTCATCTGTGGTTGATTCATCGTAAATACTGCTGAGTTCCTTCCTCTGCCTGCAAAGGCACAGTTCTGTGTCCTCATTTTCACTATTAGGATGTTTCTGAAAAACTCCTCATTATTTAGCACTTTGAAAGCATGCTGCCTCTTCAAGCATAAAATGTTGGCACTGGTGTACCCTGTGGGTTTTTATACAGTAAATCGATCAGATTATTTTGTTTAAAACTATTGTTCTAAATACAATCAGAGATTTCTGGCTCATGGATTGTGTTCATTTTGGCCTCATCACAGCTAAAATTCTGACTTGAAGCCCATGTAAATATTTGCCCTTTTAGCATTTATTTTGATTCTAATCATATTCATAGAGTTTGTTTGATTGCTTTTTTAAAGAAGAAAAGTACTCATAAATCAGATTAAATAGATCACTCTGCTACATAGTTTTGCCACGAATCTCTGTTCTGCAGGGCAAGATATTATTTCCAGATTTTTCCTGCAACCTCTGTAAACATTTACTGACCTGTATTTGCTTTAACACACATTTTTGTGCACAAGCTAACTATTCTCCATTAATTTTATCTGCAGGAAGATTCTGCATAATGTTCAAACTCCATAA
The DNA here is from genome assembly GCF_964199755.1 of Larus michahellis. Classification (NCBI taxonomy): domain Eukaryota; kingdom Metazoa; phylum Chordata; class Aves; order Charadriiformes; family Laridae; genus Larus; species Larus michahellis. The sequence continues at coordinate 40,951,871 of NC_133901.1, forward strand.
AGTTGTATACTCCTCATTTATTTAAATACCCCAATCAGTCTTAGCAAGTTCAGTGCTGTGCTTCACAAACAGGCTAATCCCCGTCTATTGAAGTGAGTCTTGCAATGAAACACTAACAGGTTTTAGGAGCGCACCCCAAGCCTATTCAGAAAAGATCCATTTCAGCCTTTAAGCACACGCATCTCTGACCCTGGTTTATCCAGGAACAGTGTCTGCATGTTCACATCTGGGGGCAGATTTTGGCTTCAAATTTGGGTGAGACGAATGGCTGTCAAATTAATATATATCTGGTTTACAAAAACAGAGTTCATGTTTTTCTGAACAAAAACAAAATTCATTTTTGGATTGACTTCAGCTTGTGGACTGACTCTCCCCACATTCACACATGTGCTTTGGCAAACGCTTTTCATAGTGAACTCAGGACAGGAATATGGAGCCTTTTAACTCAGTGTTGCTGGTTCAGATGAATAATTTTTCAGTGTATTTATGGTGGTGGGCATCCTCTTTTCACAGTGTATGTAGCAAAAGTTAGCATTTACTATGAGGTGAAGCCTACATGCTGCAGTGCTGCAATGTTTCTGAGAAATAGCGAAGGCAAGGGAGGGAAGGGACTGCAAGCACCAGTAGAGAGCTCCCAGCCTGTGGCAAGGTGTAGCTCCCCATCTGCATGCTCCATGTGTGGTTTATGTAAGATGTAGCACATTGTTTGAGACCACTTATTTTAAAAAACTGACACAGAAATTTATCACAATTATCGTGAATTATTGCCTGCCTCACCAGTTTCTGCAGTAGTCAGTGAATGGATCTGGGACTATAAAAATAGTCTCAGTGCAATGGATGGTTTATTGTGGTCAGGACTGAAACACTGAAAAACTTACAGTATTGCTAATTCAGTGCAGCTGCTCTGCAAAAGCACACGTGACTTTGGTAACCTGGCTTTGCGGTTAAAAACTACAAATATCTTTTATGATACGGCACACGCGCGTCAGAAGCTGCTTGAGATTCTCCAATGCATCACTCAAAACCCTCTTCAGTGTCTTTGCTCTGAAAATACTTTAAAAAAAAAAAACCACACCTAAGTATACATTGTCAGAAGACATGCCATTTTTACCAGAGCTTCGAGGAGAGGGAGAAGGAATTTATCAAAAGCATATTTAAAGGAAGCTTCAGAAATTTCTTTAACTTTACAACTTTTTTGGTTTTCCATAAAACAAAACCATGATTCAGCCAGTTCAACTTATTATACAATAACAGAATGTGCTGGAGTTCATCATTATACCCAGATAGTGAACTTACTAGTGTTCTTTACTCAATATACAAGTGTATCTATTCTAGAAAGATGTAAATAGAGGCCAGAAGGGAAACAAGCAGATCCTGTAGCCAGACCTGCTTATTAAAGGCTCCAGAACTGAATCCAGTGATTTTTCATTAGACTAAAGCACGTTATGCTGAAAGGCAGTCAGTAAGGAAACTGATAGATACTTCAGCAGAATATATCACTTTCTTTGATATCTTGTTCCAATTGTAAATCACTGTCACTGTTAAATGTTCCTGTCTTACTATTTGCACTCATCGGGCTGCAGCTTCCAGCTGATGATCCTCTTTATGCCTTTCTCCACTACATTCAAGAGCCCGTTAGAACCCATTAAACTATTTATACATTGTAATCAAGTCGCCCCTCAAGCCTCTTCCTGACAAACTAAACAGATTGAGCTCCTTAAGCCTCTCCATGGAAGGCATTATCTCTAACCCTCAAATCAGTTCGGGAATTTTTACCACACTCTCCTGTTTCCTAGCTGCTGCCTTTTTTTTTTTCTTTTTTTCGTTTCTCCTTTCTTTTAACCATGATCAGGTTATCTTTTGCAACACCAATTTGCCAAAGGTATACAAAACAGTATCATCCAATTTTTCCTATTTATTATGCCTTCTTTTACCATCTGTGGATTTTTTTCCAGCGCTGAACACATATTGGGAGTTGCACATGGAATATTGTCTTAGTTACCTCTCATACTCAGAAATAGGCACAGCGCCCATTTCCATACATGTAGCTGGCAGTCCTTGTTCCTAAAGGTGTGTATTCTCCTAATGAATCAGTTAATCAGTTTAGGAAGTGGCTCGGATATCTCCGATACTCTGTTTTACAGAGTCATGTACAGTCATGTTTTACAGAGTCATGTACATTTTACAGTCACCATGTTATTCCATTCTTAATGCTTACTCTCAGATTATTGAGAAACTGCGCCTATCATTTAGCCTGTTCATCATTCACTGAAGTGCACTTTACAGGTTCGATGCTGCACTGCTAAGTGATAAGAATATACATCTCAGTCAAAAAGTAAATTTACCTCAGAGGCTGAAATCAGGTTCATCTGGCCATAATAATTACACTCTTATTCTTCAGTTCTCTCTGTCAGATCTTTTTCCTAAAATTTTTCTTTCTCTACAAAACAAGAACTAGTGCATTTTTTTGGAATGTCACTAAGCAAATTCCCTGCTCTTGCAGAATGATGCCAATACTCTTGATCTTTTCTGCTCCTCTTCCGCATTTCAAAACTTTTTTGCTGTTTGATCCCCCCCCCCCACTTTTTACATTCTATATTTCTCATTCCTTATTTTGTTTTCTCATAAAGTAGGATATGCTTCTAGCCAAAACAATATTTTCACGTTGCCAAGGAATACTGGCTTTTTGGCCATCTAGAAAAATCTTAGAGATCTTTGAGATTTCTTTTCCATTTTTCTCTGTGTGTGTACACATACATACACACATCATATTTGTTCTTATTTTTCTTCAGCTCTGATAAAGCAGACCTTGGGAATCAGCCACCATAGGCAATAGTGGTTGGAACCAGTCCTCTTTCTATCTGTTATAGATGTAATCAGGCCACAGTCACCAGCTTCTGTGTAAACACTGATTTCTGACCCACCAACTAGCTCCCTTCCTCCTTAGAAATTAGGCTCAAAATGCAGCTACTGTGTATAAAGAGCAAGAAATTTTGAAACAGAAAATTTGGCTTTACAATAAAGAACTTTAATAATGTTCCACTTCAGGTGCCTAAGAACTTTGACATATGAGCTTAAGGCTTAAACTGACCTTCTCCCATAAGCCCTTATTTTTTTCACCACATTTTAGTGAGGGACTTAGGAAATTGTGAGTTGTGTTGTCCCATTTTATTTATGGCCCACAAAATGTTCCCCACCAGTATCTTCTGATGTGCTTCGCAGCAGTAATGCATTTGAATCAGAACTAATCTGTTCTTATTCACCAATTTAATTAATACAAGCAAAGATCTCTATAATATTCCAGTTAACAGACACACGCATCATCAGAAAACTAATTCAGAACCATCCCCTTCCAGGTTCCTAATTTTCCCGAAATATTATCTGAATTCTGTGCAGACCAAAGGCTTTTGATAAACTTGGCAAATTAAATGGTTCCATTTACCTTAGTACAGATTGCTCCATTCTTTATGGCTTAAAATCCTATCTGTAAAATCCGTATGACTTAGAAGCACCGTCATAGAAGAAAAAGAATAAGCTGCTTATGATAGTTTGAAAGTCATATTAGATTACAGTAGAATTTAACTGTTTTTCTGGAAGAAATCCACGTGTGTGTCAATTGTAGCAGCTAGAATTGGGCCTCCTGGTTATTTATGTAGTTGGGGAAAAGACAAAACTGACTGCACAAGCTGAAGCTGGGAGGGGAGCTGCCGTGTCGCCCAGCACAGCCCTCCCTGGCAGTGCAGCAGTGTCCACTGGGCTTCTGCCGCTCTCGCACCCATCTGTGCTCAATGCTTGTTTGACAAGGGAAGTGCAACGGGAAAACTGCTAAGCCAGAACGCTCCACAGTCCAGGGAATTTTTCTCTTACTACGCCGTCCCATGACACGTAATTTGTTTTAAGAATGACTAATACATGGTGTGACTATTTCTATTTTTATTCCTTGTTTCAACTGACAGATTATATAAACGTGTTGCTACAGCTTTACATACAACACAAGAAAACTGAGTTTTCAAGAAGGTTAATCTGGAGGCTCGACAAAGAAAACAGTGACAGCAGAGAAGAGCTAACATGAAGAGGAGTAGGAGGCTCAGATCAGTGCAAAAAGGTAAGATCAGGAGACAATATGCTTTACTATCTATTAGCTATGTAATTTTTGCCTGTAATTGCTTTCTTTCATTCTCAGTGCCAAGTGACACTAAGTGTATGGAGAGACCTGATAAACATGAGATTGGAAAGGGAAGGGAATACAAGATTTCCCTAACCTAAGTGCCAAGGCCCTGACAAAGAAAATAGTCCTATTAAAAACAATAGCCTTAGCAATCCCAGTGTATTGCTAAAATTGACACCTTCCCGATACTTTTCCTGATACCATGCTGGCAGTTACCAGGGCCTCACCACTAACATGCTGGAGGAGTATTTTGATCATCGGGTAATGGCGTGGTAATGCACAATTCCGTACCTCTGCTTTGAGCAGCAGCTTCTCCCCTGCACTCTCAAGGTCAATGCTGGAGAGTGGAAACCACTTCACAGCCTGGAGGAAGCAGTTTTGCAGTTAAAAGGTATCACACATGCGCCTTCTTTACACTGCCAATTGCCAGCCTAAAATGACTAGTTAATTGCCAACAGTCCAGCTTTCCTGCAAATGCACCCCAGCCCAATAGCTCAGGAATGCACTGAACATGAGAGAAAACGGACGTTTAGCAAAAATTGGTGTGTGCTTTGATATACAGCTGCCTGGAGAGTATAGGGAAGCACTGGGGGTGCTTTTGCGTTTGAAAGCAGTTTTGTGCTTAAGAGCAAAAAATATGCACCGAAAATGACCTCTTTTTCAGAGGAGACGGGTAGTAAGGGCACACGCAAAGCACGCCGTGCGTTGCTTGTTTTTCCTGAGACTGAATCAACTGGGAAATTATTTCAGAACACTTGATATAATCAGAGAGCTCCCATCAGGCTTTCAGACAAGGATGGATGTCATCAAGCCAAGCCATGGGATAATCACCAGTGGTTAAACTGACAGCGTAAAATGGGGAAAAAAAAAGACGAAGAAAGAGTGGAACACACATAATAAAAACATTATAGGGGACAGATAATAAAGAAATTTTATTGTAGCTAACAATGAACAGGAACCAGCATCTGCACTGAAGCAGAAAACGCAGTGAGCGAACACAACAAGACCAATGACTGTGACTGCAGACTTGCTGAACTCATTAAAAGCCATGACAAGAAAGGTATAGGCACCTTATGCAAGATTTATGATGCTGCCTGCAGGAGAAGGTTTGAAGCAAACACTGCCAAATAAAGCAAGCGAGAGTTAAAATGATACTACCTAAAACGTGTGTAAACAAAGTACATTAGCAAAGTAAGAAGCCACGGGAATACCATAGGAAGTATCCTAGACATTGGGTCAGAAAACACTGTATCATCACTTTGCCCTACACCAGGAATCATGAGGAAAGGACATTGACAAACAACTGCATGCCTGGTCAAGTAAATCAAGTTTTCTACTCATGTACGTCACAGAAAGCTGCAGTGAAGAGGCTCTTGTGTATTTTTCACTCTGCTGTACTGTCTGTATTTTAGCTGGGAAACCACAATACAGAGCAGAAAGGTAGAATAAAAATGTGAAGCACTCATGCCAAAGTAACAAATTGGAAGGTTTGAGAAATAGGGTTCCGCAAAATATGTGCGCTAAAACTGACAGACATCTAATCCAATTTTTAAACCTCCAGTTTTCCCAAACCTTGTTTATGTATTAGCCAGAGAGAAGACATAAAGTGAAAAGCATGTGTTATTTTCTTCCTTTAATATATGTTCTGATCAAAAACTGAGATGAAATTTCTGTGCTGTAATTGGTACTACTCAAAGCGTTATTTCCTTTTTTAAGTCAGTGACCAGTTGAAGTATCACTCTTCTCTATGGCCTACAGTCACCTCCTGAAACAATAAGCTACATGGGTTATTTTCAAGGCCCGTGGTTACTTTTGGATGTTGCAGAAATTTTTCACCCTTGGTTTTTCAAATTGAACTGGACACTTTCAACTGACATGACAAACTTTAGGCAGGGTGTCCTGCACCCCCACCTCCTCCAGCCCTCATGCTGTCTGAAGAATCACCATGACCAGAATTTCACAAGCTGCAGGCACGACAAGCCAGCACTCATTGCAAGGAACAGGAACAGACTCCTGCTCTCAGGCTAGTTCCTGATGGACAGCAGAAAAGGACGTTCTGCAAAGGCCTCCTATTACACTAGAGCAAAAGAAAAAGCTGTGCTAGTAACACAAATAAATTTGTACCACACCCACAAGGGAAAGAAAACCATTTTTGCATATCTCTTAACAGCGTATTGGTAAATGCCTGCCCCCAGACATCACTGCTCTTCTGTCATCTTATGTCCCCTTTAAGCAGTTCTCTGCAGCGTGTTGGTGGCACCCCCCTGCTCTGTTTTGTTAACTGCGTTTGTGAATGGCAACTTGTTTTAGCAGGGTGGCGACCCGACGGTCATCTGGCAAGCACTCTCAAAGACTCCAGTCCAAAAAGCCAATCTCTTCCTAGCTCCAACTCTGCAAGGCCTTAATGAGGTCTTGGGAGAAGCAGCAGCTATCAGAGATTCATTAAAGATGAGGACATCCTCACACAGCTACTAATTGCTCTAACTCACTAGCTCGTGTTGTTGGTAAAAACTGGAGCCTGCCAAGCGATGCTCTCAATTTAAATTGTTGTGGTGCTTTGTGCTGGCTTTGGAACTTTCCCACTCTGCCTATGAATCAAAGTGCATAGTGGATTTATTTTCTTTTTTATCATGACAGAAGAGACTCTGATGGGGACTGTGCATACCTCTGTCTAGATAAATATTCGACTACTGAAAGCTATGCTGTTGTAAACTTTCTGAGGAATAATTGCGAAGGTATCATCAAGAGTATATTCCTGTGTAATGTTTAACTACTGGACTACACCCTCTCTAAACATCGACATGGCAAATAGTTTGCTGCGGCAGGCCTGATTAAAATTAGAGTAGAAACCTATCCATTTATGAAGAGATATGGCAAATCACTACTTGATGAAAATGGATTTCCTCAGTGAAGTCAGAAAGCCTCTGGCATATATTGGTTTTGATCTTATTAAAAAAATCCTTTTTTATTCATCTGCTTATGCTTTTTATGCATGCAATAACTTCCAGTTTATCCAAACGTTCCTTAGTTCTGCCTTGCAAACTCATTAAAATATGGCACTTGTCATTCATAATCTACATATCAAAGTTTATGTCTGAGGGTGTTTAAATTAAGTACTAGATATATCAGAGCTGTTAGTACATTACCTCTCATTATGCTTAGAAATACACGTTAGAATCAAGCCAGGAGTTTTTGTCTCAAGTGTTGGAAAATTATCTCTCAAGGTGCATTTCTACAGACAGATAACAACCTGAGAAGCTGAAGCTTAAGTAATTCCGTTAGAAGCATTTGGGGGTAACATTAACAGAGAGTTTTGTAAATTAAACACAGCAAGAGATTTTAGATCTCAGAGGGACGTTTTCAGAACAGGCAAATGGCAAAAGATGTCCACCTGCATCTGCCAGCTAAGCACGGGCAACACTGTACCTGTGAAAATTTATCTCCAGCCCTGTCTTCTCCTCACCTGACCTGCTCACTCAGGCAGCAGATGGGACATGCACCTCACAGGCAGAGGACTGATTTTTTTTCTTGTTTTCTTGCATTGTTTTTTTTTTTCACAGTAATATTTTGCCAACATGAATTGACACCCCAACCAGCTTTTTCTAATTGCATTCTTATTCTAAGAGCAGACTTGAAGGAGTGGCAGATTCCCAACAAAGAACATCTGAAGGAGGCGAAGGGCTCTGCTCCAGAGCATGGATTTTCCTTGAAGTGTCCCGTAGGGCCATCTGTGGTCTCTGCTCTGAAGCTGAAGGTGTTTTTGAAACAGCAGCTATGCAGATGCCCGACTCTGATGCTGAGAGTCCGCGCTGGTTTAATTCTGTTTCTAGAGAAATACCTCAAAGCTTGTCTTGGCTGAAACACTGTCTAATATCCTTGAGGGAATGATCATGGTTAACAGCTTTGCACTACAGAAGGGTCAAACTTCGCAAAGGGTATCAGAAACCTCATGTCCTACTTGCAAAAATGGGAGACAAACACCTATGTGTCTATAAGAAAGCCGAAAAACAAAGCAAAAATTCTGAAATACAGTTATAAAATTCTAAACTACAGTTCATAAGGTTCAGCCTGTCCAGGTATTGAACAGAAAGCCCAGGAGACTTGCACATGCTGCTATGGTGGCACTGGCTGAGCATTTCACTCTGGCCTCATACCAAACTACTGTGAGGTGCTGGGTTGCCTCATCCCCAGGCAGCTGTGTCCCAGCTGAGACTCGGACTCACCCTGTGCTCTAACAACCTCTTCCCATTGGAGGATGGTTTTGGTTTCCAGCTAAATCTGCAGAACATTTGTAATAGCTGTAAACTAAAATACTTTTCATGGCATTTTGAATCTGCCATGGCTTTTACTGAAGGAGGAAAGCAACAGGTCATCACGGAAACAACACTCTTTGGAAAGGCAGTGGTTATCACAAATTCTCCCTTCCTTTCCTAGTCCCCGAGGGTTTGACAGTCTTAAGGAAAGCAGGATTTCCTTTGCCCCTCTGGGTTTCTCACTCAGCTGCTGGAAATAGCCAGAGAGAGCAAAAGCCACAGTTGTTTTTGCAAAAACCCATTGCTGCTCTGCAAGAGCTCCCTGATGAGCTCTCATCAGCCATCCTCAGCAGGTTGCTGCAGCAGTACCTGCAAGTGGCGTTGCCAGGGTGATCTCCTCCCAGCAGCATGTCATCTGCCAGGAGAGCCACGGTTTAGCTCTTGCTGGTTACACCAGTTAGATTTTGACATTGTAGCACTTAGCCAACAACTCCATACCACAAGTCTTCAGTGAGCTCCCTGAGAAATGTCAGGCAAGGAGCAGCCCCACAGTCAAAATGGAGTTTTTAGTCCCAGGGGAAGGTAGACAGAGCTCCCAGGTTCAGAGTCACTCTGTGAACCACGCATGGACACAACCTGGGATGGCATCCCACAGCTGAGATGCAGAAGCACCTAAAGGTGAATAAGCAGCATATAGTTCCTCAGAAATCTGCTGGGAAAATCTGCTCGTACAAGGCATTCATTCAAAAATGGAACAACAAATGCATTTGCAATATCAGTGTGCAACTTCCAAAGCAGGAAAAGGAACAGTATTTCCCTACGTGTATTGCATGGTGTGGGGTGTTTTCTTAGCACTTCTTATTAAATGATTTCAACAACCATCATCTGATGGTCTTCTACTCTACTTGAAATGGCATCATCCCTTATAAAATTCAGCAAGACACAGGTCTTCCTTCCGAGAAAGGACTGCACAGTCCCTCTTGACACAGGGCTGGGCTCAGGGCTTCAGTGTAGGCTTTAATCAACAGGCAGTTTTATTGTATAAAAGTAGGTGACAAGCAAGCAAATACAGCTGCTTCCAGAAATCACAGGGTGTAATAAAGCAAAACCAAAACCTACTGTGTTTGCAAGAGGGTCCATAAAGCAAAAACAAAACACAAACCCTCCACGCTGTAAGAGGGAAATGCTAGACAAGCAAGAGTAAGCACAGGGCTGTTTCTGGAAAGTATTTTAACGCAGGAGCCATGATGTAAAACTTATTCAAACCAGTGCCAAGAGGATCAAAACAGAATTGAAGCAAAGAGGAGAAATGTGGTGGGGTGAGTTAAGAGAATTAACATAGCTAATAAGAAGTATGCAGAATAAATTAGCTATGATAGCAAATTTATCTTCAATAAACACATTTATATGTAGGCCTACATGAATGAATTGGATGAGCAGATTTTAACTCTCTGCAGGTAAATGTTCTCCAATCGGCATTCACACTGATTCTCGTGCTGCTGTACCTATGTTAAATTACAGAGGATGACAAGTCCTTTCCCTCAGCAGCACTGCAGAGGGAAAGGAGGTTTGTCCAGTCACCAGAGACAGTCACAAGCTGTGTTGCTCAGGGCAAGTCGCTCTGCTCCACTGTGCCACCGCTTGCATCTGTGCATGAGAGACAGGAGCTTTCGGCCTCCAGCGAAAACGCACCACACTACGCATTGGAGGCAGGAGATGCAAAAGTCCTTAAGACAGAGACAAGCATCTGAGGAACTCTAAGGACAGTGATAAGGAAGCAGAAAGTGAATTTTCCTCCTTGTTTCATTCCTTAAAAATTTTGTGACCACTGATATTTCATGTTTTTCCCCTACTAAAGGACAAAAGCACAGGCTTAGGGGCTGCATCAGGGAGAGTTTCCTTCTTGAACCAGGCTCCAGATGGCCTAGAACAAGGACAAGAACCACAACAGTCATCACAGGCACCTCAAAACACTTCTGTATAAAACAAAGGAGAATCCTTTTATAAGACAACAAGCCCTTCCAGCCCTCCAAAGACAGTCTAGTGTTCAAAATGAATATTCCGCCATTATAGTGGATGAGCACTTGAGGCCCTTACTTCAGTATTCAAGATGCCATCTGCTAGCTTTGCTGGTATTTTTCTCTTTTTTTTCCCTTTCTAAAGAAGAATTCTAGTTAACGATATGTCATGTTCTATCAGTGTCTATGGCAGACTATACCCTGTACACAGTGTGCTGTACATGAGGCTGCAGGGTGCAATTCCACCTCAAAACAACTCCTGAGAGCACCACATCCTGCAGCCATCACTCAGCAGCCCATATATCACCTTGCAGAGAGATGATTAAGTCTCTGCCAGCCAGAGGCAGGGTCTGGCCCCAGATGACAGCAAATTAGAAAGGCAGAGCACTATCTAGAGGCACCATAGTGACTAAGATACCTCCTGTAGATTTACACAGGCAAGAACAACTTGTTTATTGGACAGATGTGAAGGTGTGGCAGATTTCAAAGGGCTAACCTGTGCTGCCCTCCAGAAGACAGCTCTGTTTCACAGCTGAAAAGCATATGTGGGTGGCCAGAGATAACCAGCTTAGCATGGAAGCCACACTAAATAAATGGTTCATGAATGTCATGTCATGCTCATGTGAATTCACCGTAGCTACGTGGTTTATCTGCTGTACCATTTAGTATCATACTCCCTGCATGGTAAATAATTTACTGTCCTCTTTTCAAAGAGGACTTCCTATTGTACAGAACACATGGAAAATCATCATGACTGACAAAAAATCTAGCTTGTGAAAGAGTTCCTGCACTTCTTGACAATGAATAAGTTATGTCCTGTTCACGGGAACTTAGTGTAACTACAATATTTAACTGCCACAGTATTCAGTATCATCTTGCCTGCAGAGTAAATAATTTATCTGTTTATTTCCACAGGGGACATCATATGAGGAAACTTGAATGGCAGTTGATTACATGCATAGTATGTATAGCCCAAGAAAAGGTTTGCAACAGCCATGTGATAGGAGTCCTGGTTACTGCTGTTGCTGCAGAACAGCCGGGAAGTGAACATGCTGGCTATTGATAAACTTTCTTTAGGGGGGCATCCATAAATAGATGTGCGCTGTGATAGCACACCAGCTAGCTTCAGTGGCTTACCAGCTTGCTGGCTCTTCTTAGTGTTTCAGGTGAGCCTGTTAGGGAGGAACTAATGAGTCTTCACTAAGGGTAAAGTTTGGTCATAGTGTATTCATCTTTCATAGTCACTGAAGGCTCCTCAATGGAACATTAGAAAGTCATTCAGATGTCTCTACGGCACTGGAAATTTTAAATTTCTTTTTAGATTAGTAAAATATCAGCTAAGTAAACTTTTCCCCTCAATAATTTTCATGCATAATCATTCTTTGTGGTATTTCTATCTTAACAGGACTCCTCAAGTTAGGAAACTGAGCTGCCAGGCAAAATTTCTCATAATCACCAAGAATCAAATACTTGTGGTGAGTAACTGCAATTTTACCAGGACTATCCTCAAGCCTTTCAGGTTCTTGGGGTTTCCAGCTCCTAGTCCCCACTTTTCCACTAAGTGTATGATCCCAAACAAGCAGCAACCATTTCTGACATGATTGTATTTCCTCACTCCTCAAGGAGGCTGCGAGTCTGAACTAGTATTTTTGAACCACTTTGAATGAAAGATTATAGCTGCAGCTTACAGATTTGCCTGCTACTCCTTTTCCATTTGACCAATAATACATTTTTGTGCACCGTTCTTGCTGTGTGTCTGTTACCATGCCGTGTTGGCTTGGTGCTAGATGAGCAAATTCATCTGATTTCTAAACTTTATACATCTCTATTGGTTATGGAACGTCACACAAAAATGCAGCTGAATTAGCAGGTTATTAATGTGCACCAAATGAGGATTTGTCACCAATGTCGTGCAACTCTTCTGAACTTCTACAGGAACTTGCAACATTCAGCATTTTGCATAGCTTCTGAGTGAACTGGGTTTGTTTTTAAAACATTAATTTGGACTGTGAATTCAATGAGATCTGCTTTCTTCTCACAGCAATTATTCAATTCAACTGAATTCAATTAAGCCACAACTGTTTATGCCAGTGTAATTAGGATGAGAATCTAGCCTGATAAGATACAACATGACTTTAAGATGTAATGCTTAGGCTGCACCGTAAAATACAGTTACATCATGAGATAGAGGTAGCATTGCTTTCCCAGTCTGCCAGTCTTACCAACTCTGAACAAAGAGACGTGAAAAAAAAACCCACAAAATGTTTGGAGACCTCAGAATTCCTTATTGACCTCCATAATCAGCAAAACTGGATTTTATACTGGAATGGAAATTAACGGTCCTGCCAAGTTTATTTTATTGACGTTCTACACTTTTACACAATCCGTGGGTCCCCACTGGCTTGGAAAATTCTGGTGGCTTTTTATTGCAAGTAGGCTCAGTTTATATTAAATCTACGAAGATATATATCACTGCATGCACTTGGGAAGACTTTTTGTTGAATATGTTATTATTTCGGAACTGTATCGTGAAAGTTTTGCCTTACAACAAAATGAATTACGCTTAGGATAACTAAAGCTGTGCAGTTTGCAAACAGCATGGGTTTCTCTTGTTGCTTGAGCAATAAATTACTCCTGGAACCTGGGCACGAGTTTGCCCAGAGGTGCTAATCAAAATGGATACTGTGCAAAAGTTATGCCAGAGTGCCACAGGAAGAAAATTTTACTTCTAGAAGCAGCTTGGCATAGAAGAATAAGAAGTAGAGCAGAGTGAAATTTTTTCTTTCAGTTTTGATATTTGCCTGGTTAGGTAATTTGAAATGTTTTGTTCCACCTGAAATGGAACATTAAGTTTTCATTCCTTATCAGATCTTTCCCTGCCTTTCATTTAAATGCTTCCCTAAAGAATGAAAAAAATCCATTTTATTTGTGTAGTCTCAGTCCCTACCCCTACTTACACACGTTTTCCCAAGGAATCTGCTCATCAAATCCAAACTAAACACGCAGACAGCTTTGGTTATGCACAAATGTTTTTTTTCTGACCTTGATTTTAAAGGAAATCTAGTGTCTATGAAAAAAAAAAATGGTTTCATCTGCTATGAATCCTTTAATATACTCGTGCAGATTATAATGACCAGGTATTGTTGTGGCACCAATTTGTCACATCATAGGTAGGTGAGCAGAGATAAGCACTTATTATTGGGCAGTTGGATTTTTTTCTTAAAAACCGAACAGGCAAAAAGGGCATTTCCATCACAAAAATCTTACAGTCTGATAAACACAATGGACATAAGCAAGAAGGACTGTTTTATATGGGGAACTAATCTCAGTGAACATGGACACTGCAGAGAGCAAGATCCACTGTGCAGCCAGAAACTCCCAAAGATCCAGCTTAGTATTTCAGTCAAGTCTCTCTCTTTGGTATGGTCTACACAGCAACTTTGTATATGAATTTAGGTCATACAATTTTTAGGGTTTGGTGGCAGTAAAACATTTTCGCATAGATTCACCTCCGAAAGAAAGACTAAATAACTTATCCTTGGCATTCCTCCTTTCCAATACAATGTTGAAAATAAATATTGACATTGATACCAGGGTTTAGCCCAGTTTCCATAATGTTTTGGTAAGCTTTTCCCATGAGCTTCTCAACTTTCTCTGCTTTGCCCTCTCCCTGGAGAAATTCTTCAAATAGCTCAGGGCAGATAAGCAAAAAAAAAAAAAACAAACCACAAAACCCCAAACCGTGAAATGCTGCTTCACAAACTAGCTGTTTGTTGTAACTGAAAAACCACTCTTGTATCTGCTTATAGTTACCTCAGAAAGCAGAGTTTAGAAACAAACAAGCTCACGTCCAACACATTTCCCATTGAAAGTATTTCACAAGTATTAGCTAAACCACCTTTGTAATGTGCTCACGGGATAAGTAATAAATGGTCTTTATAGACAGAAGTAGGAGAGAGGATCTATCTGACTTGCCAGGGGCCACCAGGAAAACAAGCTGCAAAACCCAATGTAAACTCTGAATTTCCCATTTCCATTCACCAGGAGCCCATTATTTATTTAGACTTACAAAAGAGATTCCTATCTCTGTCGTGGGTTAGCAGGAGTTAAAGTATCAACACACAGAGCCCACCTCTCACCCCTCTTTTGAAAACACAATTCTCACTTGGACATCCTCCTCCTGGCCCATGCAGGGTGGTCGCGTCCCCGCTCAGCCTTACAAAACTGGCCAGCCTGGTCCAGGCACGCACCTGCAAACCTGGGTGAGCAATCACCTGATGGCTCAACATGGTTTTATGATGTACCGCAATTGTAGCGTTAACACAGTGCAGAGGGACATGCGAATCCAACCACTTTGGAGTATTTTTTTTGTGTGTGTTTATTTTAGCCCTGAATTACGCAAAGCCTGCATCACAGCCCAGATGCCTTTGGGAGTCAGCAGTCAGGTTAAGAGGCGTAGGCGCATCGTGCTAGTCTTTGGAGAAGCAATTATTCTGCATTGACAGACACAAATTTTAAATTACGGGGATTGAAATTATTGCACAATCTCTACTGTGTTTCTGGCAGTTCCATACTGTCTCATTGAGAAATTTAAATTTATAAAAAAGACAGAAATAAAAGGTGACAAAGACTGCACATTTTCCCTCTCAAAATATAAATTATCCAGTAATATAAAAAAAACACATAAGCAGCAGTCAGGGTTCCCACAATTCTGTGGCATCCTGGTCTCTAGCAGTTTCTATTGAATTCAGTGACAAGAGACTAAAAAGTCTTCCTACCAGTCAGTTGTTTTTGTGGTTTTTTTTGGTGCAAGACGGTTGTTGCTGTAATAAAAAGGCAACAAATAAAACAGTCAAGCAAATGTGAAAAGCTAACAGCAAAAATAGCAGGCATCAGCACAGAACACATTAAGAATGAAAAAAAATCAATTTTTTTGTCTTATAGCAGTGTGTCTTGGGAACGCTAATAATAGGTGCTTCTTTTCTCTCCGAGAATGACTTTTTCCCTTCATCGCACATGACCTGATGCAGGACTTGTCTAACTGCGATATCTAGATGCAAAGCAAGTGAGAAAAGGAACCTTTGTCTGCTATTTGAAAAGCAGGAATTCTGACTAGAGAGGGGATGATTAAAATGCTCCGTGTGGCAACGGTAGACGAGTGACTGTCTCCCTGACAACGATAATAATGCTCATATGAATAAAATCCTGTGTTTACATAAAAGTCTGGAGCTTCAGGTCCCAGAAATGTCAAAAGCAGCTGAGCCTGGTATATCATATAATATTGTTATTGATTTCTTAATTATGAGGCATGAAACATGTTGCTATTCAGTTCATTCTATTTATAGTTGAGTTTCCTCTTTTTCTGTTCCTATCTCAGAGAAATACAACATTTCTAGAACTGTGGCTCTAACAGCATCATTTTGTCTAGTGTGTGCTGTTAAATTCAGTCTGATACATTTATTGCTTTACAATTTCTAAACTGATTCATTACATTAAGGAAGAACATTATTTGGTTTTCTTTATTGCCACAAGGCATATTTATACCAATTAATTGCATTAGATGTTCACATAATTTCCCCTCATTTCTAGAAAAAACATACAAAGTTAATGTTGTGTAACTTTGGGGAAATGATGCCATTAGGCCCTTTTGAAGAACTCCGACAGGAAAGGTGCTTCATTTCTGCGGAAATATGGGTTTAGGCTTCAGAGCCAATTGCTTTTTTCAAACTTTAAATCAAACAGCATGCATCCGTAGCTTCATTATGGCAAAGAAGGTATGTGTTTGTGAGCTCTGATCGATAGATAAGTGCCAGCTCCCCAAACTAAAATATATCTATTTCAGATAAACTGCAATCCACAGGCTTCCCAGGCGGCAGAGCCTCAGTCTTTTGCTTCTGCTGTGCATGCTCTGAGGACTGTAAGATTATCTGGTATTTTGGGGTGAGTGCGGGGGCTGCCCCATTGCAGTGGCTGCCCCACTGCAGTGGGCAGTTATTCCGCAGAGAGTGTGTGGGGACGGGGAGCTGCAGCCAGGGTCCTGCGAAGCCTTGGATGTCAGGATGTCCTGCTAAGCAAAGATGTCAAGCAGCAGCTGGAGCAAGGTCTCCCACTTCTTCCAAGACTAGCCTAACCACTAGGGAGAGTCAGGCTCTCTTTACAGCTTGGCTCTTATCTCCCAGTAGTTTTTATACAAATCAGGAACATAACAGTGCACAAAACATTTTTTCCCCCTACGTCTTCCCAAATGCTGCACTCGATATGACAAGATATAAGTCAAATGCTGTGCTGAGACTCCACCAGAACCAAGCTAGACAGGAGGACTACGTCTTTAATCCCACCACTTTGATGGTTCCTGCTCCCCTCCCTACCTCTGCCAGCCTAGCTGCAGTGCTAAGAAGCCTGATATCTAACTCACGTAGCGAAAGGAGCAGATCTCACTGTACTGTAGAGTTATAATTGCATTTTCACCGGCCTAGCTTTTAGGAGCGTGCCCACGGCAAGACAATCAGCCGCCAGGCTGGTGTCGCTGCGCTTTTAGCAGGCAGAGTGCTGCTGGCACAGTGCTCTGCTGTGAGGCTGCTCCCAGCGCTGGCCAGACCCTGCGATTTTGGAGAGCTCAGCACAGTGGCATGAGACAGGGCAGCCCACAGGGCATGCACCCAGCATGGGACAGCGTCGAGATGTGCAGAGCTCCACAAAATAAAGGTCTTCATCTTTGTCTAGGCAAAAATGGATGGAAGCTAGGCTTACCTGACATGATTTACAACAAGCTACCCTAATCTCCTTCCTTGCTTTTACAAATCAGATGTTGGCAAACTGTCCCCAGAGGCCAGCATCTTCCTCATGAAACTACACATTTTCTTCCATCCGCAACAGCGTTTGTTATATATACACAATCATGGGAGCTGAGGCAGAAGCAGACTGACCCAAGATCACACTCAGAAGTACTTGCCATACAGACACTCATGCCACCAAAACACCCGAGACAGCAAATCACCGCAGGGGACAGGTTGTCCCTTGCCAGCTGCAGGAGCTGGCTGCACAGCAGTGCTGGGGGCTGCACAGCAGCCACTGCCAGTCCCCGATGCTGCCCAAACCTGTTCTCCAAGCCTTGCATCCAGGCAAGGTCGCCTTTACAAAGAAGTTCCTGCATCTCCAGTCCTGCAGTGGCAACAAACGAGAAGGGAATTATTCATATGTAGTCCACTGTCATTTTAATAGGCTACTTATCACACGATTGCTACTCAGGTCTGCTGTAGTAGCACTCAGGTACATAACTGCTCTGAGCACTGTACTAACACAGGGAAAGGTGATTCCCCATACGCTAATTGTCTTTCAAAAAATATGGTGTATTTTCCTTTAGTTATAGGGTGGGAAAAACCCTGCACATCTGTAAACACGTTGCTCAATTTTCAGATATAGGTTTGATAGCAAAAGAAAAGTAATTAGCAGCGTAATCCCTGGCAACCTGAAAATAATCATTTGAGAGGTGTACTTTGAATACTTACTTCCAGAATATCTATTCAGAATACACTAGTTTAATTTCTAGGGGATGACTAGAAGATAACAAGCCAAATAATTTTCCTTCTTCTGTTAGGGAAAGGCACTCCAATTAAAAAAGAACTTGAAGTAAGAGTAATAAAATCATACTTAAAGTAAATGAAGTTTGGTTTTGAAATATTTGCTAGAAACAACAACAATAAGTATTAATTGAATGAAGTTAAAACTTACAGTAGTGTAAAAGACAGTATCAAAAGATAACTATAGCATATGCTTGCTTGTGTAGCTGATTTTTTCAGTTGATTTTAGCATAACTACTACAGCTTTTCAGTCTGTGCATAACTGGGCTTTACACTGAGGCTTTGGCAACGTTTCAGTCCAACTTACTATAGAATTCCCCCAAAAAGCTGGAAACGGGGACCTTGATGCTTTCGACATTCAGCTCTTCTACCTTTGGGCTATAAATTGCAGCATCACTTCCTAGTCGTCTGGCCTCCATAACCAGGAACCAGAGAGGGGGTTCACCTCTTTGGGATGAACAGTCAAGACAAAGTCAAAGCAAATGCTTCAGACTGGAATTTTTTGGTATAAAAGCATTTATAAAGTAATTCTGAAGGCTGAATTAATTCATTATAACCATCTGTTCACAGATAATTCACAATAAACGGGGGGGGGGAAGCCTAATGGGTTGTTTACTATGAATCGTTTGCCAGGTTGCGGGCACAGTCGCAGCAGCCCCTGCATGTTTGCCTGCTCCAAGTACTTTGTGAAGTACAGCCGAGGCTGCAAAGTCGGCAGGGATGGATGCTCTATTGCCTAATTCACAGTGAAGGGCTACCGTAAGTACAGCCAGCGGAAGTTTTCCCACGTTATTTCAAAGAGTGGCACGGTTGTTATTCAGTGTGAACCATGACACAACCAAAGGCTGTACCGCTGCAAACCTATTCATGTTAAGTAGATTGGTCCCTAGAGCATAAAAGGTACTTCAATAAGCGATGTATGTTTTTCAAACACAAAAAACCCGCTGCACCTACCATTCTTTAAAAGGAAAAAAAAGGCTTCAAGTTTTCCTAAACAAAGAATAGCCATCAAGTTTTATCCCATTATGCCCTTTGTTCCACAGCTGATAAACACTTCATTTAAAACTCATTATTTGTCCAACCTTTTTTTTAATGAAGATTATTTCCATTTCAGATTTGTGACTACTTTATACCTAGTTTTCTTCGTGACAGCCTTTTATTTGAACTAAAATAGTTTTCCATAGTGTTTCTTTCCCTCATTCATCTATTTGAAAGTGATCACAGATCCTCTTGCTTTTTCCTAGATTGAACAAATAAAGCCCTTCTTGTCTTCTCCCATATGATGCTCTCCATATCTCAGTCATTACCTCATACCTGATCCAGTTTCACATCCTCTCTTGTGTACATGAGCAATGAGGCCACCATATATCTTTCCAGGATAACCCCTAAGAGTTATCCTGTATAAGGACATTATTAGAGCCATAGCTTTCAAAATACCTTAAATAATGCTTTTCAGTGTTTCCATCTGTGGGGGTGACATGGGTGTGCAGGGGAGCACAAGCTGCAGGTCGCAGGATTTACTCCTAAAGCGAGTCACGTGGCATCTGTGAGGAATGTACCCAACCATGCCAGCCAAAGCTGGGAGGGGGTGTTTTAAAAGCATTAAACCTCAACACTACCTTCTTCAGGCTTTCTATTCCCAGTATGTCTCCTAACTATATATTATTATTTGTTTGGAAAGGGAAGGGATAAAACTATGGAAAAAAAACCCCACAAAAAAAAGACTTGTAGAAGTAGAGGCATGATTTTTATGGTAGTACAGTAAAGATTTCCTTTAAGGCTAATGTTGCATAGGCTATTATTGCACTGCACATCTATCACAACTGTATTTTATAAAACTGAACTGGTTTTGCACCTACATTTTGTAATTTATACTGCACAACTATCACAGCTGTATTTTGTAAAACTGAACTGGTTTTGCACCGACATTTTATAATTTATACTGGGTGTTCTGTGTCTATTCCTACTAGCAGCTAGTGAGACCCATCAGGCAAACATCCCATTAATTTTGGTGCATTCAGCTGGAGTTTTGAGACCAAACATGGCATTTTAAAGATGTTTTATTTTGGTAGGGAGGGATTTGCTCAGCCTGTTTGTCTTACTATTGGATGCAGGTTTTGAGCATTGGTTAAAGACCATCTTATTTTTGAGCAAAAGAGCAAATGTCATTTCAGGGAATTAAACATCTCTGTTAGAGGCTATGAAGACACCAAAACCAAAAATTTGGACTGGATCTACATCTTTCTACATTCCTTTGCATTACTCAGAAGCAGCATATTTAGAGACTGTCTAAATATGTCTAGGCGACAAGGATGACAGTGAAAGATAAGACAGTCGAAGATCAGCCTTTCATCACCACTAACATTCAATTTCCAAACATTCTTGGTTAAAACTGCTCTTTTCAAAACAGGTTTTTGCAGAGTGACAAAAGAATTGCCTTATTTTCTCTGCTCCAGTGAACAGGCCTGTGTTAATTTATCTGGAATAAACATGCATACAGCCCACATTGTCCTCTGATAACGTTGTTTACAGTTGTTGGCCCTGTCCAGTGTGTTGTAGATGTGGACTGTTACAGATGTATGGAGTTGTAGAAAGGACTATCTTTGCTAGCAGCATGAAGTAGCTATCGCTCTTTGTCTCTCTGCTATTTTCATTAGGTCTTATTCACGTGCCCCTGAGAGTGAGAGAGTCAAAGTCATCTGCCCGCTGGTTATTATGCTGTTGCACAAAGGGGTTCTTCAGCCTAGAACAGGAGACTGAAAACAACTCTGTTGATAAATTATTGTGACCCACCCTGTTCCTATTTAGAATCACTGCAGCTGTCTGGAGCTGAAGTTAACACCCCCATCTGCACATACCCAGGGTGTTTTTACAGCCATAAACAGAACAAAAGTTCCATGCACGGAGATCACGTACCAAGACATTCGGGCAAGTCCTAAGCTATCTCATATACCTTTCTTCAAGTACTGAAAATTTCTTTTTTCCACATTTAAAATAGTAAGACATGTTGGTCAGAATTTCTCTCCCCAGGTTGCTATCACAAAGCTGTACATATCACTGGGCTCAAGTTTTTATATTAATGGAAGATTACGTCAGAACAGGTACAGAAAACTACTTTAGCTAATTGTAGTCAATGAGAAGACACTGCTAGTCAGCATATATCCTGTCTCATGGACCTCTCCTGAATGCCACAAACCCCAAAATTACTTTACCAATAAATGCACAAAACTTCCTTTGGTCTGGAATATAAATATATTCACTGGAATATAAATATATTCACCTTTCCACGTGTACTGAGGACAACAGGAAATCGGTAGCTTCCCGGTTAACTGAAAATGAGTACCTACTGCAGTTATTAATATTTGTTAGAAACAAAACACATAACACCTACCAAATGGAAATGAAATCTCTCCAGTGTTATTGAAACAGCTATCACAGAGTAAGTGACTGTACGTTAGAAACTACATTGACTTTCAAAGCCATATTTGCTTCTGATATATATCTTTCCTGTCTGACATGATTCAAAATGTTTTATCGCATGCAAATCCCTACACCAAGGAAAGCAAAATCAAATACACAGTACAACGTCAGCGATAACTAGTCAGGCAGCAATATGCAGAAAAGCGTCAGGAATCATCTTGAACTGAACAGGAGCTGCAAAGCAATGAGGCAGATTTCATGGAATGCATGAAATAAATAAGGCAGGCAATTATTCCTTTCTCTTCAGTGTTGGTAAGGCCTCAGTTGGAGTAATGAGTACAGTCTGGGGCCAAACACTCAATTTTTTTCTTTGGATGCTGGGGGAATCTTTGTGGAAGGCTTTAAGAAGAGGTTACACAAATATTTCTCAGGGGTGAAATAGATGAACTCGGTCTTGTCTTAGAGTTGGACTGAAGACACTCCAGAGGTCCCTCCCAGTCCTATATAACACTACTTACATATGTGAATATCAAGGTTAGTGCTCCTCATTAAAAATAAAACAAAAATAATTGTAAGACAGAATGCCAAAATTAAACCAGAAAGCTACTGCTGCACTAATGGATTTTTGTGCATTGACCTAATGCTGGTATTAATGACTGCTGCGTTAAGCCTTTTTTCAAAGATTTGTATTTTACAACAGCAGATAAATGGCCCAAACATGCTTAAACGTTCTTAGATTTTAAGATCAAAAACCTGACTCCACACTGCAACCTCCGTCTAATGATGCAGATAATTTTCCAGAACTTAATTATGAGATGACAGCTACATCCTCCTTGAAAACAAAGGACTTTCAGAGGAAAAGAGTGAACATCTTGCTCATCCCACTGGTGTTTTATCTCTGCACTAAGGGCCCTTCTCTTTGGAGCTAATTGCAAAGAAATGGTTTTGGCAGAAATGGATGCTTTCTCCACCCTGGGAGAGAACAATTTCTACAGGAGTTAATGTGCTAGCACAGAGCAAGTCTGCCAGCATACCCAGAAATGGGGGCTGACAGCTCTGCGTCCCAGGGAGCACACAGCCTCACGCAAGCAGGTCTGCTGCCGGCTTTTCTGGGTCCTAGGAGAGCCCCCAGTCGCCCCCAGCTTGCCCTGCTCTGATCGCACTGCAGCACTGAGCAGAAACCAGGCTGAAAGCACCCTTGCTGATCAGACACTGACGCTGGAGCAGCTGCAAGTGGTGATGATGATTCATTGCTTGTCTTCGGGTTTTTACAGATGCAGCTCCAGCTTTCAGCCAGGGCACTACAGGCACAAACCAAGCCCTGATGTTGTCTAAACGCACCCTCCCTGCAAGCACCTCAGCCTGATTCAATTAACAGGTATAAGACACATTGAGTCTAATTCCCTCCTGCAGATCTATCATCCAGCTCCTCATAAACAAGCTCCCCTTTAAAGTGGCGTTATGTCAGCCCACACACAGTTAGACCTGGAGTTATAGCCCATGAGCGCTGGTGAGTAATTTAATTTTCACATTTATCTACATGTGGGTTTTGGGCTATCAGGTACCAAACAGCATAAGGACTATGCAGTTATTCATACCTGTTAATAGGAAATAATATCAGTGAGCAGTTTACTAATTACCTACAGAGGGAAAGAGTAGTCTAAGAAATTTTACAGCCTAAGTACCTTGCCTTTGGGAACTCTTTAACCACCTTTACCTGTCAGCTTTTCCCTGATGCAACATCAACTTTGGAATGTGACGTTCAACAAATGGAAAATTAAACACACAGAGTGAAGAAAAGCACATCTGGATTAAGGCTGTAGTTTACTCCTGGAAAGCAAGTGTGCCTTCTTGGGACACAGCTTCTTGGCTGTCCCTCCTCCTGTAGGAAGGACCCAGAGCTGGCAAGAGGCAGGAGGACAACACATTTCATCTTAGGAGCAAAGTGGTATCAGCCATAGGACAGAAGAATGAATCCTACAAAGCAATACACATCAGGACCTGTGAACACCCACTGTAAACCAAATACACAGCGTGCACAGCAACTGGGCAGCAGAGGACAGAAGCTGGGCTGGTTTGGAGGAAAGGCAGCTCACCCTTGCCTGCATGGCAGCACCAACAGTGTTCCCATTTCTCGGCCGTGAGGCTGCAGAGAGCTCAGCCTCCCTGTGACCATGCAGCGTGAGTAGCCACAGCATCTGCTGAGGTGCTTCTCAGAGGAGACGAGGTATCCCCGAGGTGCCAAAGCAAGCCTTCTGCATCATCTCTGAGATCCCTCCTGCCTCCAGTGTCCTCCAAACAAACCACAGAGTTCCACCCACTCACATTGGCTGCCATGTTTCCCAGGGCTGTGGGCATGCTGCTCATTTCACAGGGGAACTTGCACAGAGGTCTAAGATCTCCAGCTATGAAATTATTCATATAAAATTCTACAGGAATAAAAAAGTTGAGTGGGAGGGTTGCTATCCCAGATTTATCAGAGGAGAGGTTTGAAATAAAATAAAAAGAAACCTCTGGATAAAGCAGAAGAAGTAAGTGTCTCCTAGGAGGTTGGAGTTTACAGTATGCAGTGACTGGGTGGAAAGGGCTCCACTGATTCTTGTTGCATTTACTGCACAGCTTCTGAAATCCTAGAATGGCTTTAGTGAAGCTTTCCTCCAAGTGATGGCCATCCTGCCTACACCACAGAGCAGATTTCACCTTCTTTACCTGCACCCAGCACCCATTTGCTAGGGAAAAGCCTCTGTTTCCTGTATTTCCCCTTCAAAGAGCTGCAGCAGTGCGGGGTGGGACCTGTCCCCACCATGACGCCCCGGGGTGGTCCCCATTCATCTGAATCACAGACTCAGAGAATGGGCAGTGTGGTGACTGAAGCCTGCAGGAGGGAAAAGGCTCGGGGAGATGACAGGTCCTACAGCAGCTTGTACCTAGAAAAGTTTTCACCCTAGGAATGCCACTGGTTTTTCTTTCCGTCAGCCCTCAGGGGAGGGCTGGCCAGGGGCAGCTCTGCCACAGACATTAAAGGATGAGATTCACCCCCCACTCCCTTCTCCAGAGAATCAAGGCTGTTTCATAGACATGCTGAATACAGATAGCATTGCCAGCAACCGGTCTGAACAACTGTACATCCTGAAAATCAAAACGAACTTTCATTATCTACTAGGAAAGATGAAATCCAGCAAGGCTTTTCAAACATGTGATGCCAAAGTAGATGAGAGGTTTTTGTTAAAATGCAGCACACATTATCACAGCCCTCCTAGTGCCCACTGAGCAGAAGTGGCCTGAGATATTCTAGATACTTTTTTCTGAAATCTGCTGTGCTCAGCGTGAGAGATTTCTGTTTACAAAGAACCCAAACCCCAGTGTTTTCTATATAAAAGCAATGAAGAGCACAAATTCCAATTCTTCACACCATTTTTCTGGACCTGCAGCTGCTTTAGCAATGTTGCTGGAAGGTGTAATTCACAGTCATCCCAGACCACAAAAAAATAAGCCCAAACTTCACAAATCAATACTGCTGTTTTGATGCTCTGCACCTTTCTAGGTGTGTCGCAGAGATCCCTAGGTGAAACGGCAGAAAGGGGAAATGTACAGTTAATACATCCCCCGTGAAGTGTAGCCCAGGCTGCAGCTTTGAGGACTTGTTGTGATGATTGTTCACAGCAACAGAGCTCAGCAGAGGCTTTCGTGTTCAGCACACTGCATCATCTCCAGGGAGCTTCCTTTACAACACTTATAAATGAGAAAACAAGATAACTTTAGACTGCACAGCTGCAGGGTGCAGGAGGAAAGCGATAAAATAACACTGAATTAATCCATTCATTCAAAGGCCACTGAATTGTAATGCATGGATTTAATGAGGTTGGACTCTAAATAGCTAACAAGTTTAAAAAAAAAAGTAAGAAATGTTATTACCCCTTTACACCCCACACCCAGCCCCCTCTGCTAATCTCCCATGAACAGTTGCAGGCAAGGCTTCCCACATTATGTAGGTCAGCGCCTACTCTAAAATTCATCTGTTTTAGTAAAAATAGAGGGCAGGCACTGGAGACACACTCCCTGACCCCAACTCTTCAGAGCCACGTAGCTGGAGATTGTTTTGTTCTTTCTTGATGCTCTGCATTTTACCCCCCTGCAAGGCTGGAGTGCAGCTGCACCACGCAGGTCAGGCTAATGCTCATCCTCAAAGCCAGGCACGGGCTCTTACAGCCACGCTGTAATGCTTTATGGCTGTTGGGATGAACTGGCAACTCACAGTTTAGACATATGCACTGATTTTTTATAATTATATGTTACGAAAAAGAGTGACACTGAGACACTGATGTGCAGTAAAGCTTTCAGTTACTGGGAGAACATTGAAAGGAAGCAATTTTTAGGTAGTAACATCCTGTTACTGCCACACACTCCTGGAGGCAGGCTGTGGTGAACACTGACCCTTGCCAGGGACGCAGCAGCCACTGGGGACCCACAGGGCCAGAGCCACCTCAAATCCAGCCATTCCTCTCCACTCGCAGGCATGCTTCTCCTCACTGCCTGTGCACAAAATATCTGTTCGCACAAAAAACCCATGTCTTCTCCCTCCCTGAGGAAAAGGAGGACCATCACAGGTGACAAGTAAGTGACAAGGCATTTAAAGCATGGGGCACTCATATTTCAGGCTGGTCATCCTGGGATAAGAATATAAACAGGACAGAAGTGAGTGAGGAAACTTGATTTTTTGCACAAAATATTTGGTAATATCATGCTTTAAATCACAGACACGTATCACAGGAACACTAAGGTTATTGCATCAGGATGGATGTGCAGCAGTTGCACACAGTGGAGACAGGGGCTCTTCATCTTATCTTCAAGATCTTCATCTTGCATCATATTGCTGCATCGCTGAGTCAGAGCAAGAGTCCACAGTTCACCACAACGCACTTGTGCAGTGCTGGCACCAGCCACTCTTGAGCAATGCTCCGGTAGCATTTTCTGCAGGGGCAGCTATAGCAACATACATTGTTCTAGATAGATTTCTGAGTAATTGAAATTCCCCTAGCTTTTCAAATAGATCATTTAGTCTTCATTTTTGTCTTGTACAGGCTTATAGAGGTAGGTGTTTTCAGTTTGAGCACAGTGGCTTTCACACAAACTGAAGTACCTATAATCTGCTGACATGAAAAGTGTTTATATAAAACAGATGATTCTATGCATACAGTGAGTTTATTTAAATAAGAATCGGTATTGTTCTATATATCATGATAAGATAATTTCCTCTACTGGCAGTATGATTCTTTCCATGCCAGGACGAATTTGCAGTGAGAAAAGGGTACACACCACAAGGGAATCAGTTCCAGCCATCCGACCCCCAGCATAGTGTAGGGAATCACAATGGTCCTGAATTTTGGAAACTTCTGCAAGCTGGGCATTGCTTATAAATCCTCCAATGCCATGTTGACATACACCCACATACTCGGTACAGCACTCTGCCCCGCACCACCCCTATGAAGGGGCCTGGGGAGACAGAGACACCCCCCCCTCCCAGGGCAGCTCTCCAGCTGCCTCACACATCACTCTTGCCAGAGGAGCCTCCTAGGCTCGGTGCTTGTGGTTTTGGAAATTTGTAATGACACCAAAGTCTCCAACTACAGCCTCTGCCACAGGTCAGGTGCTCACAGGGTTTTGGCGTGAGGGACTGAGTCCTTAGGCCAGGCTGGCTTTCAAACACCAGGTAATATCCCACAACAGAACGTGCATCACACAGATGCACAGAACAACTTGTTCAAAGTTTGCCACTGCCTGGAGCAAAACGCTGCCTGGCCAGCAAACACAGACCATCTCAGGGAAACAAACTTCACATTATCCATCCCAGATGCTTATCTTTTCAATAATTTGTCACTTGGATAAACTACTGCCCTAAAAAGGATTATTTTCACATTTTGTGAACTCCCAGGGAGCAGGCAAGGACATGGAATATCCCAAAGGTCGGGGAAACCAGAGGTGTGGACAGGCTGTGAGTGACCTGAATTATCTGAGATACCATAGGCCCGGGTGACAACATAAAATCCTAAAAACATGTTGAAGGGATACAGTAAAAATAATCAGATCAATAAAAACTACATAGGATATTTCCTCTGTCAACAGAACAAAGCTGAATAAAGTTTGCCAAGTCTACAGCTGAAGATAACTCAGATTTGGGTTTTGAAAATCAGAAGTTTCTCATTTTCATGAATTTAATCCTAGTTCAGCTGGCTGGGGTATTTCCAGCCATATAGTTTGATTGTACCAGGGTTTCAGTGCATGCACCCCAGAAGTTTTTACAACCTTAGCTGCACCTTACCACAGCATGTTGCCTAAGCGCTGCACTGGCAGCAGAAACAACCCATACCATCCATAATGGCAGTCCCCCTCTGGTTTCTAAATATAGTTAAATTCTCCTGGAGACTTAAGACATTTTTGGATTTTTCCTACAGTGGTTAACATCACTTCACTGCAGACTGCTTTAAAATATATCTATATATACACATATACACACACACAGAGGTAAACACACTCAGTGTAGGTGTGTCTCTGACTCCATTAAAAAGATGTACCCACTGGGCTGTGAAGAGCAAAATTAATTCTGCATGAAAAGGCTCTTATTTGTGTGGTTTTGGTGACAAAACCTCTCAGATAGACAGGAAAGCTGTTACCAGCACTGTGTTATTCCAATGCCATCACACCCATATCCCAAACGACCTTTCTCTTTACTCCCCCCATAGCCTTCTCCCATCCCAGAGGTGCAGATGCTGCCACCGATGCAGCTTCACAAATCCCAAAACAAAAAAGACCTTTACAACCTCACAAACCCAGGGTTCATGCAGATGAAAGAACGCAGAACACTGCTTTAAAATCCATTGCACAACACGTCCGTGGTACGGAGAGATGCAAGGAAAGCTCTTCCCCAAGAGCGATGCCGAGAAACCAAACGGAGCATACTGAATACAACTACCCACTGTGTGTGAGTGACAGGGCTGTGGAGAGGCCCAAGGAGCAGCTCCCGCACCCAGTGGGGACCCAGAGCACACAGACCTGACCAACCCAGTGAACTCAGCTGTGCCCAGGGACATTGCTGGGTGCCATACCCCTGCCATCAACACCTCTAAATCATCAGGATTGATTTATTGGTTTTTTTTAAACCATTAAGAGCTTAGGTCCTCCCTGACTGGGATTTACCATGGTTTGTGTTCACATGCTACAGGGTACGGTTTGGCAAGACCTGTGAAAAATAGGAAAAGGAGAATCGGTGTTTAACTCAACTAACACTCCCTTCCAGTGTGTGGTTATTAATGACAAGCAATATTGCGGCTGGGGATGTGTGTGTGTGTTTGTTTTTAAATGGAGCATGGTTTATACTTCCTAGCAGCACGCAGGACTTCTGCTAAGCACTATATTCAGACCAAAATTAGAATAATTTACTTGAGAGCACACACAGGTTTATCTCAAATCTACATCTCTTCAGTGGTCCATTCAGAAGGTGCGTATTTATCCCAGTACTTCTGTGTAAATCTCTTTGATTAAATGAGCCGTTTCCAAGAAAGGCTAAGTTTCATTTTGATATTGTCTGCAGGCTAGTCAAAATAACAGAAATACCAGTCTCACTAAGGAAAGAAAGAGACAAGAGATGGAGAGAGCGTTGAACACACTTCATTTACAGAAAACAAAGATGGTCTTGTTTTGTACACTGGTTAGCGCTGTCTTCATCTTGAATCATTCAATCTCTCCTCTTCCCAGTGCTTTCTCCTCTTTAGTATCTCCTCACATCTATTTCCATCTACAGACAGAAAAGCCCAGGCTGAGACACAAGCAACTTCTAGCCTCCAGGTAATGCAACCAGCCGTTGTACACTGCCTGACGGAGCAGCAAAGGCTTTTTTGTCCTGAAGGGGTTTGGTTTTGTTTTTAAAATATCTCATATGCTAATGACAGGTTAAAGGAATAACCATGGGCTTGTCAGCATGTGGTCATGTAATCCATTACTGAATGACCATGTCACTCAGGGGAACATACTGTTTTCCCCAGTAGTGAAATTTTCAGGAGTTTCCCAAATTCTCCATTTCTTGAGGCCTTTTGGGCTCATGGCTCTGTACAGTAGAGAAACTGGGAGGTTTGCTCTCAAGAAGATGGGAGGAGATTATCAAGCTGCTCCTTGGCAGCAGCAGAACAGCACATCCAGCACCTTGTGGCTCTGCGAAGGGGAACCGGTCCCGCTGTCCCTAATCAGCAGGGCAGAGAAGCTGCTTTTTATAGCAAGACTGTTTCTTCCTTTGTACTTCTGCCCAAGCTGCTGACAGCAGATACTGGCAGGGATTTCAATAGCTGTTTTGAATCAGTGCCTGGTGAAGTCATAGGCAGGTTGAGCCTGAACATCCTATATGGAGCTGCACAGCAATTTTGGCATATTCCTGGTCCAGCCTGGCCCACAGCCAGAGTCACACTTTCCCATGCATAAGAGATAAGGGAGCCTGAAGAATACATAAGCAGTATGCGTATTCCCTGCCCATTGCTGTCCCCATGGGAGCCCCCTTGTGCCCCTTCCGCTGTTGCCATCATCGCGTCCAGAGTTGTCCACATTTGCTTCTGCTCTGCATCACACTGTCCTGCAGCTGTGCAACGTTCACAAGACTGAAACGCAAACCAACAGCTTGTATTTCCCTTTCAGACTGGGACTCCATTTTCCTTAGACCCTGAGGAGAGGGACTGCTTTGCAGCAGATTGTTCTACCTTGGAGGAGCCAAAGCCAGGTTAATAACATCATTGCTGCAGCTGAGAAGTGTCACTGGCAGCTAGAAAAAGCGAGAAATTTCACACTTCAAACACGGAGTTTTCTCCTGAAGAAGTCCCTGTGGTTTGCTGCCCTCTCACAAAAGGAAACATACCTTGAAATTGTGCTGGCTGCGACAGGCAGGGGGTGGCGAGGTGGTAGCATCTCAGTCCCAGTTCCTTCCCATCCCAGAGGGAAATACCTCAGTTGCTGCTTTTCCCCACTGACACATACCACCGAGAGAGGGGTGCAGGCAGGAAGATGGTGAAAATTCATTTTATACTGTTTCATGTGTTGGCACTGGGGTTTGTTGTGCTTTGACCACATGAGTGCCACATCCAGGATTGCTGGGCTGACACAGCACACACTTCCCATGATGGGGTGAAAGCATGCAGTGCAGCTCTCTTTTCCCATGCTGCCACAGGGCTGCCCATCGCCCCATCAGATACAGTTCTTTGTGGCCACAGGCAATGGTTTCAATTCAAACAGTGATTGTGACATATCCAGAGTGAGGGCAAGACTTGTGGCAGCAACAATAGCATGACTTGGTGACAACAAAGTGGTCAGTCCTTCCTGGCAGCACCTGCTGGGGCTGCACATGAGCTGGGAGGAGACGAGAGGCTCCCTGCCTGAGTGCAGAACGGGGTGGGGGGGAAGGCAGAAGGAAAGAAAACAAAATGGAAGACTGGAAAAAAAGCAGCAACAGACTACAAAACCAAATGGGTGGCTGTCAGCATCCATGGTAATTTGTTATTCCCTAAAGTATTTAGGGAATGCTTTCCCTAAAGCAGCACATCAAGGTGCTGGGTCAGAGCCATGTGGAGGCAGACCCCAGGCAGCCCACTCAGCCCACTCAGCCCAGGCGTGCAGCGGGACAGGCTGGGCTGTGTTGCTGGAGAGCCCATGGCTCCCTTCAGAAAAGGGCACCCGGTGGCATGGGCAGATGTGCACGGCCCTGCTGTCTGCTGTGTGACACTGCCTTTTTAGAAAGCTGCAAGACCGACTCTGGGAGCACCGGCATTACCTAAAATGTCATGAGAATGACGACCCTCTAAAATCCCATTTTACTTCCCTGCCTGTCCCTTTTTTTTTTTCATTCAAGGTATAATCTCAAATGACCATTTAAAGCATCAGTTTCTCAACCATGGGTACATTAATCTAAAAGAGCAATCACTACTAGCTGCCAGGTAAATACAAGACACAATGCAGAGTGCCACAGTTTCCTTAGCCACTTGGCTAACACTGACCTGCCTTTTTTCCCCTAAATGAAGGCCAAGATTAATTAGTCACTTCCCCAGACCTCCTCAGCTAGCCGCTTCCTCGCACTGTTCCTTCAGCCCATGTTGAGAGCCAACCTGAGAGATCAGTGCCGGTGGTTCAGACCTCTCAAATTCTTGCAAGCCAAAGCCAAATACTTTCCCCTTCATGTTGTCTTTTATATTTTGAATACGTGGCTTTTGTGGTTATTAAATGCTCCCATGATGAGCTGACATTTAACCATCCCTACAAGCTGTTTAGTTTACATTGCAGACTGTACGCTTTTTAGTATGGCATTATCCCTTGATTCTTTTAATGAATTATGTGGTTTTTGTAGTGAACTGGGCAGTAAATCATACAGGCGCTTTACAATTGGTTTCACAAAATGGGCTTTAAGGACAACACAGGGAGGAGACCACATTATTAAAAAAAATAGATAGGCAGTTCAGATACTGCCTGCAATTTTGAGCTGAGCTCCTACCATCTATTTTCTTCTGTTTCTCTTTGACTTTCACACTTTGCCAGGGGCTCACAAACTTGGATGCTGCATCCCGCATGCTTGCCTGGCAAGCACCCCCAGCCCTCACTCCCTCCTGACATCCATCACCTGTGCAAGTACATGGTTTCTCTGCCTTTCTGTTTCCCAAAGGGCACACAGCAAGTATTTCTCATGTTGTTGGAAGCTGCGCAGTCAACTTGAACCTAGGCTTAGCTGGACAGGACAAACATGGTTGAAGGCGGCACAGCCAGCATCTGCAGCATTGTGGAAACCTGTACACAGTCTAGGAAATGCTGGGCTCAGCCTGGCACACCTGGAGCAATTTCAGCTCTTTCCAAGCACAGCTCAGTAAAGTTACCCAGAGAATGCAGTTCAAATTAACTGAGCAGTGCAGGTACTTTGATGATGCTGTAATACTTGGTAGAGATATTTAATACACTTCTCTGTGCAGACAAACTGCTGAAGCTTTTTATTCCCACTGCAAGAATCAAGTGGAGCAAGTTCTCAGTTTGCAAACCACCTTACACTGACTCCCCAAGAAACTTTCTGAGTGGGTTGGGACGTTGCGTAGCATCTTTAGCTGCCTGCACAAGCTGCCCTGCACTGACGCCCCACAACCTGGGGTGTGCAGGGGGGGAACCAGGTACAAAAAGAGTAAGTATTTTGATCACAAAAGCAAAGAAATCACAGGACAGAAAAAAAAAAACCTGCCACAAATCCCAGCAACAGCAAATCTGCAGGAATTTAGATTATCTGTGATGCCTAGTGTGTGGGAAGGGAAAGAAATTGTAAGTACAGAGTCCCGGGGATATTCTGAGAGGGAAGGCCCTGTTCCCTCCTAAGAGGGCCAGCCCACAGACTTTGGCCCTTGGCAGGTGGAGAGTCATGAGGAGGTGGCAGATTTTGATAGAGATGAAAATTTTGACTGCTTGTCTGGGTTGTGCCATGCGATACCACTGTCGTATTGGCCAGATTATAGAGCATCCCTGTTCAGCCTGCAGCTGTGTCTATTACTGATGTAATTGAAAGCCAAGCCAGAAAGAAGACAAAAAAAGGAGAAAAGAGAGAGAGTGAGAGAGAAAACAACACATTTTAGTTTTGGCCTATGACACGTGGGACATTTTATCTCAGAACAAGTGGGCATTTGTCTGGAGTAGGTCTGCAAACGCACACTAGCAGAGATGCATTTATTATTTATCCAGGCTCTGGGCCTAGAGAAAGCAAAAGGCTTATGTAAATCCCCAGTTGGGATTTCTAGATTCTCACTTAGACATTTGCTATATCAACTTTGCATGGAGACAGCCCACTCAATTAGGAGGAGAGAGTAAAAAAGGATTCCTTCATCAGACAGTGGGTACCATTAAGTGCATGACTTTGAGCTGCTCTTGCGTAGCTGAACTGTAATTTTACCCAAAGTGGGGAGGGGAAGAGCCCTAACTACCTACTGCTGAAAAGGGAACTGCAGGTGTTGTCTCTGCTAGTACGAAGCTGTCCAAGGCCAAGCAGCTCAGCGCTCTGCTCTTAGTGGGAGAGAAGGGAAAGGGATGCCCCTGCCCACCTGGGGTAGTCCCACTGTCCTCCTTCCTCACCAGGGTGGCTGCCCCAGGTGGGCAGGGGCATCTCTTTCCCTTTCCTCTCACTAAGAGGGGATAGTCACCCATCCTGCATCCAAAATTAATAGTGCAATTAAGTCATCTCAACCTGACTATTTACACTTGTGTCCTTTGCTTTTATTTTAGGGCACAATTATTCTGTAGGACTGCTTGGTATCAGATCCATAATGCCATGTAGTGGTACACCCCAGGCAATTCCCACAGCCTCAATATTGACCTTTTGTTGGTAGTTACCCTGACAAGGCAGAGGTTAGCAAGATGAAGATGCATGTTGTTTGCCCTATGTATACTAAGGTTTTGAGAGTAGGGAAGTCTCAGAGCTTAGGAATGGCCACATGCAGCATCACATATTTTGGTGCTTAGCTTTGTAAATGTTAACTCACAGGAATTCAACCATATCTCAATAATTAAAAAGCTTTTGCTAATAACGTTGGCTATAAAAGAGCAGACAGCCAATTGAAGCTCATGTTGTGTATCAAAGGTCAAAGAACCAAATCATTTTTAAGTGAATATGTAAATTGTATGAACTGTCTAGACATCAAGAAGTTTGAAAGCAAAGATGTCAGTTTGGTAAGTCATGCCAGAAATCACATGAGATACATCTATACTTTAATTAATTAATTGTAATTAGAGGGCTTTCAAAATCAACAGAGGGACCATTCCCAACTGCATTGGGAACTGCAGCCTAACCAACAGGGAGAGGGCAAGAAACTATAAATTTACACTTGCAGACTGAAGATAACTTGAAGGTACATTGTTGTTTACTACAAATCCAGCCATTTTCAGTTTTCAGATAGCTTCAGGCAATGGACTTCTGCATTCCAGCTATTTATTTTGTTGTGATATTACAACCCTTATGGTTTCCGCCATTACCTCTCACCACACACGTGTAAAAACCCCACAAAACCAAAATCTGACAGAACACGCAGGGGAACAGTAAAACTGACTATACACAATGTGTTTTGAAATGCAATGAACTAAACAAATAGAAAAGCAGGTGGTATATTTTCTTAATTTGTTTCATCTACCTTGGGTGTTGCTTGGAACAGCATTTGCTAACAACCACGTGCGTTTGCAGCAGATGGTCCTCCATTAAAAATGAGATCTCAGACAGAGAGCTCTGGGAAGTCCTTGAGGGACTGAAGAAACTGTCAGTCACATATTTATGCCTCACTTCATAATTCAGTCTATAAAGCCAGCCCGTGTGAGCCATACCTAAACAAGAAGGATAAGCAATTCCATCCTAGCTCTCTCCTGCCAAGGTACTGATCCTTTACATGGAGTGTGAGGTCTGCAGCTTTTTTAACTAATGGTTGCAAAAGGATGGTGAGAAGCAGCAGCAAAACTCTGTGGTAGCTCCTGCTCCAGCCAAAAAATGGCCATAAATAAATCAAGATAATAAACAAATAGGTTCTTGGCAAAGAGCATAAAATACAAACTAAGACTGTAAGGACATTTCTATTACATTTCAATGCCCAGGGAAAGCTGGAGTGTGATTATGTCTCACCTCCTAGATTTCCCTATGCTGGCTCATGGATGAATTTTTAAAACCTAATTTTGGTATCTTTGAACCTCAGCTCCATCAGACATGATGGGAAGCTGACAGACATCATCTAACTCTGCATAAAAGGGCTCTTTATAGTTTAAGGACACAGAGTAACCTTAGCTTGTCTGGGAAAATAAGAGTGCAGAAAGCACCTTGTGCACATCAAAAAGAGTGAAAGCCAGTTTGAAGGCAAGGAAGTGTTTTGCAGTGCCATCACTGTGGTGTAACTGGAAACAGCCTGGCTTGCTGGGATGCCAGAGCAGCCCCCAGTTTTGCAGCCTGCTGCAAAAGCCTGTGAGATCCACCCCTGTGCTGCTGCCTCCAGCACCACCACCATCATCACCTCCATTCATACCACGGTCACCCCTCAGCACAACAGAAGGAAACCCAAAAAACTACTCTACAGGATCAAAGCAGGGGATATTGATGTTCGTCTCACTTTCAGCCAAAGCACCGCTTGTTTTAAGGGACTTAGCAGTCCAGCCTGCCATGCCATACTATTGCGTATCAGGAGATGAAGACTCTGGAAGATTTTCCAATCATAAAATCAGGATAGATGCCCTGGAGAAAGTTTGCCTCTTCCTCCTGTCACTGAAGTGTCCTGGGAATATGCATTTATCCCATTTGAGGTCAACTTACAGGTTGGGATGGGGAGGAAGAGGCTCTGGTCCTGTGCGCGTGCACACGCACTCTCTGTTTTCTCATATTGAAGATGGAAACATTCATACTTATATCTTGTGTAAATCATTTTAAGATCTATGGATAAAAATGCAAAAGCAGATGACTTCATGAAATAGAAAGATTACCTCCATTCCATGGCACAGAAAAGATTTGCTGCTACCCAAGCACCTCGGCTCCTCTGAGCACACGCTACAATGCTGCTCCTGTACCAGGACTTTCTCAATTCGTGAGGAACCTTGGTCTAAGGGTTTCCCTTATGGAAGCATTTCTATAAATCAAAAGGGGAAAAATTCCACAAATCATCTATCCCCCAGCACACTGTGGCACATGACAGAGACTTCTCCTAGTCAAAGGCACAGAAGTAAAGGACCCTGTACAATTTCCTCAATTAATCAAGTATAGAGTTCTAGTGACAAATCTGGTTAAACATAAGATGCCTTCCTTAACAGCTAACTGAAATCACCCAAAGGATGATTGTAACTGTTGCTCGTAGGCATCTTCTTTCCTTAATAGCTCTGACTTCCAGACTCCAACCCAAAGACATTATTTCTCTAATAAAGCACATGCAGATAAAGCATGCAACAGCTGCAAAACCATTTGGCTCTCTAGTTGCTTGGTGGTGATATTTGAAAGGATATAAACACTCATCCATATTTTTGGCTAAGCTGTTTACAGTAGTTCCAAGTGCCAAAAAGATGCAGGTATGCTTATTTAAACACATTCCTCTGGCTTCTTTCTGAGCTGACATTGATTTTGGGTAACTGAGCTTTCAGTAAAGAATCCATCCACGACAGGACCCATCAGGGTGAGTGCAGCGATGGTGCAGTGAGGAGAAGGCCTGGGCCCCATGCAGACCCTGAATCCCATGGAGACTGGCAGGGAGAGGTGGGAACAGAGGGCTGCACGGACTCAGTTGCGGTAGCGTGAAGGTAACTTTTCATGGTACAGCTCATTTCCCTGCCTGCACAGGTAGAGGTGCATGTTTTTATAGCTGCTGTCACACTGCGATGGTTGCACCACTTTAAATATCCTCCCAAAAATAGTACAGCAATACCTTTAAAGAAATAAACCTGCTTTCCAAAGTTATATTATCCATAGAAAGTCTGAAAAACTTTATGCACCTTAGCAGAAGGCACATCTCCTCTGTAAATAGCACTGCATAGAGAAAGTGGTTATTGAATTACTGTAACATTGAGTCAAAAGCACTGCATCAGGCTGTGATCCCATCATTCACACCCTGCAGCAAGGAAAATAATCGCTATGACCTGTACTGAGCCTTTCCCCTCCCCCGCCTTTTTTTTTTAGCTGCATCTTTAGGTAGCATTACCAAGTCACCAATTGCCTTGTGGATTTACAGCTTTGGGCAACCCAAAATGGACTATAACCAGTCTTACTGATTTCTTACAGGAAAAAGGATTCACTACGTTCCAAAATGTCTGCTTTAAATCAAAATGATCTAATGGTTGAGAATTGATACTCACCATGTTTGGGGCAAAGATCTTTAATCCCCAACTTTGAAATATTCTTGTGCCTACTGAATCTTCTCAAGCTCATCCTATGAATTAGCCTGCCCCATAACCATCAGTCTCCTACCTGTAAGTCTGTCAGACCCAGTGTCACCATACAGCTGTCACTTCTGCCACTCTGTGCAGAAATACTTTCATCATGAAAAAGCCAATGGCTTAGCAGCAGCAAAATACCAAACACAAGAGAAGGCTCTGAGCACACGTTGGCTTGTGCTTCTGCCTTGAACCTGACGTGCGC
Source organism: Larus michahellis (assembly GCF_964199755.1). NCBI lineage: Eukaryota > Metazoa > Chordata > Aves > Charadriiformes > Laridae > Larus > Larus michahellis. The sequence continues at coordinate 40,989,451 of NC_133901.1, forward strand.
TCTCAGATTCCCAGATGGTTTCCTGACCTCAGGAGCTCCCTGTTCAGAAGACTGTTGAAATATTTATGCCCTCCCCCTGTTTGCGGTGTGAAGCTGCGGGGTGCATGCAAGGGCTGGCGGTGGAGCAGGCACACACTGGCCCCAGGGAGCAACCCCTCTGCTGCCCCACACCACAGGAAATGTTTCAAAGGAAGGGACATTGGTAAAGGTCAGTTTTGCAGAGTATGTCCCCAAAAGCACGTTGGGCCTGAGCGTGGCTCGGCAGAGCCTGGTTCCTTGCAAAGGAGCTGCAGCGGCGTTGACGAAGAGGGGGATAAAGTCTGAGTCATCACCACGCACCTCTTGCAGATAACAGGCTTGATACGCTTCATTACTATCAAGAGCTCCAGCCTGGCTGCCAGGATCCATTTTGCAACCCAAGAACGTAAATACAATTTCCCCATCTAGTGGTCCAGCAGAGTAAAAATGCCACTTTTTCTCCTGCAACTGATGGGGGAGTCGCATCTGGCAGGGACATCTCCCAGCTGAGTGTTCATCCATCCACAGTTCTGCCCACCCCAGCAGCGGGCAGCAAGCAGGGCAAGAACAGAGATAAACCCTATGGCAGGCTGCCAACCTGCTCAAAAAAGCTTTAAAAAAGCAGACCAAGTAAACAAGCAAAGTTGCTTCGCATGCTCCAAAGAAAAGGTTGTATCGAGAAGTATATTCCTTAGGCTGATGCAGGACTAAGCCCAATGCATTTTGGAACAATCAAGAAACTGGTCTCCTGAAATATCAGAATATCCTTGGAAACTCTGACAAGCCATTAGCTGTGACAGCAACAAAACAGCTTCCTAGAGCTGAAATCCTCATTCACTGAATACAGGCCTGACAGCCAGTGTTATTGGAGCAACACACAGAAATAATAAACTAAATCCCTTTGGTGAGGCAGCTTTCAGCTGCAGTGAATTACGTTGCCACGGGCATTCATTGCTATGATTCTCCTTGCAATGATGGGATTAAAGCAATGCAGGGTGATGGGCCAGCAGTGCCTCGCCTCTCTTCCTTTGCTGCCAGCTGGACTTCTCAGAGGTTTTCAAGGGGCGAAGGACGGGGAAAGAGCAAAAGCAATCAGTCCCCATCCAAGGTGGCAGGGGGGCAGCAGTGCCCAGGTACCTCCCTTGCTCCCTACCCACCATGAAGATACAGGGTGATAGCAGCCACCCTCACTGTGTTTCCCAACACATTCTTTTTGCAGCAGTGAAGGTGAGAACCTGACTTTTGGCACTGGTGAAGAAGCAGAAACACTCCCCTCACGGCACAGCGCCACGCAGCAAGACCCCAGCCTGGACCCCTGCTTGCCTTCAGCCGCTCTCCTTTTCCCAATGCCTGGTCCTCACAGCATTGAAACTAAACCCCACACCCGAGATGTGCCATCCCTTTCCAGTCTAACACCAAACCACACTCTGCTCCCTTTGTTTTCCACTTTGAGTAATTACTCAAACATGGTTTGAAATGGATACTCTGTGACATTTACGATTAAAGGTACTTACGGCCAAGAAAGTTTAATATCAAAAGTAATACAACCAAACTCCCTTGATGCAAAACTGAACTGAGTAGCCCAAACTGATCCCATTGGTATGTAGGATTTCTGACTTATTCAGTTTTCTTTTGGAAAGAGTAGTCACTGAGGTATTTTTGCTTGACCCGTTGTAATTCAGAAACTTCCTCCTCTCTGTCATTTTACATCAGCAGCAGAGAAATGGTTTCTTATTTCCCATTTTGTTTTATGGATTTTCCATAGAAAGCATCCAGTGCAAGAGAGAATTAGATACACCCATTTCTGTTATATAAGAAAAATCAACTTCTTTTAAACATATTTCAGCTTATCTGCTCCATGCGGTTTATATGTAGCGTTTGGTCTGTTCATGAAAAAAAATAATTCATAGCTTTATAGAGAATGAGATATTCCCATAAATATCAGATTTCATTTTAAGAGAGAATGTATAGTTAAACTAACAAGCGAAAAGAAAAAATAAAAGAAATTGGCCAACTGGATCCTGTCTATTCAGAGCTTTTATTTGGGGCTGTTCTTGACCACTCGTGTTAATGTAACAGACAGCATTTCTTCATAACAGCCTTTGGTTCAAACTGGCCATAGCTGGGAAATAATTTGATACCTCAAGTTAAGCCATGCAAAATATTTTGCTGGCAACTTTAACAAGGGAAAATCCCCTTGGGGTGATCTGGTCTGTGCAGCCCGGGGAGAGAAGCTGCTTCTGGCCTGTGACTTCAGATGACTCTGGGCTTGGAGAATGTGAAATGCGCATGAGACATCAGAGGTGGGGAGCAATGGGCATCAAAGGGAAAAAATTTCCCTGGCCAGCACATGCTCCCCTGAGCTGATCCTTATCCCCACAATCAGCTGTGCTCATTCCTCACAGGAAGGACTTGGAGAGAGAGAAAGGGAGTGCTGCCAGATATCTGAGGGGAAAAGCACAGCTAAATCTACATCCATTTTGTTGTAGCTGTAAAGAGGACAAAACAATCCTTTTCAGGTTTTATTATTATTATTGGAAGCCACACAGGCTGGGGACTCAGGGAGCACAAGGATGTGGTGGTGAACTTCACATACAGGAAGCTAATGATTTTTTTTTTTTACAAATAATTAAAAAATATGGAAATTTAATTGTATAAACATCACAGAAGAGAAATTAGAAAGAGTTCATTCACATCCAGGGGAAACAGCACAGGAGGCTCAGCTGTGGAAAGCCCTGGACCAGCTGAAGCAGCACCCAGCTAAGCACATACATAAGTGCAGGGAACACCATCGTTTGCCAGTCTGGAAAGTGCCTTGAGGAAAGTGAATTTCCATTCCACTCAGCTTTCAGGGAGTCCCAGATTTTGGCTCTGTATAATTCCCAGCATCCTCAATACTCATAGTCCATCTTTCCAGCAGGCGGTGAAAGCCCTGGGAAGAGATGCCTCCCTGGTCATCAGTATTACAGCCTGAATCCTGGGTCACACCAGGTGGTTTGCACAGTTTAAGTACAAGGAAGCTCTGAGTTCCTTCCAGTGTTTTCCTGTTTTAGTGTTAACTATCAGATGAAGATTTGTATGATGTTTTTCTGGAAAGTGCTGTCAAAAGGCCATCGCCTTACACCTCTGAAACCACTGGGATCTCATTACTTTCCCCTTGAAGAGGAGGCTTTCTTTCCTCCTTCCCCTGAACAGATGAATAATTCCGTCTCAAACATGCAGTTGGATTCAGGAGACCCAAACCACCCTCTCCACAGAACATAAACAACTTAGAGAGCAGCCTGAAAACTTTCCCACACTGAGGTTGTCACCTTCTCCCCTCCCTTTAGGAGGATCACTCTGAAACCAGGACAGTAATTCGCTTTTCTGGCTCTCTCTCTTTTCAGTCCTTCATTCAGTGTTAACAAAACACAACTGCGTGCCAAACACAGCGCAATGTCTGCGGAGAGGAGATGCATCTGGGATGGACGAAAGCAGGAGCTGCAGCTCATTTCCCACAAGCCACCTCAGAGGACAAAGCTCCCCCTGGACAATCGAGCCTGGCCAAACCGCTGCTGCAGGCACAGGGCTGAGCATCCCAGAAGCTGGGTTGCGCAGACAATGCCATAAAAACCTCAGGTGACCTACAAATACTGATACCAACCACCAGCAAGCAGACGGGGGGAAAAAGACTCTATGCAGCAAGCCCAACACACTAGATGAAGGCTTGTCCGCAATGCTGTGGGTCAGCTGCCAAAAAGAGATGGCACTCATGTCCCGCAGCATCACCCAGCCCAAAATCAGGCACCTGCCCCTCCTGGCCTCCATCCCTGCTTTTCAGTTTGTTCTCCAAGAAGCTTAGCAGTCGCTCAGTGCTAAGGGTTGCAGAGATAACTTTCTCTCAAGAACTGAAATGTCAAGAAGGGAGACACAAGAAAGCCTGGGCTGGAGCCTTTCGCAACAGGAAGGAGGTTGTTACAGCAGTAATTTACTGTGGTAGGCTTTGCAGCATGATTGCAACATATCATTACACCAGTTTTATCCTTTTCCATTTGGCAGACGCTGATTCCTTCCCCCTGTTTCTTATAGAGCACAAGCCAACGTGGCTGCATTTCAAATGGTTTCAAACTCTGCCAATAGCAATAAAAAAAATAACTGAAAAGTTCTCACAATTGCATTAGCTTGCCCAAAACTAATACATACTTATATACACACATATAAGTAAAAAATATACGTGGTTCAGCCAACTTGAAAGGGTGGCGCCAGAGAAATGGTGGGGTTGGTCTCCTCTCCGGGTAGGTAAAACAAACAAAAGATAGGTTAAGTCAGAGCCTGAAATGAGACGGTCTATGCAGGTCTCCAGACAGATAAACTCTTACTTCTGTGATAGCCTACTGCCTCAAATGCATTAGGTACTTTCCAGGCACTAAGAGAGACCACGTGCCCTCTTTGCAAGAATTCTGTGCGCTATAAAACATGGAGTCAAAAGTCACAGACCACAGAGACAGCAGAGGATCAATGTTATATCGGTACTGAGGGGAGGGAGCATTCAGGAAATAAAATATTTTCTTGTGATGTTTCTCCCCCTGCCCCCAGGCTCATCTTTGCTCTTTCTGCAGATCAATAGAGTCCAGAGGTAGAAAGTACATAGCGGTTCATTATAAGCCTTTCTTTGGGAGGCTAAAACGAGTATTTTTGTTGCTGAGCCCTTTATTTACACCAACGGAAATAATAAATAGCTCCTATGAGGTCACCAAAGTTTGGGAAGGGCAAAGTTGGGGAGAAAGAGGAGCTCTTTCTGTCTGTAGGGAGCTCCACAGCTCTACTGCAGTGGGACTGAAAACCTCCGTGCAAGTGCCTGAAGCCATTAACGGGGAAAGAGAACTGGGAGGGAAACAGGGCAGTCACTGCCTCCACGAGCAGCATGATGAGGGTGGGATTTGTTACACACAATTTTATATTTCTTCTAAGCCATTTGTCCTCCTTTGTTTCAAGCTTTGGGAGGACATTGCAGGATGCTTCCTCTGATGCTGGAGCCATTTCTGGTCACGTCCAGCTGCTTTTTCCAAGGAACAACTTTATTGCCAATCTTCATCTCCCTGCAGAAACTGCTGTTCCTTTTTCTTAAAGAACTGCAATTCAGGAGCTGGCAGCACACAGCACAGAGAGGAAGAAGGTGAGAAACACAGGCCAAGGTGTGGAAGCATGTCGCTTCCCTGGGCTTGACACAACAAGGGTCTTCACAATGGGGTTACAGACGCACCACCTACAAGAGCCTCTGTTGTTTGAGTAACGAATGCGCGGGGAAAGGCATTTTCTTGCCTTGCTGTGTTTTCCAGAGGAAGGAGGCAATGGGGGCAATATTTGGGCATACCCCAGACGGAGGAAGGTGCACTGGATAGCATGAAAGTCTGAATTCTCCTACTTGATCCTATTTAAGATCCTATGAATTGGTTCCTACTTGAAAGCAAGGCATCACATTAATCTTCCCATCTAAGTGATGGGGAAAGAGAAAGTGGGTATCAGCTCAGATTGGCTCTCACTTAATGGAGGATACTCCTGAGATATTTTCAGAGGATGATAAAATAGGGCAATATATTACTTTCTTAATTAAAGGAAAATAAATTGCTGCAGGGTACTGAGCTTATCTTTCTCAGGAGTTGTCTGTAATTCAACTGAACCAATGTGATTCTCAGAAGTATTTATACATTCTAAAAGATTTCATTTTAAAAGATATTAAAGAAAATATTTGTGACAGTTGCAACCATTCTTCAGCTTACATATAGTGATAATTCTGTATTTGTGTTCTAGATTTGAAACTTTAGTTGAGCTCCAATGCAACCAAGAAACACTCTTTTCTAAAATATCTTATTTACAACTTGCATTCATAGTTGTACCAGACTTGGAGAGGATGGGGGGAAGAAGAGAGGAACAGAGTAGAAACCACTAATTTTTCTTCCGATTAAATTCTTGTTTATGATTTCAGGAGTGTGGCTTAAGTAACCATGAGCGATGGAATAATTTATATTTTCTCATTTAATCATGTGAAGCTTAGAAAAAATATTTTCATTTAAAAATGGACTTCAATATCTTGTCAGAACAATAAACCTATTCTTTTAAAGGTCAGCTATTACACTTTCCATGAAAAAAGAATAATCTTACTAATCCTAAGTGACTTCTTCAAATGAAACAATAAATGACTTATTTCTTTCCATCTTCCTGCATATATTATCAGCAAAGCATTAATGAAAAGCGACTCCAGTGAAAAACCCTCTAAGGGTTTTTTTAATGTGGATCAGCTCAGTACAGAATAGCAAATACATCTGTGTGGTCAACGGAGTGAACAAATTTGCAGGAAACAAATCTGCTGAATGAGTATCTCAGCAGTAAGAAGGAAAAGCTTGTATGTTTTATAATATTTCTGTATGAAATACCTTTGAATATGAATACTTCTATATGCGGATAGACCCTTCATTCAATCATGAAAAACTGTTTTACAGTTCATTTTGCTGCTTAAATTTCATAAAGGAAAAAATCTGCTCCCTCATGCTCTCTGCACTGTGGTGGGCCCCACTTCTCAGGCACCTGGTCGGCTGCTCTTGGGCACGAATCCCAAAAGCAGTTCCTTGAGGAGATAAGTTTCACCCGCCCAGCAGTTTGGGTTAGCGAAAGTGAGCTTGACTGTGGGGGTAGTGAATTTTGCTCTGTGTGTAATGATCAAGAAAAGGAAGATGGAATTTTACCATGTTTTGATTATTTTCCTATACAATTCTCAAGTCAATGAATGCAAGAGACTCTTCTGTAATAGCTTCTGCTGTGGCCAGCAATCCAAACACAATTTAAATATTTACATCCATGTTATAACACTACAAAAACTAAATTTACTTTTTTTGAATTAAATAAATGGTGAAAATCAGAAGGGAGATTTCAAGAGGCTTTTATACCAGAAGGTTCTTTTCCGATTATTTAAAATAAGTTTATTTTAAACGCTATGCAGTCAACCTCTGAATGAAAGCTCATAAAGACCTAATCCTTGAGAAATTAAACTTTTATGAAATCGGTTTACTGTTCTTATTAAATAGTTGTTTCCAGTATAATACTCAAACTGCATCCAAGCCACTAATATCAAGAGAAAACTGAGCAAACAGAAGAAGCTGTGGATATCTACTTTAGATAATAACGTCTATTAAAAAAAAGGCAAATTCTTTCAAGAAAATCTACAAATACCACCAAGCTTGCAAAACTACAGATGACCTCAACTGTATAAAATCCTAACCAGTGCTAGATCTCCATTGAATTAAGAAAATCCCTGATGCAGGAGAAGCAAAGGTATGTAACGCTAAGAAAACTCTATGCAAACTGATTAAAAGAAAATATGGACAGAAAGCTTTTGTGAAAATTCAAAGCAAAAACTATACACTAGAAACTAGGCTGGACCTGAAACAAGATCGTGTGTTTTAAAATAGGAATACACACACATCCAAATACCAGAGGATTAAACTGGGAAGTGAAAGGGATCAGTAATGCCCTTTATTTACTTAACATAACACCAAGAGGCGGATCCTTTACCTGAAACAAGAGACATCTTGAAAGGAAAACCCTACCTGTTGGTCATCAGGGAAGAAAACTTCATTAGATATATTCATTAGTGGCACTAAGCAAACATTTTCAGACAAGTTTCCATAATGACCTTATCAGCTCTTTAGGCACTAGCTCATTTGGAGCCCACCCCTGGGTTAGCACTGCTGGAGCTGTTTCCTATCACGATTTAACTTGAAATTCAGTTTCTATCAATACAAAGTCCCTGGCATTTTCTCATCTAGTTGCTCAGAATTTTAAGAGCCACATTCCCACCACCCCGAACAATACCGAGTAACATCTGCTTGAACCATCCCAAATGATTTGACATCTTCATCAAACTTTAGCACTCACTAGTCACCTGTTTTCCCACATAGCTATGGTGGGAATAGTGGAATTGTGGATAGTGGAATTGAATAGTGGATTGCTCTGGATTCTCATTGGAGACCTTCCGACCTTCCTCCCATGCGAAAACTGGCCATTTCTTCCTCCCTTTTTTCTACTTCATCTATTTATTTTTATTAATCCATGAAAAAAAAAAAAAATCCTTCTTACCCTACAACTGCTTAGTATCTATAGGAACACATGCCGAAGCACTTATAACTCTTCTACACATCCGAAGACACTATATGAAGTAGGTTGTTTTGTTCTTGACAACACCTTTAAAAAACCTGATAGATTGCTAAGTATGACTTCTCATGGTGGGAGCTGTCATACCTGTATGATTTGTTTCTTTTTATTACAGCATTCCACTTCTTCTACCAAGCTTTTGGCATATCTTTTATATCTATATTCCGATTTAAACCAGATATTTCTTTTCACGCACCGTTGTTGGGTTTTTGTTTAGATCTGCAGCATTTGCATGTAAGATGCTTCTGCATTTGTTTCTTGCCTGGTTTTATGGGCTGTGATTACCAGGGGCTATTTACTTGTAATAGTCTTTGTTATTCCTTCACAAATTTTATTACACTCTACCATTTTTATTCCTGGATTACAGGATTTTCCTTATTTCATCTACTTGTGATGTGTCACACGGATTCGTGCACAATGGCTTTTCCAGTTTGGAAATGTGATGTATAATGCCACCAGAATAACTATAACCAACCAGGCTCGGCTCAGGTGAAGCCTAGCTTTCTTGTGTACACTCACTCCAAAAGCTGTCCCACTCCCTAAGAAACCAAAATTCTGCATCCAAGCGCTACCTTTTCCACTAGGTATCCACCTTCACTTCTTAGCCTTGACTTTGCAGTTGGTGGCATCCCGCGTGCCTCTGCAGGAGCACCCTCGGCGTGACAGTGCAGCCATCGACACAACACATGCACCCAGCCCTTCTCTCTCCCCTCCCCTCTGCTCCCGAGCAAATGTCCCTCCACCTCAGCAGCACAATATTTACAGATTGAAGTGGAAACACAATCAAACCCTTAGATGTTTTTGTAACTGTGAGGTAAAAAAAAAATTAAAAAAAAAATAATTGAAGCCTCCCTGATCTAGAAAACTGCTGGCATAGCAACAGTGGAGAGGAAAATAGGAGCAGAGTATTTTTCAGCAGTAGATCATTATTTTTAAGGAGTTTGAGGGTAACCCTTCTCTGCAGAGTAGGCTCCTTGACAGAGGGCCGTCTGTGAGAAAGGAGAAAAACTGATTATTTGGCAATTTGGAATTGGAAGTTCCAAAGTCTCACAAAAAAAGTGGTTTTTCAACAAATGATGTCGTATCTTCTTCATTACTAAGCATGAAATGCTAATTGAAAACAAGGTCAAGGTGACTCACGTCTTGACGATCAAACAACATATGTTCATTAAAGAAAAATACTGCCAAACACGCTTGATTGTATTTTTTTAAAAGAAAATGAAAAAGTTAAAGACTAAAGAAATGAATTGGAAACAATTTAATGTTTATGGATTTCGGTAAGAAAAGGGATATACTGCTGTTTGATATCCTGAGGGAAACCATTAATTAAATTGGCTTGCTCTGAAATGCAGTTAAATTGATACAAAGCAGGCCACAGAGCTTCAGAAAAAAACGTAATTGTAAACCAGAGTCCTTCCTAGCATCCAGCAGAGCAAGGTTAGGTCCTTCTGACTCAGCATAAGGGACCTGAAAAGACAAGTTGGGAGAAGCTTCTGTTTTTGAGTACAGACGGCACTGAATTCCAGGGAACTGCAGAAAACGAGAGAGACCTCAAGATGGCAGAGCTAATGAAGCAAGGTTTGCATGGGACACTGCCTGCACCAATGTGTCTGGGAAACGGGGAATCTAACTGGTACTCTATCAGTCTTCAAAAGCAGTGACAGCAAAGACAATCTGGCTGTGACAGCAGAGAGCAGATTGTATCCCCGTGCACAGGGTGATGCTATAGACAAGTAACTCAGACACTGGGCAGCTGCTGTTGCCTTATTTTGATGATTTGTGTATCCAAGGTTGCCAGCTAACATTGCTGAATTTTACTGATTTGTGTATCCAACATCTGACGCTTTCTCTAGTACATACATGCATATCTCTGAAAAATGGATTTATGAGTTTGAGCCCGTGAGGCTGTCATTGACCTCGCAGTCAGCAGTCAGGTTGCCAATATTCAGCTGTCTGTCAAAGAACACTCTTTGCAGCCCAAAAGTCATATAATTGGAGAACAAATGGGTGAACTCAGCTATTAGTACCAGCCCCAAACATCTGGAGACTGGTTTATTGTTGAACTAAAGCTGAGTCAGTGCCTGAACTGGGTAGGGACTGGTGAGTCCACGAGAACAGGCTTCCCATCAGAGTCACAGAATTTCTATTTTGGGCTTGCAGCAGAAACAGGAGGTTGAAAAAATTATTTTTGGCATTTGGGGACTTTATTTTCTAGCTCAAAGAAAATTAGGAAATACAGAAAAAGATAAATGGGAAATGAATGCTACATTTTTCCCCCCCCTAACTTTAGCATATATTATTTATGCTTATAAGAAAGGCTTGTACTGGCTTACACTCCATTTGAGCTTTAAGGGCTTAACATGCATTTAACACAAAGATTTTTCCTGAGTGAAGGAAGTTGCACAGTTCTGCACTCAGCAACAGGTTTTGTGTTCCTGACCTACACTCCAACGCCTTTGACATCCGATTCACAGCACAAAAGGAATTTGCAGCACCTTTGGCACAGAAACCGCAGGGCAAATGCTCTCTCCCCTTACACAGACCTCATCTGGTCACTCACAGAACCTCTCCTCCTCACCAGAACGAATACTGGTCTGGAAACTATCGCTCTGGACCACTGTGCAGTCCTTCATCTCCCAAGCAGAGCAGTGCTGTGCCATACCCACAGAGTCCAAGCTCTACGTGGGGCTGGTTTCCGTATTTCAGGGAGAGGGCCTTTCTCTAAAAGGCAACATTTCTGCTCTGTGCAAGCATCATAGTGGGAGTTTTTCACTTCACAGTTGAAGAAGAAACTGACTGGGCTACAAAACTGCCCAGATCCCCACAGCTGCCTGGGGGAACCCTCCTGGTAGGGTTTTCCCCAATAGCCCCAGCCAGCAAAGAGGAGGAAGGCAAAGCAGCTCCTCCAGACAGCCACAGCCTCGCTGCCCCCTCCACTGGGTACACGGCAGCCACCAAGGCTGTGGCCATCAGCTCCCTCCACTGAGGGAATTGTACCTTGGTGAGCTTAGCTTTGATTACAAGATTAATTTCATTCACTTCTTTCACTAAGGCTTTAAGTACCATATGTAAAACAGAACACTTTAGTGTTCAAAATTTAAAAAAAAATAAAAAATAAATATAATGGGCTTTCATCAGAACAGAAAAACATCTGTAAATAGCTTATTCCTTATCCTAGGGATATCATTTCTTCCTAGCGCATGCAGGAATGTGGCTTCAGGTCCATGAAAGCTTTCCAGCATATGGGGAAAACTAGATAAAAACTAAATGGACCAGAAACTTTTTTGTGTGTGAAAAAGAGTTTGCACAATATTCATATTTAGTTTTTATAGCTTTTATTTGCAGAGATGGTTTTTGTTTTGGTTTGTGGGGTTTTTTTGGTTTTGTTTTTTTTTTTTTTTTTTAATACAAAAAAGACTTGTGCAATTTCAATTACGCAGAATATTTCACAGGAAGGAAAATGCACTATAGAAACTTATACCTAAGTCCTTACAAAACACAGCATTTTGCACTGTCAGCTATATTATGAATGACAATAAAACTGTCCTGGCTGATAACATGGGAATTTGTTTCACCCTTGACATAATCTCTGGAAGTGCAGCAAGATTGCCGCAAAGACCAATGTGTTTTCATTGCTAAGAGTATATGTTTTTAGAAGCTGTGAGATTAATGCATCACTGCAGTACACAATTCACAAAAACCTCAAGCAAGGAGAGATCTCAAACCTCAGAGTTGCTCTAAGGCTTCACAAACACCACCACAATTGCCCCCTCAGCAATGGGTTGAGAGATGCCCCCAGGACTTGGTCCTGCACCATGGCTTACACTGACTCATGCCCAGGGGTACTACTGCTGTGATACCACGTTGGATGCAGGTCCTCCAAAGCATGTTTGCTTTATAAGCAAGTAAGTTTAGCAGCTAGTAAATGCCTCTCTGCTCAGGAGCTACCGCTGCTAAGGGCTGGAGCAGAAAGCACAGGCACACCTGCAGCAAGCGCAACTCCAACAAAATGCACCACTGAGCTTTGCATAACAAGATTTAAGTTTCTCACATCCTTACTCTATAGGTCAAAAAACCCTTTCAGAAACTGACGTGTCTTTAAAGACCCTAGTGTCTTTAAAACGGTTGCGCAAGGAACGAGTAGTCACAGTTAATCAAGTTGCCATTTATCCAAGTGGCTCAGATCCAAAGGCGAATGCAAATATTTTGATGATATTGCTCCTCAGGCAACAGTCTGCCCAGTTAGAGCCCATTCCCAGCTCGCATGTAGACAGCGACTAGTAAAAAGACATTTGGTAGAGATTTTAATCAGAAAAAAGCTTCTATGTGCCCCAGTTCCCAAGTTTTGTTTCATTTTAATTTCAAAACAACATATAAGTTTGCATGCATGCTAATTTGAAAAGTCTCCATTAAAACAAACAAACACACACAAAAGACCAGTCATGGTTCTGCAATGTCTATTAGTTCAAAATAATTTTGTAAACAGCAGTAACATACAGGGTTGCTGAAATTTCATATCAATGGTTTAGTCAAGCTGTCGTTCTTGAAACATGCACTGAACAAACTGTTTTGGGATCAGAGAGAAGGAAGCTCAAACTCAGCTGAAGGAAGAAAAAAAATTCAAGCCACTCTTGGATTTACTGACAGTGGTTTATTTTTTGTTTATTTTTTTCTAAATATAAAGACTTTTGGTAGCTTATTAAATGCAGCAAATGATTACATTAAATTTCATTCTCTTACCTCTTCAGTTACTTTATGGTAATGACGACAAACCAATGGAAATGCTCACTTGGATGAGAAAATCCTCTTACAGCACCAATTGCACTTCTAAAAAAGTGAGTTAATTACTACGGAGACAAATCCCACTTTTTCCTGGGAATTACATGGTTTGAAAGCTGTCTGGCAAGTTTCACACCTAAGCAGAGGAACTGAGAACAGATTTATTTTTCTTTTTTTTTTTTCCTGTTTTACAGGGAAAAAAAAAAAACAAACCCATCCTACAGCCATTAGTCAGTTGCACAGTTTGTCTAATTTATTTTCAGGCAAATTTGCCTTGTAAGAAGGCCATCAGGAAGGCGGGGAAAACATTGGTGTAAATGGCATGTGAGATATATTAAAAGTAACAAGGTGGGTTTTTTTTTTAAAAAAATAAAATATATATATATTTTTTTATATATATATATCGGTGTTTCCTGGGACTTGGTGAACTAATTTGACTTTTATTGTATGGGGAACATGAATTGTTGTAAAAGGGATGCAAGAAGGAAGGAAGCACACATTTGACTTTTGCTGGAAGGACTCAAATAAATGCCTGAATACGTCCTGTTTTTTTAATCTTTCTTCAACCATTGCACCACTGGATTTAAAGAGCATGGGAAGATTTGCCCTGCTCCCAGGTGATCAGCAGCATGTGGTCCCTGGCAGCCTCTGTGTCTTAACGAAGCACCCAGGTCCTGTAACAAAAACTCTGCCTTGCAATTCTGCAGACTATCAGCTATGATGGCACGTGGAAAGGGCGTAAGGAAAGGAGGAGAGGAAAGCAGCAGGGAAAGTCTTGTCTTTCTGACCTTACCTTTACCACAACATCGTCCTAAGACCAAAACTTTGTATTTACTGGGGATACAAAAGCCACTGGCAAGCTCTTGCCTCAACCTCTGTTACTTGCTGTAAACTAAAAAGCCTGCCGTTATGGTCATGGCCCATGCTGCACTATCTCTGGGTCACAACTTCCATTTACAGCCCGGGGATGCACCCAGAGCTGAAAACGTTTCAGAGAGTTCACAGGACTGAAAACCTGGATTTTTTCAACTCTGAGTCAGTTAAAATCCTGCATCAGTGTAGTCTATGTATCTCAATAGGCTGCAAAAACTCTGAAATGCTAAATTTCACGTCCAGATCTAGATCAAATGCTTTGCAAAGCTGTAGTTATCTCCAACTCAAATGTGGACAGCAGGACAGCTCAAATGTGTCACTGCAGGCTGAGCAACAGACCCTTTCACGAACCAAACAATTTGGGGTCAATCCTTTGGAAACAATGTGTTTCATGATGTGCAGAAGAATTTGCCTTCTGCTTTGTCTTTATTTAGGTGCTGAACAAACCCGGCCCCTATTGTGTGTGTACTGGGAGCAGCAGTGTACGTTTTCTCAGATTCTGAAAACTCCAAGTTTCTGCAGTCAGAGCCCAACGCAGCCCCACTGATAAACCCAGGTGGCGTGTTTCTGTCAGCTGCCCTCCCCCTTTCGCATCAGCCCTCTGCCTCCCTCCTTTCCTTTGGGACTGGGGGCACACAGATGTGCAGTTCTGCAGCATTGCGGGGGGCTCAGCTCTCCTCCACGGATGGGCTGGCCCTGCAAATGTAACACCTTGCGCACCCTTTGCGATGCTGTCAGAAATCAATACCAAGCAATGCTGTGCCTGCAGCCTTACAGTGGAAAATTAATTTAAAAAAATAAAAAAATCAATAGTCTAACAGACCCTGACCAGTCCCAGTCTGCTGAAGACTAGGGGTGGAGAGCTTGAGCACAGGGGAGCCACAGTGCAAAATTAGCATTTTTGCTATAAGCAGAACAGCAGGCAGGCTCAATGAGGAGCCTTGCTTTGAGAAAGGCCTAACATCAGCAAATCTCCGCACCCACCACCAGGGAAGCTGTCACAAGTCAGCACTGCTGAGAAAGAGCATAATGGAACACTTTCCCAAGGCAGGAGCAGCCCTGATGAGCTTATGGGAACACACTCGAGATCCTGCACCTCTCAATTTGCACCTGGCTGCAATAACATCTACTTTGCTGACAGAACTTTAGAGAGGCACCTAAGACAAATATTAAGATATAAAAGTACCTAATAAAATAAAGCATTTGAGCTTAAATTGGATTGGGACTGTGTTTGGCTCCCTAACAAGAGCCAACGCATGCTGGGACTGGTTTCATTGGTGAGGAGAGGTTAACACCCTAACAATTAAAATCTTTCCCATGCTGATATTTTCCATTTGTTCCGTAATGGTGGAAATAACCGTAGTGCCTTTAAAGTGATTTTTCTTCTAGAGCATAGGAGCGAAAGGTCACGTGCTGTCCTTCCTCAGAGGCATCGTGATGCCTTTGTCTGGAAAGGCAAGCAGCTCCCAGCGGCTGAACAGACTCAGTGGGCAGTAGCTGGGACCCCAGAGGCTCCTCTCTTGTCTGGCCAGCAAACCAATGCCAGAAAACAGAGTTTCTCTTTACAGCTCTCATTTAAAGATGGGGTTTGCTCTTCTTGTGGTGAGAGAGCGCAGCTCTGCTGACGGCAGTGGTCAACATCTTCTTGAGGAGCTGCTGTATTTTCTCCTGTGTCCAAAGTAATCTGTTTATTTTGAAACAGTGACAAAGTCTCTGCTGCTCTCCAGACAACACTGTTGCCGTGTCAGTACAAAACATCTCCCCCCACCCCCGCCCCGACTCTGTCTGGCCACCCCTCCCAGCATCTGCCTGCCTGCGTGCAATGGGTGGGAGGAGAGCAATTTCCTTTCACTAAATTATCCCTCTAAAACCTTACCTCAGTTGTTTCTGGACAAACCTAAAATTGCATACCTCTTCCAGCCACATAACTCCGCTGTTTCCTGAGCTGCGGCTTCATTTTCTGATCTGCAAGCATAACCCTGGAGCACAACGTTCTGCCCGCGCCATCCCAACTGCTCGACATCAACCAGTTTTTTGGGCCAGCAAGAGCTTCTCCAGCCGTTCCCCCAATGTGCCCAAAAAGGACCATTCTGAAGGTGAAGGTCAACGAAATGAAATTATATGCTACATGACTATTTTTTCTTTAGGTTCCTCAAATCACTCCATATACCAGGGGTAAAAAAAAAAAACAAAAACAAACAAACCAACCCAAAAACCATTTCACAAAAGCAACTTCGGTCCATTACATTTCCAGTGCTGAATTTGTGGGTGTTTTACCAAGACAGAGATCAATGCCCGAGAGAAGGAAGGCTGGCAGGGCTGCCAAGCCCTGTAAGAAAGTGCAAATGAGCAAACAAGATTACTGTTACATTTTTCAAATGTCACGGAGCTGGAAAATAGAGTATTTAAATGACTTAAGAAAAAGGTAAAGTAATGGAGATTTCTATCTAAGCAAAGCCAATGTGAAAAATCCTCTTTAGGAGTCAGGGTATATTGTTTGCAGTCTCTTTTGGATATTATATCACAGGACACACATTATTCTAGTCTTTATCACATTCCATACATTTATTTAAATGATAAAAGTGAATAAAAGCTAAAGCTCAAGCAAAAAAAAATTACAGCAGTCTTACACATTTATTGGCCAGTGGGATGGGACAAACTGAGCCCCATCCAGAGCAAAACACATAAGCTGGGCCAGAGCACGGGGACCGTGTATTGGGCCATGGTGGGCAACAAGAAGTCCCACAGGCACGTACTGCTGACATGGGATTTACATACATCACTTACACACCGCTCCCTAAATCACCCTCGCTGGAAGGAGACAGCACTACTGTTACCCAAACTCTAGGCAGTAAATGGCAAAACACTTCATGTGCATCTCAGTGGAGTTATTTTTCATAGCAAATATTTTTCATATATTTCATCATAGCAAAAGAATGACTTCAAGGTTTTTTTAAGGGATGGGTTGGCTTTCATGTGCCAGGGTCCTGACTGCTGTCAAATGCAGACAACTTAAGTGCTAGATTTGCATGCAGACCTCCTCTCCTCTTCATGGTTGGCGTCCCACAGCTCTGCCCTCATGGGAACAACCCCATCACTGCTGTGAGGCTCTTTTTGGAAAGCTTCCCCACACTGTGCAAGGATCCTTGTCCTCAAGGGAGAAAGGGTCTGCCATAGGCTCCACACCTGCAGGCTCATAGCCATCATTAGCAAAAAGCTGTGCAGCCTCTTGTTTTCACAGAAATCACCTTAGCAGTTAGCCCTTCACCTCCCCTTCCTCATCCTCTCTCCACAATAGTCTCACGAGGACTGTTCAAAATCCAGTTTCCACATTGCGAGTGTTTCTCCCAGTTGCACGCAGGTACCCATGGACAACAGGATGCCGCTCTCTCAAGGGCGCGCAGCCCTGGAGAAAACGCAGGGCAGTTGGTGCTGGACTTCAGCTGCCTTCCCCTGCACAGCACAGCCCACCCTCCCCTCGGCAATGGCAACAGAAGAGAGAAATTCAACACCGAGAAATGCTAAACCCCAGCCAAAACCAAAAGCCAACAGAGCAGGCGGCCAGCAGGGTCGTGTAAGTATGCGATATGTGACAGCATGCTGCGTTTTATTAAACAGCAAGCACCTCGCAACAGAAAGAACAGTCTCCAAAACGTTAATTTTCCTGCAGTTGATTAACTGTCCAGCATCCAGGCTCGCATTACCTCTGAGACTGAGCACACGTGGGAGGGAAACTGGCAGCAACCGCAGGGAGGGAGTGCCAGTGTGTGATCGTGAAGTGCTCTCACACCACGTTTGGGACTATTGCATTCCTCAGGGAGATGCCAAATACTCCCTTCCCCCCTCCATCTTTTTTGGTGGATGGGGATTAGGATGAGAGGAAGTCGCTGCCTGTTTTTTCAATCAGACGCTCCTGCCCTGATTCTTTCAGGCAGGCTGACAGACACAGACATACCGCCTACCCCCTCAACTCTTGTGTGCGAGGCTCTCAGGAGCCTCCTGGCTGCAAACACCTCTTTTTAATAGAAGTGATGCCTCTTCAAAGCTGCCTTGCCTTGCATTTTAACACAGAAACGCCCCTCTTAGACAACAGCTTTTTTGTTTTGCTGTTGTTACTCATTTCACCCTACAAACAGGAAGGGGACTGAGCTGTCCCCATCTCCCAGAGCATGTGGCTGCCACACACAAACGTCAGCCTGTTTCCAAAGGCCAGCATGGAGCAACAGGAACAATCTTGTTCCTGTAAGTCAACAAACAATGTTTAGAAAGGTCCGTGCTGTGGGAGGATTTCCTAACGTAATACAAGTCATCAGACTTAAAACACATGCCTACTCTGGTGAAATTAATAAAGCAACGAGGCTGTGTAGGAAAACAGATACAGGAAAACAAGAACTTTCTCCTGATGACTTCATCCCACAGGGGTCAACTGCAAATCAAGGGCAGTGTTGGTTGGGAAGGGGAAGCTCTGGAGATTTCTTGGAGAACTTGAAAGGAAGCTTGTAGAGTTTAATAACAAAAACAAAATTTTTGTTCTAAAAAAAAGAACATTTTCCCAGCATTGTACTGTGAGAGCATCACTCATGGGGAGAGTGTTGCAACCTGTATAACCAAGGAATGAGTCTGGCCTGAAGCCACCAAAGAGTTTGTTTCACCCCTTTTTTACCATGTGAACAACATAGGAACATGCGAACAGCATTGCCTCCCACCACCACCACTTTTATCCATGTATTAGAGTAGATCAAGAAATGAGGTTAACTTTTAAATGTGGCAAAAAACACCAAACCCCCAATCACAAGCCACAAACCCAAAAATCCCAAGAAGTCACGAGTTTGTCTGAAGAAACTAGATTAAGGTTGTGGCAGCAATGGAAATTTGCCCCTCCCTGCAAAGCGGGCAGAGAAGGAGGGACACCCGAGAAGGAGACAGGCTGCCCCACGTGGGCACCCAGGCTGTGTGCTTCTCACATGCACTCGGAAAAAAAAAGACATTTAGAAAATTAAATGTTGGACTTTTTTTCCCCCATGTTCTCAACATAACTATCAAAATGAAAGCTGATCTTGTTGTGTGGAAGCCTCTGAGTAATCTGCTGGAGCCCAAGAGGAAACTCTAGCAAACATTCATGGCTCTTGGCAGTGCAGTCCTGGACTGGACAGACCTTGACCTACCCCAGAGCAGCTGTTCCCAGGTATGCCATTGTCTGCTTCGACCAAGCAGGGCTTTACAAAGTCACTTTTAGTACATACAGCTGCAGGACTTGGGCAGCACACTGCAGTTACAGAAGTTTTACCTCTCCTCTTTCCATTGCTTGGGGAGCACCAATATGTTTCTCATTTATTACTGGGAAGATCTTCCTCTCTACAACTTCAGGATCTCTGAAGATGACCATCAGCTAATTTCCTTATTTAAAACAACACACAAAAAGTAACATGTTGTAGAAACCTACCAAATTCACAGATGCATGTAAAAATACCTTTCCATGGTTTGAAAGACAAGCAAAAACCCACACACGCTTATCTTAACTCCTGCAATTTTGCCAAAACAATCTACCCTAAGCTTTTGTGCAAACAACAGGAGATGCAGCAAATCTCCCAATTCCAGTACTACATTCGATTCAATATTAACCAAAAGAGTAGGGATAACAAAAAGAGTAGGGATAAATATATGAAGAACACCATCACCACCAACTCCTGGTGACTTCTCAAAAAACAGCTTCCTAAAAGCTAAAGTTATTTAGAATACAGCACAACATTCACAAAAATAAAACATCAATCACTGGCTGCCTAACCTCATCTCAAGTCTTATACCTGCCTTCCTGAAGTTATATAAACAGTATCCTAACATTAAAAAAAAAAAAAAGCAGAAGTTACTGCAATTCCACCAGCCATATAGAAAATGGAATTATTTAGTATTGAAATATCTAAGCTACAAAACTGTTTAAGTTTCTTACTTTTTAACCAAGGAGTACAAAGTAATAGCCAGAGCACGTCAGTGTTACTGATTACAGAATTCAGAGGGATGGAAGAAACTTTAATAAGCACTAGGTAATTTTCCTACGACTTTGCTAGTTATAAGGCCTGTAAGCATGTGATGTTTTTATGCAATCTTGTAAAAGTATGTTTTAAATTCTTTAGTATGTGTAGCTATATTGAGCTAATGAAGTTTATCATTTCAGCCAGGATGATGTTGTTTTGTGAGGCTATTACCCGGCGAGTTTCCAGACTCTTATGAAATACAGCTGCTTCACAGTTCCTGACGAGTCCAGACGGTGCCTCTGGGCACCTCAAAGCTCCATGGCAGATTTTAAAATACAATTCACAGGTCACTGTCCTCAGACAAAGCTTCAGCTAGACATAGGCGCATTGTGCTAACAACCAACCGAGTGCAATTTCAACATAGTGTAGCTTTACATGCAAAGGAAGAAAAATCTTTCACTTTAATCATTAATCAATGACACTGACAGGGAGGTTTCTTTTATTGCTTCTGACCTTAATTTGAGCTGCAACTGTCCTTATGCTCCTTTTTGACACCAGAAACTCTTTAGCCTCCCATGTAACAGCATAGTGGATGTGCACTTCTCATTGCACCATACCAGAGCAACCATGGGGACCCAGCACACTTCTCTACAGCTGCATTAGGAAATTCATGTCCGTTCAACGTGACAGCCCCATCGCTACCTGAAGAAACACTTCTCATTTCCACAAGCTCATAGCAAAGCCTGAGACGCAGAAAATAAAATGCTGTAAAATGGCTTCCCTTTAAAAATTGAGGGTTTTTAAAGAGTTGTTGATTGATTGTATTGCTGAATAATGAATGCGTTTAAACAAATTTATTTGGGAGCCTTTTAATTTGTGTGTCTTAGTTGTTAAGAATATCATAGAATGGTTTGGGTTGGAAGGGATCTTTAAAGGCAATCTAAGTCCAACCCTGCTGCAACAAGCAGGGACATCTTCAACTAGATCGGGATATCATTTCAAAGCCCTTAACAATAATGACCTAGTCAATACAAGCCCAAAAAGTTAAGGTTTTCGCATACTAATCTGACCACTGGAACTGCAGTTTCAAATGTCAGTTCTACAGAGATTGCTTATAGAGACATGGTGAAGTTTTACCATTTTGGATGGGTTGAGTGAAAATACGTTGGAAGAAAACATAATAGGGTAAATAGTGTATGATGTAAAATAAGAACTAATCTAGAAGCTTTCATAAAACTCATTTTCTACCAGCTCTGAAAAATCAAGGTTGTAGCAGAAGAAAGGTGGTTTCATTTTCTAGCACAATTAGACATTATTTTAAACACTTATGATAATTGCTGTTACCTGCAGTTGCTATGTGAATATGCTCAGATATTTAAGTTCCATTTGTCCCAGAAACAGAAAAGTTTTGAAGTTTACGAATATTTTGCAGAGGTTTACAAAATAATGAAAATACCTTTCTCTGCATATGTGTGCACAAGCACACACAGGTTGATGGAAAGCCACAATTCTGATATTTTGTCTCGGAAAAAGTCATAAAACGTCAAAAGCAAGGAAAACCTCAACACACCATTAGGAGTTTTGCTACATTTTTGCAGTGCCGTTGGCATCCCCTTTCTTAGCATTCGTTACTCTTCCCTCAGCCCTGGCTGCTGCAGCGCACTCAAGTTCTGCCAACCCCAGCTCACCCAGCAAAGCCCGTCTTTCGAAGCACTGTGCGCTGTAAAAGCAACATCCTCCCTACTTGCCAATCTCTCCATCTGCTGCCACAGCAGGGGTGTTGGGAAAGCTCTGCTTAGATGTCACACTGCCTGTTGCTGGAAATTTTTGCCATCTGCTGTTGCCCTTACTCCCATGCCTCACAAAAATATCAGTAACTCTAAATGGAAAGCAAATCCTTTATCGCATGTTTAAAAAAATTGTTAGTTTGAATCATGACTGATCTTTGATTGCTCTTATATTCACACAAACATAAAAAATCAGCACAGATTAAGGACTAAAGATGCAAGGTTGGGTTTGTATAGACATCAAATAACTAAATATATTCAACAGTTTACCCCGGAACTTTTTTTTTTACAAAACCATGTTTTGTAAAACTGTGATTTGGATGACTTTTGACCTGTGTGAGTAACACACAATTCTCTCCCAAAGCCAAGCCCTAAATTCATCACACAACTTATCGCACTGGAATGCAATTTAAAATCACACAGCATCATACACAGAAATACACCGTCTCTGCCCATGCAGCACCCAGGGCTGGAGACCAAGCACACTGCAGCAGATGGGACCCTCCTCAGGGTACTACTGTTTGCTTTAATGTAAGTATTTACATCCACACCGGACAAAGGAAGCCCCAGATGAGGCCAGATACACAACTCAAAATATTCCTGGCTACAAAGAAGCATTTTAAAACAAGGAAAAACAAGCATTTAGGAACTAAAGCATGCTCTACAATCCTTCAGCGGTCCAAATACAGGCATTGATACTCAGCTACACAGCCAGACACTAAAGGCTTTTAGGATGACCCAGCACATGGACAACATATCACCTATGGGGACAGCAGACCCAAACCCTTACTATGAAGGGCCCCATCATGCATGCAACAGAGGGAACATGCTGCCAGGATGCAGCCGTACCACAGGCAGCTTTGCAATCGACTTGTTTCTTCTATGGGATTTTAAGAGAGGACTTACCTTTGTGGGTGCTCCTCGTGCACCGCTCCTCCTTGCCTTGCCTTGCCTTGCCTCTCTCTGCTCACCAGGGCTAACATTCCTCCATTTCAGAGTTACTCAGGCAACAAAAGCATCTGCTTTGTCAACCCCAAACCCCAGCACTGAAGAGCCCCATGCTGCCCTGATCTGAGCAGCGCCCAGGGAAGGAAGGGCTCTGGGGGCAGCTCGTCACCAGCAACGGCCCCCACCTGGACCCAGGGGCTGCTCATCACCAGCAATGGCCCCCACCTGGACCTGTGGTGGCTTACCAGTAGCCCCTCCAGGTGCACCTCATTGTGCACCAAAAACATCCCTCCCAAATGGCTCCCCACAGCTAGGACATCCTTACCTTACCTTTGTGTGTTAAACCAGAACAACCGGCCTTGGCTGCCGGGCCTGCAGGTGCTGAGGTGAGGGGGAGAGGCGGCCGCAGGCGCCATCTTTCCTTGGTTGAAGGTGATGTCGTGACCAGTGGCAACATCTTCCGTGTCAGAGCTGGCCAGGGCTGCCCCTGAACCCACCCTGGGGAGAAGGAGCTCGAGGGGCTGAGGGGTCTCTGTGAGGAGAGGGTGGGGCTGCCTCAGGCGGGGCAGGGCCGGTTCCGGCTGGTTCCAGGGTCCCCGCTGAGCCCCTGAGGGGGAGGGAGTCGAGAGGCGGGAAAAGGCCGCCCGGAGCAGGGGGAGGCAGAGGGGCCAGGAGCAAAGAAGGGAGGGTGAGGCAGGGAAAAGGGGTGGTGGGGGAGGTTAATTTTCTTTGTTTGTCACCCCCCGAACCTATTTAAAATTGACAAGACATGAAATTAATTTTCCCCAAGTTAAGCCTGTTTCCCCTGTGACAGTAATTGGTAAGGGACATCCCTGTCCTTATCTCCACCCATGAGCTTTTTCACCTTATTTTTCCCTCTGCCCTGCTGAGGGGGGGGGGTAGTGAGAGACATCTGGCCTCAGCTGACCCCCCACAGGGGCTCAGGGTGCATCTTGGCCACTTTATACCAATTAAAGTAATACAGCCTGTACCTAGCAGTGTCCTGTGAGACACCCAGCTTGGGACTGTGACCCAGACAGATTATTTGGAAACAGGGAAAAGGGCAAGTAGCCAGAGGGGAGGTAAATCAGCCAACCAGGAGCTCTGGGAGATGCTGGGTGGGGAGCCGGGCAGGGCAGCACTGGCACACAGCACTGGTAGCACCCACCTGTACAGCAAAGCACAAGAAGCTTTCTAGATTTTGCATCTGTAACCAACAATAAATATGCTTTTGTTTCAGGTTTGAAATAACAGAGGGAAAAAGAGGCAGAAGGCTATAGTCCAGCTTTCACTCAGGCTCAACATTCAGAATATTTGAGGGCTGGAAGGGAGCGCACCAAACCTGCGATCAAGGATCCCCATGCCCCTGCCAAGCCAGAGTATTGCCATTGTCTTAGGTACCACCCCTGCTGCTGCAGTAATAACGTGTTCGTGTCTGGTCCTCCTATTTCAGAAGAGGTGCTGAAGAGCTAAATGGCAGCACACGTAAAGGGTGGAGAATGGGTTGCAGAGATTAAAAACCTTCAGTAAAAGGTATGTGGAATTCCATCTAGCTAACTTTGCAGGGGCAAAGATCAAAGCGTGACTTTATTGCAATGTAAGTATCTCCTTGTGGAAATGTGAGGTATGATTTCATTTAATTTATATGACAAATGCCAAGAAGCAGCTGGAAATAGATTCTGACTTTATCTAGATTGAAAGTACAGTTAGACTTCTTGCTTAGAAGGGAAACCGCCCATTCAAACACCTGCTAAAGACTGGCAAATCATTGAAAATTAAAAGAGGGGAGTTTTGTGTTGTTGTCGTTAATTGAAAACTTTCAAACACTTTCTCAGTAGAGGTATGAACGTACATTTACCAAAAATAGGCTCAGTACATAATGATGAGATATTAAAAACATTCATGAAACATTCCCTCTCTCTTTTCAGAGCAGAGATTTGGTGATGTTTCTTAAAAGGTGCATCATACTTCCAAGCAGATGCTCCCTTTGCCCATTTTCACTTGAGATAAAGCTCCTGAAAATGCACAGTGCATTGCACAGTTGGTTTCCTCCTTTAATCATTAATCACTACCACTCCAGCTAATAAGCAACGGTCAAGCAAAGGGTTATGGGTCCCAGTGGAGTGAAACTCACTTTTATGCAGACTTGGGTTGCCCGCCAGGAGATAGACCATAACATTCATTTTGACAAAAAACTACCTAACAGGGGCAGTCCACTTCATTTAACAGGAATTAAAAGAACTCTGCTTTCACAGAAGCAGCTTAGCCAGAGATGGCTTTTATGGGAAAAGGAAGACCTGAAAATTTATACTATCTTGGAGTTCTGCCTTTTCATGCTTGATCATGAAACACGGGCATAAATTGGTTCCCTTGGGTACACAAATTCAGAGCCTGTTCACCATGGTGCACAAGCTTCTCATCTCTGAGTAGGTGAACATGTAGTAACTAGACATTTCTTACAACACATTGCCAGGCCTAGAAGTCTGGTGAACTCATTTTCAAAAACATGTAGGCAAGATCACAGCAAGCACGGTGGAAGGAATTATTGCTCTACTGTGGATTTCTTTTCTCTGCTTCAACGCAGAACAACTTCACTCGATTCAAGCAAAAAGAAAAGCTGACCTGGTGAAGAGTTAGAGGTCAAGCAAAAAAGCTTTCAACATCTTTTTGATATTTCCGCACACCTCCCATGTTGAATAGCATATGAAAACATACCAGAATGTTCATCAGAAAATGATTTGCCTTCAGGAACCGTAGCGAGCTTCATTTGCCTCCTGCCAAATTTTGTGAACTTGGAAAATCTTGATTAGATAAAAAAAAAAAATGCTTTCAGATGAAACAACAAACTGTTTTCTGGTTTTGGGAAGGGAGGTGGAAGGGACAGAGGCTCGGTGTTTCTTTGTCATAACATTCTAGGGTTTTTATGAATACACACAAATTCTGAAATGTCCATAAAATTTCACTTAAACTCAAAATAGACTAAGGCCACAAATCCCCACCGATATTCAATTTCTAGTACAGCCTTGAAAAGACAATGCATTTTCATACGGTATTTGATTTAATGCCCATTTTATCCGAGATAGTGTAATCACAAAAAACTGAACTCTGGAAAGGGATTTCACAAACAGAACCAGCCGTAAAGCATCTTGAAGCTTACAAATTCATCTCGTAATGATTAAGCAGAGAGAGGAATTGAAAATACTGGGTTTGAAAGTTTTCAGCAGACCAACGTATCTATTCAGTCCAGAAATTCTCTCATACCTCCTGACAGGTTTACACAGCGTGAAGATGCACTAGAACTAGATCATAAGCAATTCTGTTTTGGGGGTTTCATTATCTTGTTTCTGCAGCAGCTCCAGGGCAGAGAATAACACCACGTACGAATGTGCAACTGAAGAACATGGATGCATTGGCCTCATCAGAAATATTACAGACAGATGGGAAGCAAGGAAGAAGTGTTCTGTTTACTCCAGTAACTAATGTTAAAGAGGAAATGGGTGGGCATTAAAGAATCCTTCTGTCTATGAATAATTACATATATATTATTGGTTACAGGAAGTGCCCTGTGGAGTCACTTTGCATAATCGTTTTTAAACTGTAATAGGAACACTATGCAAAAGAACAGATGCTCCTTTCTATGAATATATAAAAAAAAATGAACCAAGCAAATAAATGAATATTTGCTTTACTTATTCTTCATGAACAACCACCCATCTAAAGAGATTGTGGTCTCATCTAAACTGGCCTTGTGTGCACAATATATTGTTTATGTTGTGCTTACAAATTCCATTCTTCACACTGGCCAATGATGACCATAAGCATCTGTACCTTCACAGCCCTAGTTCAACACAAAAAGCAAAGGAAACACAAGTCTGCTTGAAAATGTAAAATGCTTCAAAACTTCCCAATAGTATTTGTTTGAAACTTGACTGCTCACCAGAAGAGAGCAGAAACTAGAGCCAAGCACAGGAGAGCCAAGATCTAGGAGAGGTGAGCAGACACCACCAGCAGCCAAGACAGACAGCAATGCCAGAAGTGTTATTTCCAGTCTCCAGTCATGACTTTTAAATCTCTTAAAAAAATAATAAAAAAATCCTTCAAAGCTCTCATCCACACTAGCGGTTCTGGATACTCTCCACGTTAATCACTCATAGGAAAAGATGTGAATGTTGTGCTTGTGCAAGCAAAAAGCTCATGAAACTGCATGTAAAATTTAAAAACTAGCCCTTTCTAGCATTTGGAGTCCAAAAGTATAATGGAAAGAAAGTACTGAGTCAACAGTGGAGCATCTGCAACCACTTTCAGTGAAGATGGAAGATAAGCCAGTGCTGGAGGCATGCTCAGGAGGAGCATGACAGATGCCTTCAGTATTCCAGCTTGCTGGCTATTGTCACCGTTTGGTACAAGGAGAAACACTGCTGGGACAAAGATAATTTTAATACAGCTGCACAAAAATATCTATTGGCCCATAGGGATTAGTTAGCTAGTTGTCTCCTGTCCAGTTCCAAAGCAAGATTCAAATCTGTCAGCTATTTAGCCTCACTTACCACACTAGCTTTGTTCGTACTGATTTCTAGATGCTGGACTATGTAAAAAAAAAAAGTATCTTTCAGTACCAAAAGGATCGGCATTTTTAGTACTGAACCGTCATTGCTAAGCATCCAATGCTGCATTCAAACTATTTCAGAGTTAAGGATCTTTTTGATACCATGCAATAGCAACTTCACATTGAGGTGAGTTTAGGCTTACTCTTGAGAAACCAAAAAACTGTTCTGCTGCATGGTGAAAAGATTTCTGCTAGAGCAAAATGTTGTGAATGTTTTGTTGAATCTGAACTTCAATTTTCTTTGCTTTAAAATGAGCTCGTCCTTGGATGCCATCTTCCTTTTCCCTTACTACATTCACTTGCCACATACGTCAAGATTTACTGTCTTATGTTATCCTTCCCCACAAAATCTTACATCTTTTCCAGTTCTCTTCCATATGGTCCATATACAGCATAAGATTGCCTTTTCTGTGGATGGTTTTAATTTTGGGAACCATAACCTAGTGGCATGTGCATTTCAGGCCTCTTCAAACCTTCTGTCCTTCCTAGATGACACACTCTGATTTTTAGTATAGAAAAAGAGTGTAACAACTTCCGTATCAATTCATGGTCCCAGAGTTATTACATTAGTGGCAATATTATTTCTGAAAACATTCATCACCCATTGTTAGAAGTGACAAATTTTTACTTCATTATATAGTGTGTTCTTTTTCTTATATTATGTTTTGCTTTTTCCATCTGTTAATTTCCACAAAGTTGCAACACAGTTTTGGCGCAAACTAGGTAATTTCCATCACAAAGTATTCATCTTCATATTTTCGTCAAACATCTGGAATCGTTTGGCATTTCTCAGTAGAGCAAACATTGCCCAAATCTTACTCCTTAGCAGATTGGACAAACTTGTCATTAGATGATGCTTTGACTAACGCATAAGTTTCTGCATCTTCATAACCAAGTATCTTTATTTCCCAACATAATTCATATCTACTCTGATTCAATTCAGTGTCAAAAGAAATTCATAGAATGCTTCTCATAATTATAGCTCAAGATAGCCCAGTACCCTAAAGAGTACTAGGAATGACAAAACAATACACTGTAAAAATACTTACATGTAATTCCAAGAATTTGAGTATTTTCTGAACTATTTATTTAAAAAAAAAACACCTTGAGAGTTTTCAAACAATTTTTTTCCTTCAAGGCTGAAAACTTGCTTTTTGATGAGAAGTTAGGAGTTAATTCTTCTTGCTTTTCCTTATGGTTGTTTTGCTATTAAACCTTATTACAGTAAGTAGTCTGTTAACATTTGAGTCTGTTCCTTAGTAGTATACTTTCTTCAAACTGAGACAAAAAAGTAATCTCATTAACAACCATTAGCTCCTCCTAATACTTGTGTCAACATAATAAGTGGTAAATATGACTGTTCTAGTACTATGATTTACAGAACAGAATATTTCCATTGGAAGGGACCTACAATGATCATCTAGTCCAACTGCCTGATCACTCAGGGCTGACCAAAAGTTAAGGCATGTTGTTAAAGGCATTGTCCAAATGCCTCTTAAGCACTGACAGGCTTGGGGCATCGACAACCCCTTGAGAAAGCCTGTTGCAGCCTCTGACAACCCTCTTGGTAAAGAAACGCTTCCTAATGTCCAGTCTGAACCTCTCCTGGTGCAGCTTTGAACCATTCCCACATGTCCTATCACTGGATCCCAGGGAGAAGAGCTCAGCACCTCCCTCTCCACTTGCCCTCCTCAGGAAGCTGCAGACAGTAACAAGGTTGCCCCTCAACCTCCTTTTCTCCAAGCTAGACAAGTCCAAAGTCCTTAGTTCATAGGACATTCCTTTCTGTCCTTTCACCAGCTTTGTTGCCCTCCTCTGGACACATTCAAGGACCTTCACATCCTTCTTAAATTGTGGGGCCCAGAACTAGGGGGATAATCTCTTTTGACCAGCTGGTTATGCTGTGTTTGATGCATCCCAGGATGCGGTTTGCCCTTTTAGGCTGCCAGGGCACATAGCTGACTCCTACTGAGCCTTCATAATTCAAAAAATTTATAAAATTTGCTCTCTATTGGTCCATGAAATCATGGTAAACATTAACATCAGGAACACTATAAATAGAAACTTCTGTGTATCTGTAGCACAGGCAACAAAGATAAACCCCAAATTTTCCTTAATACAATGGCAAGAAATAATCTGCAAAAAGCCTCTTGTAATTTCTGGATTTAGTTTTCAGATATAGAAGTGCCCCAGACAGTATCTTGAGCCAAAAGAAAATTAAAGGAAATTTATACCAAAAGCATGAGTTTATTGTGTGGTGCTTTTCGGGTTTTCCTTACTCACAACTACCCCCAATTCAAAATAAGAGCTCACTTATCTTTTAATGATTTCAAGCATTCTGTAAACACTTTCCCTAGCTGCCTACATGTCTTTACAGTTCTCCACTTTCAGAGAAGCTGTCAAAAATATTGTAGGCACTAGTGATGAGCATTGCAAAGGTGTCTAGAAGTCCATTTGCTTTTCCATCGTCTCAAATCCTCCAAGAACTTTGCAGCAACTCCAAATAAAAGCCAAGCCTTTCTTTTGCTCAGATGTCTGTGACACAAAACAAGCCGGTTCTTCAAGTATAAAAGGTAGCTCCAGCAGTGTCCAGACTTGTCTGGAATCAAATACTTCTTGGCTTACTTCACAGTACAAGCAGAAGTTTCTGAATATCTGTGCCTACCACACCTTTTCTGACCAGTCTGCAACAGCACTCATACACCTTTTGTAATCAGTTTTTCCAAAGCCCTGGCAAACAGTCTCCTCCACCAAGCTTTGGTTGGAGTTGGGTCAAACAGTAGCGACAGATGTCTCACTGTTAACCTTTGGAGAATCCATCTCTTTTCTCTTGTGTATTGGCAACATTTCTTAGTAGACATCTTCCTCTTTGGACTGGAAGTCACCAGTCTTGCTCTTCTGACTGGTAGCAGAGAGAGATGATGAGTTTCTGGACAGAGAAGCCTCTCTGTTCAGGGAGCAATCCTGTTCAAGCTGCACCAAGCCAACTGCTGGGAACACTGCTCACACCGCAAGGATAGCGGCCATCTAGCTTCTGACAGTCCATCACCGGTCCTCCTCTTGCCCACACCAACTTTACCAATCTGCTGACTGAAGCCACATGGTGGTCCATTAGAAGCCATATTCTCAAATAAATGGTCCACAAAGGAAATGATCTTGTTTCAGACCTCTAAGTTCACTATTGCTCAGGCATCACACATGTTGTGCAATTTCCACACAGTTTATGCCAACGCCTTGTGAGTCGGTACTCAGCACCATACCCTTCAGTTGTCCTCAACAGGAGAGTTTGTTGATCTGTCCCCTTCCCAGACTTGTTCCTACATCTGCAATTCCCAGAGGCATTCAGGAAAATAACTTAAGATTTTTTTCAAGAGGTCAATGAGCCAGGAATACTGTAATTTAAGTGGAGACCCGTGCATATGAAATAGTTAACAAAAGAAACACATTAGGCTGGAATAATGAAGCGGCTGAATGCACTGAGTGAGGTAAGTAATATTAAACTTGTATCATTACGTGTAAGAAAACAGACAAGCCTGATGTAACATTATGTACATATTACCTCAGTGTGAAAGCTATGTCTCTCACTAGATTCTGACTGGTTGCATGGCCAGCATTCCAAATAAAGAATCCCAGGTTTTTTTCCACTTTTACACTAGAAGTGATAGTATAATGACCATCATGAAAAAGTACATGCAACTGTCCTGCTAACCACACCAAAACATACAGAGTCATTAAAACGGGAAGACCAAAGAAAAAAATAAAACTCATGTAAGCCAAACCGTTAAAAACGGCTATGAATTAAACCTGAGATAATTTAACTCCTGTCATATTCATTTTTAAGGAGAGGTATCTCAAAAAAAGCATTCTCATTTAAAAGCCAGACAAACACACTGTATGTGATATAAAAAGAATAGTAAAACACACGGAGCATTTGCATGTGAAAGAAACATGTTGCCATTATGTCAAATACTGCTTTTTATATTTTATTAACAAGCAAGCATCCCTGGAACTGGGTCTATATAAAAAATATTTCATTAACCAATAAGAATACAAGGGAGTTATATAAATTTATTTTATGCAACATTGATTAGTTTTGAAAATTCCCATTTTTAATGTTTTAATTTCATCTTTTATTTTAAAAAAAAATCACTAAAAGGACACAACCCACAAAAATACAATCTGTATCTGCTCTATATTTACAGATAACTGGTCACTATTAAGGCACAGATTTAAAACTAACATTTTTATGTAGCAAGTCAAATATTTGTGCATAATATAACACTAACAATACGGTACACTGTACTGTCATATTCCCTTTGTGGAATCAAAATAAGTGAGAAATTTTTTTCTTCCAGTGTGTTCTTTTTTTGTGTGAAGCCCTATTGAAATGTTAATGGGAAATTCTTCACTTTGGTGTAGATGATATAAGCACTGCTCAGCAAAAGACCACATCAACTTAATACTGTAATAAAATCAGTTTCTGAGTATAGTACTGTCTAGATACATACTATGTACTTACAAAACACTAAAAAAAATAAATCTAAGAGTGTAAAGGGTTTTTGATGCTTTTAAGTTTAGGTAAAATAAGCAAGAAGGGGTTGCAGAAAATTCTGTACAAAGTGTTCCTGAACATTTATTTAATTAAAAATATTTTATGAAATTAACATGACTGAATACAATTTGATTTGCAAACACTGGTCTTGCAAATGCAAACATTTAAATGACAGCTTATCTGTAAGCACGTAAGTACTCCATGTGAATGGAACTGCCTACATGCTTAGAAGTAAGGACAAGTGTAAGTAGTTTTAGAATGAGAAGTTGTGGATTCCACGAGGGTTTCCATGAAGTTCTCTTGCCCATGTAACACATGTACACAGCAATATCTCATAGTTATGTGGATATCGACTTCTGGCATTTGAGCACAGTAACTTTGACGTGAACAACTGTGTGCATTCAAGATGTGGTTTTATCCATTCAGATCTCTAGTACAATTTTAAAACCAGAGGAAGCATCTATGGGGGAAGTCACCCAGCTATACACCATTAAGTAGATATGGCTGAAATGAGTACTGAGCAGTTATTTTTTGCTAACCACAAGACTTTGTATTATTGCTTGATCATCTATGCCCTCAAGAAATAGATTCTTTAAATTCCCTTTGTGTGTGCAAATTTCTCTATATATCATTTTGTATTCTCACCTTAAAAGAATTATCCATGGAAAGTGTCAAAACTATTTCTCACCCATTTTTGCATAAAAACCAACTACTGTAAATGTTATTCTAATGCCTTCTTTTAAGAGCACTTGACAGTGGTTTATGTCCATCTCAAAAGGCTTGTACACTGAACATAAATAATACATTACAGTAGAGGTAATTCACAATATTTCTTATGGGAATGCTTTTCAACAAATTAATGCTTGGAAACTTCATATTGCATTGCAGAAAGAGGCACTTTATGAATTCCTTCATTACCAGAACCCTTCATAAACCCATAACAAGACATCTGTAAAGACAGAGGAACAATATTGCCAAATTATTTGGACTTTCACAGTATAAGAATGCAATAGTTAGCTCTAGCCACTTATAATATGGACTCTTTCTGTTGAACATAACTTGTTTCAGAAATAGTTCATCTCCAGAGTTTTAAACACTTCTGCAGCTGACAATTACAAATCTAGATTGAACAAAACAGATGCTATTACACCTATTTTAAGTAGGTCACTTAATTGCTGCATGCATAGTCATGTAAGTAATATGCGTCATTTATTAAATGGCAACAGTGCTGTCTTGTCAAATTAGATTAGTTGTCTGTTTAATCAAACTGACAGCCCAGAGCTCTAGTTTGATGAATGCCTTTCATTCTCTACCATAAATCTGCAGTAGATTGGTTTAATCTGTTACGTATTGTAGGTGTATAGAATCTAAAAATAAAAGTCTGATATAAATAAGTGTCCTTTAGTGGCAGGGTACTAAAAATAGCCCTTTGCTTTGTGACAACCATTAAAAACAGTTTTAGCGTAACAGGCAGCAGTTAAATATGATCACTGCAAAGGGTTAATATTGCAAGGTCCATTTTGGTCTTTCATTGCATCTGTTACAGTGAGTGAATATTATTGCAAGCAGCATGAGACTGCTTCATAAGAGTGTAGTAGGACTGGTCCACTAACAAGTGGCTTGATTTTGGAACAATCTTTTCAGATAACTACCGGGGAGACAGAGAGAGGGGGGAATCTGCATAAGAACCAGTTTCTAGTACCATTATAGTGAGATGTGACTTAATGCAGAAACACCTGGAAAAAATTTGATTAGTGCCAATATAAAAATTGATATGGAAATGAAAGACAGAAATAAGTTTCCACAGGACAAGAAATCAGAACATGTAAAGTGCAGAAAGACCTCAATAATTATTTTAAGCAGTACCAGAAAAATCCATCTTGATAAAACCAAAATCTATGCTCTCTGGCATCCCAGCTCTTCATTTTTCCTTCATTCAACAAAGTAAAAATTCAGTGCATACATTATAGTTATAGGTAATAAAATACTAAACAAAGAACCCTATATTATTATTATTATTATTGCAAGTTCTGTCCAATCTACACGAGTAAAACGTAACCCACATTTGGTGTTTTGAAAGACAATGGACAAAATGTGTGGTTTTTTTTTGGCACAGTATCGTGCAGACAAAATGCTTTGGTCCTTGACACCCAAACTCCCAAAGTGCAGAGGGTGGTGTGCAGTGAAGGCTGTCCACAGGATTGCCATGTCCATCTTTACAGCTGACTTTTTGAGCCTCAACTTACTGCTACCAGCGACCGCTGACACTAGCAATGTCCGAATGATACTGACGCGGCAGTCTTCCACTGGCTCCACCTTCCAGGAATGAGGCACGTATGTTTGATGGGTCAAAGAGCTTTCTTCGGTTTTTATTCAGTTCTGTAAAGGTCACACACAAAAAAACCATGTCTCATCAGAAATTAATTTTAATATTTTGACCTAAAACAAAAGCAAAAATTCTATTTAAGCAACCTAAATATTTTAGATGGAACAGTATGAACTGAAAATGTGTGTGAGGTACTCGTTCAATTTAATGGTTCAACAGGATAGTAAGAGTGCCAGCTTAGAACTCAGAAGCTGCTTGGGATGCAGGCATCTATTTGGTGCAGTTCTTAAATGGCACTGCTACAGTGTGCAGTAGATAATATTTTGCAATATTGATTTAGATCAAATTGACATAGCTGAAACACTTAAAAAAGGTTTTGTTATAATACTCAAAGGCTGCAATCTTCCTGAAGGTACAGGCACACAGGATGTACAGCTGCCGCACAACCATGCAACGTAAACTGAGATGACAGAAAAGCTTATTGGCAACTCGATCATTTCTCAAGGCACAATTCTTAATTTTAAACACAACATCAAAGCAATATTTTAATAAGGACTTAAAAAACAAAAAACAAAACAGATTCTCACCTCTCATTCAAACATGCACCCTAAGCTTATATTAGCAAATGTTTATCCAAAATGTTTTTCCTTTCCCCACTTTTCTATTCTTGTAAACAAACTCCATGATAGATACAAATCACTGAAAGATTACATAGATTTTCATGACTGCTATTGAACTAAATACATTGCATTTTCACCCTCTTTATGCCACCATTTTAAATTCAGAAAAAACATTCACTAATGGCATCAGTAGAAGAGATGCAACTGGGAGAAAAGTGACCTAGTGTTACAATGAAACATCTGGAGGAAACTATTCCTCTGATACAGATTCATTGCCTAGTCAGTGCAATATGTAATGTCATGCTATTTATTACAATTAGAAAAAAATCTAGTTAGGCATTACATACTACAACACATTGTAAGAAATGGTATTTGTCCTTCATCTTTCTGCATGTAGGGTACAAGATGACCTATTAATTAAAGTGGGTTCGAAAAATTCCAACTAAGAGTTACGTGTTTCTTTTCAAACTTATACTGTTTGCAGAAACAACTGGCCTTGGAAAAAAACACAAACCAAACCCAAAAAACCCACCAAACAAAAACCACCCCAAATAAAAAAACCAAAACAAAGCACCTCCCAACACCAGGCAGTTTTTCCCAATAGGATGACTACTCTGCTAATCAATAAAGTGGAGGACAGGGAAGCAAAAGCCTGAAAATGCCAGTTCCAACCAGTAAGTAGGGCTGTTCAGACTCCGCAGAGCCTGTAATCCCAGAATTTCTAGGACCCAGAGTTTTGGGGCACAAAACAAAGTTCACAGTCTGCTGTGAAACAAACTTTCTACCAAACTCCAACTTTACAAGTGGACACAGGACTATGCAACTGAAATCTTATTCAGTAACGTGAAAGCTCTATAAAGCCTGGGTTTAAGTGCCTTCTGATGACAGGCGAGCCAATATGACCTCTGTGGACTAGATCCTTACTTTTCAGTCTTTCCAAGATCCTTTGTCAACTATAAATACAACACTTAAGTGAGAATACAAACAATACTTAAAAATCAACAAATGATAATCTGTGTTATTTACCTGAGATTGCAAGCAGCATTTTTCTTCTGGCACCAAAAGTGGTAATTCCTAACTCTTTCAAGTCTTGATCAGTAAGAGTAAGGAATGTCTGCAGATCAATCTAGAGAAAAAAGAAATAGGAAAATTATGCAAAACAAGTCTCTCCCCAAAAGTATTAAGCCATGAATGGGATTAAGAATAGCTTCACAATATTTTTTTTTCCTACTGCATTTTACAGTTACTCTGCCAACCTACTAAAAAGCGAGCAGTTTGAGAAAAGCACAGAAGATCAATTCACCTTATTTATTTGTGACTCTTGAGATTGAGTATTTGCCACAATCGCTACAATGTACTTGGGAACAGCCATGTATGTCTGTAGATATGTTTCAGACTATAGTAGGTGAGCAGTGGATGATTGCCCAACTACCGGTGAGGCATTTGAGTTAAAACACTGAGTATTTCATAGCATTCCAATGTGTGCGCAACCATGCACGTTTGTGGGGTTTTTGCTCCCAATGCAATTCACCGCAAGGTAATGGAAGATTTTTTTAGTTTTCACCTGGCCAAACTACCTGGCTCATCTCACACCTAATCAGCAACTCTTAAGGTGAGAAAAAACAAAACCAAAACCCACCTGTCAAAAAAAAAAAAAAAAGCCATCTTTAGTGTTGGAAACCAACACAGCCACATAGGAGAGTGGCTAAGATAATAGGAAAGGATTAATGACTGGATAATATGAGTATTATGGAACATGCAGGGGAGTACAGAGGAGATAAACCTGAGGAACTATAGACACAATTAATTGAAGCACAGCTGGATTTAGTTGCTGAGATTGAGGACTGGCCTTGACACTTTCAGACTGGTTGCAAGCAAATCCATGGTGGTGTCCATCCCACACCTGCCAGTGCTTTGCAATCCAAAACCAGTTTGTTATCTCAGGTGCAGCCAGTTCCTTAGCACTTTTGTACAACACCACACAGGAATAAGATTCCCCCACAGCACTTAAGCAGCATGAAGAGAGAGGTAAGAAATGCTGCCAGGAAACGCACCAGATCCAGCTGCCCCCAGGCTGAGACAGCAGCAATACACTTCAGGGAACTCAGGATGATTCTGTGAGCCCCTATACGAGACACACAGTGCACAGAAGGAACAAATTTGCCTCATGTCCACCCTTGGAGTAGTGTAGTATGCACTTCCATGTGCCCCTGCTGTGCACGGTTTTCCTCTCATGGAAGCAAATCTGAAACTAAACATTGGCACACCAGAGCAACCCGTGCAACATGAACGGAAGGTCCTCTTGGAGTTTGTTCTTCATGAACACATCCAGGGTTTTCTTAATGACATGGCAAGCTGTGCAAAACCCCAATTTGTGTGGTCTGTTATGAGAAAACATGCAGGTGCAAATCCGAGACCAGCAACTGGTGCAGACCTCACTGCTGATAAAGATGTGAAGCAGACGTATGGGTCCAGAACACAGCAAGGTGCCAAACCCAACTGTGGTCCTTCCCCTCTACCACATGAGGTACTGACACAACCCACACAGACATCTGTTTTGCTCCCTAGTACACCTTGTTCCAGCAGTGTGACACACACAACTTCCCACATACAACTACGGTGCATTCATGACAAGCTCGGGGGCTCTATGTCAAAGCCACTAAGTCTTGCAGCTGGGCTCACTGTACTTTTGCGACACAGTTAAATCTGTTGCCAGAATAAACTACCTGCAGATAACCAAGTTTACTCTACCTATATATTATGCTATGGGTAAGAAATGCTACCACTTGGACTAAACTGAGTTTAGTTGGTTTGGAGGTGGAAAGCTCAGAGGGATAACTGACTGTATCTCCCTGTGGGGAGTGGATCAAAGGAAGTCAACTGGCACACAGGGGGAGAGTCGAGAGATGAATATATGTGACCCCAGCATCAGACCTTAATACTGAATGCAGGTTAGATTTCCATAACCCATGCATGAAGTTGACCGAAAGCTATTAAATTCTCATTATCATCCTAGTTTACAAGTAGGAGCCAGGTTTAAACTTTGAGTGAAAAAACCCCAACCTAATATATTTCTTTGTTAAGTATAAATCAACGGTGTGGGACAGAATAGTACTCACGTCCACGCTGGCTATCTGGAAATTGGAAGATGTATGACACAGCTTTGAAAGAACAGGTCATGAAAAATCCCATTAAAGTGAGACTTCTCAGTGGCTTTGGTCAAGAGACAGAGCAACTACTGCTGGAAAACACGCTACAAACACAAAGGTGTCTTTCAAAGGAATACTAACCTCTTGCTGTTGGAATACATCTGTGTATTTGCCCAAACCAAGTTTGCTGAACAGCTCAGGCAGATCAGATCCTTTAAACAAACTGTTCAGGTTACAGCCATTGCTCCCGGTCAGCGAGGAAATGCAGTCCATGTAATTGCTGCTGCTGAGATAGTGTTCAGCTGAAAGGGAAGAAGGGCACTTTTTAGTCACATCGCAGATGCACACAGTTTTCTGTCATATCAACATTGTATTCAATTAAGTCATTAAATTAAAATATTAAAATCTTTATTATTCAGAAAAAAAGCCACTCGGTGGTCTGAGAGAATGAACACCATAAAGCAAATTTTTTGTTAATTAAGTTCCAGTGTTTGTTTTCAATAGAAAGAATAAAAACACCTTGTGTGAACTGCCACATGGATATGAGTCAGGAACTCATACAGGGGAAACTGCGGCAAGACTCAGCTGCTTTTCCTCCTCTTAAGCCCTCTCCTCTTTTCTCCAGTGAATATTTCAGGAAACATCATTGCATACAAATGCAACCAGCTCTTTTTGGTCTGAATGGTGAGAAAACCATGATGGAGCTGTTCCTTGTAATGGAACTACCTAGTAGCCACATGATTTGGCTATTATTTTAGCACAATACAGACAAAAAATAAATGCAATAGTTTTGTAAGAGACTAAAAGTGGAAATACACTCCCTATGCAATTTTAAATTACATTCCTAAAAGGTATATCTTTCAAAAAAACTTTCCAGGGTGAGGTTCTTAAAAAAACCTGAGAAAAAGGATTTAGCAGTGCAATCCCTTTCCTCTGCATGTGTATACTGATAGTATGTCACCACATAGTTCATAATTATTTTTCCTCATGTTGGGAGCATGGAGGAGCTGGGAGCTCCCAGGGAGTGCATCAGGCAGTTGTGTCAGTGGGGCCATTGTGAGGGATCCCCCCCTTGTTACAGACACAGGGACGAATAACAGTGAATGCATAAGAGCCAGAGGATACTTTCCCAGATGAGTAAAATTAAGATTGCCGCAGAGACTTACGCTATGGCCTCCACTATAGAATGCCAAGAGGATGTGAAAACCACCATTTTTCACAACTGGCTATGCTACATTTCTTATTTTCTGGGCACAGACTAGTTAGAAACATTTGGGATTGGATTTACAGAGTTTTCTATCAACCTCAGCTCCATTTTGGAAAAGAGTTTTAAAATAGAGCAAGCCATTCAGTGTTGAAAATATGAACTATAACTTTGACAAATGAAGCAGTAACTAAGTTGACTTGTGGTGCCTCAATTTCTTCACTATCAGAGTAAGATAACACTAAAAATACCCAAACAAATTTATGATCCTACACACTCGGGGCAGATGATGCAAGGTAATGTACTGAAAACTGAATATTAAGAAATACTTCTTACAGGTGCAATCAGGAAGCTTTATCTTAAAAACAAAGAAGAAATTCAACACTACTATGCAATTGTGTCAATGAAGAAATTTGTATGGACCAGGATTATCTGCCTCCATTTTTCGCTCTTTCAGAAAGGCATATATTAAGTTATTTAAAAAATGAAATTAAGTTTCAAAGAGCTCAACTTAAGTAAAATTTTCATTTTTAAGTTTTAAACCTTGCTTAAAAAGGGATTACAAAACTTACAGCCTGTATCCACAGAAACCAGTGTTTAAAATTATGTTCTAGGTCATGCCAAACATATGGACATTCTTATTTTATTGGCATAAAGAGAATCATGCTTTAAAATTCAAGATCAGATCAGACTTCACCACCAGCGAGCAAACAGCCCAATAAAGCTGCTGTTGTTGCATCAATAACAGAGCAGAACAATGGTAGTATAGAAATAAGCTTTTATATAGGTCTGTTTTCAGTACACCTTCAGTACAGCAAAGAGCTTTCAGCAAGAATGTCTTGTATTTAAAAAATTTCCTTAAAAGTCTTCCTCGTGGACCATTATTTGTATATCACGTTACACAATCTTGCATATGCTTTCGCTTTTCAATCTGTAAAATAAGTCTACTTTACAGGTGCCGGTTATTTAAATCCCTATTGATGACAGG
The DNA here is from genome assembly GCF_964199755.1 of Larus michahellis. Classification (NCBI taxonomy): domain Eukaryota; kingdom Metazoa; phylum Chordata; class Aves; order Charadriiformes; family Laridae; genus Larus; species Larus michahellis. The sequence continues at coordinate 41,029,460 of NC_133901.1, forward strand.
AAACATTTATATGAAAATAAATATTCATTGACATCAATATGTTTTTTTTTTTTTTAAATAATCTTATCTTATGACATTATTAACCTGATTTATTTTGTTTCCGTTTGGGGCTGCCAATTGAGGAGACAAACTCATGAGCTGTGGGTCCAAGCCCATTACGGTCTCTCCAGTTATCAGATTCACTGCCACTTCCCAGGTGCTCCCGACTGTTGGACCGTGAGAGAGACATCGACGAACCCTGCAAATCAAAAAAAGTAGGTTTGGGCAGAAAACAGAAGTTTCATTTTAACTCCGATGTTTTCTTTGAAGCAGCTCAGTTTAAAATAAAATAAAAAAAAACCCAGCTTTTAATGCTTGCAAACGTTATTTTGGCAGCTGATCAATAATCAAATAATTGCAAACCAGACAAAACCAGCAGGTGTGCTCAAAACATATGCAGTTTAAATAACTTCTGCTTAAAATCAGTAAAGACCATACTTCAAAATAAATTGCTGAGTAGTTCCAAGTTTGTTTCCAAAATGGTCCACAGTATCAAATTCCCGCACGAATTCTAGACAAAGCAGCCTATTGACTATATCCCTTCACAGGGAAGAGAAGAGAAAGAACATCTAGCTGAAGATAAGCTGATCAAGTACACAACACTTGACAACAATATGGTATACAATACAGCAAAAACAACTCTGCAATGGTTTGTGAATTTGCAGATTTTATTTATTTATTTTTTAAATAGATTTTCCTATTCCTGTAAAGTACTAATTATCAACTCTCATCACTGTGGGTCAGAATGTTCTAAAATATGGCAACAGCACTCCCTGAAAGCAGCGGTTAACTATGGAAGTGAGCAGGGATGTACCCAAAAAGATGGACGTTATTGATATTGCACACTTACATGAACTAAAAATTGTGGAACCAAATGAACAATTTAATTCTATATGTGTGCATCAAATTCCAATTGAAAACCAACTTAGGAGGCAGCAATTTTTACTATTCGTGAAAACTGACACCACTGAAGGAAAAAAGGCAAGAGCTCCTTGTCATTGGCAAAATCACAAAGGTGTAAGCTATGGTTAGTATGACTCAACAAATGAAGAAAAGGCAGGAATTAACTTACAAGTCTTACAGAAAAGCAAGAAGAGACATGGCTTCTATATTACACTACATAATAGCGATGGCTAAGAGTTGTGAAGTAAAAAAAGATGTCACTCAATGTTTTTGGAAAACTGAATGCACAGTAAAATACCACAGTGAAGATGAAATATGTTTGGTAAGCTTATTTTACCCAGACATTAGACTATTAACACCATTATTATGTCTCCTCAAAGACTTCAGCACATGACTCTCATCAAATGTGCATGTGTACAGAGGAATTGTGGTGGTACTGCCTCTCATACCAATGATGAAGACTGCTAAGTAGAAGAAAGATACAAGGAATCCAAGATTTTTAGCCTCCCCCGATGTTTCCACAAATACCAAACAATGGAAACAGGAGTCTTAACACACTGTCATTTCACTGGAAAGAGCTAAGCCTGTGGTTTGCACATGTGCAGACTCCGAGTGACTAAGATACAGTGTTCTTGGTTAGAATTACATGCCTCCTTAGAGACTTTTAGCAGCAGTTTGGGGGAAAACCCCACCCCAGCTCAATCAGTATAGAAAAGTATGTAAAAACAAAAATTCACAGATTTTGGTTGTAGCTTTGTCTCTCCCCCTAGTTACTACTGCAAGCTCATTATGCCTACCCAAACCCATTACACGTAGGTTAAATGACATAAAAAATTCATGTCATGTGGGGAACACCACATGGTTGAATATTCCTTTGGCATTAAAAGATAGGTATATCCTAGAGAAAAGCCGTATGAAATCCTAGTCCTGAAGAAACATAACACTTACAAGTTGACAGAAATAAAGAAAAAGGTGTCTCTGTGGAAGCTGGAAAAGATTACAGCAAGGAAACACACTAAAAAGCAACTTCAGAATGCCTTTGAAGAGAAAGGAACATAAATTCTCTGCAAGATTCCCATGGTGGGCCTCTGAAGAGACTTGCTGGACCCTATGGCTGCCTTCTCCCTGGGAAATTTCTGGGCCCAGTGACTAATGCAAATAGAGCAAGATTTTCCAGTGCTACAGCTTTGTCAACAGAAGATAAGATGAGCTGCAGCCATTTCTTCTTTTAATATTCTGCTCCACCATGCAGTGATTCACATTATATAGTTTATGTGTTATATACGTATTGTTTTAATTAGGTTACAAAATTTCTACCACTTGTCTACAACTAATGAGATGTTTGGTCCCATAAGTTGTTTTAAGTTTCTTTAAACAAATATATTTTCAGGAGCAGACTTCTATAAAGCTAGAAGATTTATACAGCAGATACAACTTTGTGTGTTGGGCTCAATGTACTCCATATGCCTTAATATTTACGCAAGAAACATTTTTCACAATAAAAAAATATTTAGAACGCTAAGAGGAAAGCTAAAAATCTTATCTGCAAGACTTCTTTTTACAAAAGTTATAGGCATTTCTCAAGAGAAACAACTGTATCATTCACTAGAATTAAAACTTCAATTACAGTACAGTTTTTTAATACCTCATACGTAGTTGTCATAGATGGCTTGTATGATACATGATTTGCTCTTCTTAGTTCCTTGATAGTTTCTGCAGGCATAGATTTAGAGAATCCCAAACCACTCCACGTATTTGTTGGAGTTCTCACTTCTGTTACTACTGGCTTCTTTAACATAGCTGAAAAAAAACATAGAAAAATCAGTAAATCTCAACCTTAGTAAAGGTACTGAGATGATAACCTTGAAGTCATGTACTCATAGACTTCAGCCCACAAAATGTTAAATTCTAAACACTTCCACTTGCTACACAACTTGAATCCTACCCTTCCTTAAGGCAATTTACTCTGTCAGAAGATAGTTAAACCCCACAGGGCTGCAAGGAAGCCAAAAGAATCGTATCTGTTTCAAAAAGAAGAGTTTCTGGTTTTCTTTTGGTGTGGGGGTATTTCTAACAGGGGCTTATTTTTAACAGGGTCGAAGATATGACTAAGTCCCTTATCAATTTTATAACATAATCTATCCCTGAAAAAAGGTACAACCTTGCCAATGTGACAAATATCTTAAAATTAATTTGCATCCAAAAAACATCAAGTATTACAGCTGTGAGGTCTCTGAAAACAACACGGATCATTTGCATATGGATATACTCACACAGAGCATATCCCATCTGCATGTTATTTATACTGTATTTTATGCTATGTTGGTATTAAGAAATTTTTGGAACATGAAAAACCAATATAGAAATGTTTCATCAGCAGCTTTGAATTCGATTAAAATCAAATTACAAAATGGAAACTTCAGAAAATTCTTTCAGCCATGTATAACAAACTTTTCAGAAGTCACTGTTTATCCACATACCTTTGGTTGCTAGTAGCTTCTTCTGTTCATAGTCAAATGCCTAAAAATTAAACATGCAGAAGAGAGATTAATTGCCATTCAAACTAAACGTCATTCCAGTACTCAGCTCTTTGTCAAAACAAAGGTTTTGAAAGTGGCCAGTGAATACATCTAGGAGAAACCTGAAGTACTGCACAATAATTTGACAGTAGTCCAGTTAGAGCCTTAGTTACTTAACGCATTCAAACATAGATAACAAAGATTAAATATAGCTATCTGACATCCATTTGAGTGAGGCTGCAGCAGTATTTACAAACTATTTAGGCAGTATTTTTCTTTAAATTTTTTTTAAGGTAACATTATTTCAAACATAGCTTCTCTTCCTTAATCATCTGTTCTTAGCATTTAAAACATTCCGTAACAGTACAAAAAAGATAACATGTATCTTCGACAGCAAATCTAGGCACCACAGCTATTTTTAGTAATCTTTGTTCAAGTGTAGTTCTTCTCCAAGCACTCACTCATCTTCTGAAAGGAAAAGAACCGAAGTTTTGAGAGCATATAAGATACTTGCATTTGCACTACCTATGACAATGGAAGATTTGAAGTTTAAATAGTTAATAAGTTACACTTCTTTGTATTACAGATTAGCAAGTCTAAACATACACATAAAACTACAAAAATGCAGTATTTAGCCTGAAAGGTTACATTCATTACTTATTACTTTCATAACTAGAGCTCTGATACGGGAAAGGGCAGCAAAACGCTAACCTCTAATCTTGTTCCACTACTCCATGCAGTCTAGTTATGGCTGCACTTACAGATCTATACTGAAAACTACTCTGTTCCTACTGTGTGACTCTTGTCAAAGGGGTCTCTCTCTTTGGGGAGACTTGTACTAACATGGAAGTAGTTTATAGTATAGTAGTAGGCTGTAGTTAACAAGTAGGAGCAGTACAAGAAAAACAGAATGAGGATATGTACAGATCCATGTTTGTAAAGCAAACCCTGTGTAGTTACTCCAGTAAATCCCCCTGTACATGAAACTGAAGCTATAGAAAAAAAAATTGTGTTGACAATGGTTATGAAAAGTTGTAAAATGTCTTGTGTATATAATTCTCTCAAAGTAACGACAAAAGATTATTTTGCTTTTTAACACACCAATGATGCTTGTGTAGACTAATATAATCGTGCAATTTATTCTGTACTTAAATTTTTCTTATTCAGCAGAAGCATAAGGGCTTTTGTGTCTTCAAGACTAAGTTGACAACCCAGTCTTTAGTTGAAAGAGTTAATCACTTTGCTGGGGAATGCTTTTACTGAAATGGTAATGGCAAGTCAGCCTGCTGGTGAAGAGTCACTTTTGCATTCCAGGATAATTTCATTTTGCAATTATCAAATTTTGCAGTAGATTAGGATTCACTGAGGGAAACATACCTGCATATTTACATACGACGGCTGCGGAGCTAGACGTGCTCTCTCAGAGTTCTGCTGGGCAGCTGCTGCTCGCTCTGCTGCCCGTTCACTTCCAGGAGCCTTTTTATCAGCCATGGGGCTTTCAGAAGCGCTTAGCTCTGCATCCGAGAGCAGCCTCTCTGCAGTACTGCAGGAGCAAAGTCAGGATTAACTCTGGTCTTTTTCACAAGCACTGAATATTCAATGCAATTTTGATAATTGAGCTTCACCCTGAGAAGTTTGGCAACAAGATTCAAGAAATGCCAGCACACAAACAGCATTTTGAGCAATATTTCCGAAGTCTCAGCTTTTCTTTACCTGTTTCTCTGTCAGTGAAAGCAAGTGTGTATTGCCGCTTCCTATGTTACCAAGGATGAGGCTGGTTTATAGACTCAGATTTGAGCTGCCTGGTATCTGGAATTATCATGTGCAATCCCTACACGTTTAGCCTTGCTCAGGCCAGTTCTAAGAGACTGGCAGGAGTAGGATAAAAAGAGATGCATAACGAGGAATAAAGAAGTTAACATGGGTCCTACTTGCTTTTAAAGCTTCAGTAATTGCAGTCCTGCGTGCCAAAGCACATCTTAATGAAGTCAGCCACATGTTATGCCTACTAGAAGAGTATAAACTCTTACTTCAAAGCAAAGTGACTATGTTTCAGATGCTGTAGACTATCTCAGAAAAATGCCCTAAAACTGTGAGCACTATATCCTCAACAAAATAACAAGAGATACAAACAACTGAGTAACATACAAAAAACTCAGTCTGATGAGAGGAATCCTTGGATTTCTAAACTATGAGAGCAGAATTAATGAAATACATATTACAGCTTTCACAGTGTAAATAAATTAGGTAAGAGAAAATATGCATCTCAAAAGAGTGATGATAAACAGTTCCCAAGAGGAAGACTGAAAACATTACTTAAATTACATTGGACAAAACATTGTGTTAAGCACAAAACCTGTGTTGCCAAAATGTATTATGACTCAAAAGAGCCTTTCCTACTGCTGGCTCTTTAAAAAAATACAACCAAACAAAAAAATCATTGAGACATGTGTTTGAGAACATGCTGTTATGCCCTGAATATCGTGTTTCTAAGGAGGGAACAGCCTCAAGTACACACAAAAGGAAAAAGGCTGTCAGTTAGGAATTGTTCTCAAAGCAATCAGTAAAAAAAAGGAAAGTGCAGAAATATATATTTTAGAAATAGGTAATGAAAGTTACTCTGAAGAAAACCGCCGCTCTTTTGTGGGAAAGGCATTTATTTTTTTTTCAAACCAAAAAAAATAGTTAGGATATACAAAAAGCATTCAAAGTTTGCAATTATCAGACAAACTGGGGGGTATATTAATGCCCAATGTGATTAAAAAAAATCAAGACCAATTTAAATCAGCTCTTTTGCATAGCAAAAGTTCCATTAACCTGTATTAGCACATTTAACTTACTGTAAATGAGAGTTTTTGGTGCCTTGCAGTAATTCGACTGTTTGTCTCTTAGCACAGGCCTGTTTGGAAGAGCTCATCATCTGCTTCAGATCACTGGTATTTGCTGAATGGGATGGACTTCTTGGCATGCCCACTTCTACAAAAGCATCATTGCAACCTACAAGACCAATAGAATAGTTAAACAAAAACTCTTATATTCTAGTGAACTTACTGAAAGAGCAGCAAACATAGAACAAAACCTGCTCTCCCTCCTTACAGAATTATTCTGGTCTTCAGGGATAACAACTTGATCAAGTTTAAGAAGTCAGAAATATAAGTTTGAACGCACAAAAAAGGTGTTAGTATTCACATATATAGTAGACACATGTAAGTATTTTCTTTTTGTAAAACATTATTTTGAGTAATATTAAATCTGAAGACTGACAATCAGAAATGACTAGTTTATTTCAAACAAATATGATCTTATATGTAGTTTTAATAAACCTTGACAGGCACTTAGATAACTTTTGCTGGAATAAAAGGTCCCCAAATTAATGTTCAAATATCTTTAGAATGTGTTTTTACAAATATTTATCATGTTAATTGGGCAATGTACCTTTTATTCAAATCAGCATTTCAAATGACCACAACCCTTAATAAAAGAGCATCTCCTTGTTGACCAGTATTTGCAAGGTAAACAAGGCCTTTACAAGTATTTGCTCAAGTTGGAAGTGCAACTGGTTTTCCCTCCCTCCAAGAATGATGGGAACAGTTCATTAGTTCCTTTAGCTCCTAAAAGGCAGCATAACTGAAATGTTGTTACAAAACACGTAAATAAGTTCTGTTTGACAGTGTCATCTAGGTTTGATTTACACATAATTTTCTGCAATAACCTTCTCAAAAGCATTAATTATTTCCTTTCATTAAAAAGCAAAAATACAACATCATTTAAACCACCACAGATTGTTTAAAGCAATGAAATTAAGCTGCTGTAAAACACACTAAAATTTTCATAGGTTATTTCCCTCTGCTCTTCAGGAATAAATCAAATGTTACAAGTGCATTTATGTTGACTTAAGGTCTCTCTACTAACAGTACATCTCAGATACTACAACTTCTATTTACTTTCTTTGACAACAAATCTGGGAGATCCAGCAATGTTTTCCTTCACCATAGCTGCAAAACCAATGCACAGGCAATATATTTACATTTTTGTTTCATGAACTGTACATAGACTGCACAAACGCTACCAGACAAAAGAATAAAATGTCAAAACTTTACCTTCTGCACTATTTGACTTGGCAGCTACTTGTTCTGAGGCACCATGAGCACTTGTTTGCCTTACTGGATCACTGTGGTTTGTGCTCAACACATTTTCTCCTAGCGATGTGGCAGACAGTGCAGCATAGTTGATATTTGAGGTCTGAAATGATTGTCAGAAAAAAATCACTGAAGTGATTGTTATGCTTAAGGAAATATTGAAAGAATTTCCCTTTTGTATCTGCGCAAGAGAACAAGAAATTCATTCCTAATATAGGAGAACAATATGCTTGAATGTTCCATTTTTCTATCTTTAAGTCATATTTTGAAAACACCACAGTTCTATTTCTAAACCTAGAAGCTTTAAGAACTTACTAGTGTAGCTAGTGCTAGTTTTCTCTTTCAGCTCTTCTTAGAAGTTTATTACAAACAGATCTGGCTCTCCAGAGATCATGTCACTTACTTTTACATGACCATTTAAAGAAGGTGCGCCTTTTTTACTCTCCGATTGCATGCCATTGACATGGACTTCAACAGGAGTCAAGCCTGGTGGTGGAGATGGAGTGTTCTGGCTATAACTAGGTACTCCAGACAACAGAATACTAGTTAGAGTTGCTTGGGCAGTAGATGGTATCATTAGGTGTGGAATAGCAGAAAAACCTGGAACAAAATTTGGTCATGTTCTGATAAGTTTCTCATTTAACTTTCTCACGTACTACAGCACTTTATATAAATCTCTGTGTGGCTTTGATACATCACTAAACAAGTTTCCATTGGAATTGCATGCGAAAAACGTAACACTTTACCTAACCATTACTTTGTAAGTTAACAGTTTCCTATATAAAACAGATCAAAACATTGCATGTGACAGCAGTGTCATAAGTTTACATTAAATTGCAACTTCAAATTTGGATGTTTATTAATCTGTGTTAAGATAAACTTAAGAATTATTAAGGCTCTAAAGAATGAATGATTCTGGACTTTTCAATTGTCATTCTCACAACTTACTGTTGCACAAGTCATTTAATTTACATTTAAATTCTACCGACCTGTGGCATTTGTGTTAGCCAGAGATGTCGCCCATAACGTGGGACTAGGAGTGCCTGAACTTGGACTCTGTAAGGGACTCACAGAGCTATTCAGGGCATTCAACAGAGAATTTGGAGCAGTTGAGGTGTTGACTGACAGGGCTGTTGGACCTAAAAGGCCTACAAAACAATTATACAAATGAATATTTAAAACTTAACAGGAAAGCATTTTTACCTGTTAAGTTAGTACCAGTTAAAGTACCAGTTAAAAATAAACAAAACCCACTAAACCACACCAGCATGTATTTTGAAAACAAATTTTAACATTAAACCTGCTGTTAATTTCAGGCAGAGAACACATTAAGAGAAGCATTCTTAAACTGTGAATGATATATCCAAGAAGAATTGTAGCATCTCTTATGTCCTTCTACTGGACTCCAACTATTGCCAGAACAAAAGAGGCTGCACTGGCTGCTTCTCAGCCCCACCATCCCCTTCTATCCCCTTCGTTGCTTTCATCAGTTTGTTTCAAAGAAGCATCACTTAGAGAACAAGAAAGCAACCTTACTTTCATTTCAGATGATAACCTTTTCCTCAAAGCTCACATGAACAAACCACTACTTCCACACTAAGAACTATTCAGTTCCTTTTTGCATCTTCAGTATTGACTGCAAACCTTCCCCTCAGTGCGCTCCTTATTCCCAAAGCATTCCCTCAAATGAGCTCTTCGTGTAAGAGCATTCACAAAGCAGTTCATCACTACATTCTAAAAAGTGCACATTTGTGCCCATGTGACCCCCAAGAAAGCATCTGACATGGAACTACACAGCACTGCTGCATGGCAGGTCACAATGGAACATGGCGGTTAGGTGAGAACTCAGAGATTGAAGAACCAGCGTCAAGATCTGTCCCTAAATTCTTCTGGGACTGCTTGGTTTTATATGCATTTCTGATAATAGGGTATTTGCAGAGCTTGAATATAAAATGGTAATTCCAGTCTGGAATATGTGCTGCTTCTATAAAATTACATTGACAGAAAGCTTACACATTTCTGTCCTAAATTTCATATTGACAAGTAAGATCTAAAGTAGTAGCACAGTGAGATACAGCCAGAACTGAAACGTGACGTTAGCTATGTTAACTTTCATGGTACTGTTGATGGTACCCGAATTCAGGACAGCCTGAGACATTTAATTTGAAAGAGATTCTTCTGAAGGCTGTAAAAGCAGTGTCCTACTTCACCTGTATTTCCCTCCCTGTCACTTTCAGCTGAGAGGTTTTCAAGCTTCTGGAGGATTTTGTACAGAGATGAGTCACACGGCTGATTATGAAAGCCTTGGAGGAAGTTTTACAACAAGCCCTAGAAAGGCCAGATGCTTTTGGAATTCTCTAATACTTTAACATGATTCCTTATGCAAAACACACATCTGGTCCTTTTTTTCTAGTACAAGTGAATTAAGTTTCAAACCAATATATAGCTATAAAAAAAAATAATATATAAATATATATATAGAATAGAATGCATACCAAGCCCGGTGAGTCCTAGTCCTGCTGAGGACAAGATATCCAAACCAGGACAAGACAGACCAACAGGGCACGAGACAGTAGAGGGATTTGATGCTATGGTAACTCCACTACTTTCAAGTCCCAAGAGACATTTCCGTGCCTCATACATATTTAAGGCATTTCGTTCAACACTTTTTACAATCACAGACTGTAGGGAAAGAAAACAGCAACAACAAAAAAAACACAACAAAAAAAGGAAAACCAATGAGTAACACAACTATGTAACATGGATCTGCAACACACACAACTTTTCTTAATACTCCCTCATGGCGATCAGTAACATAGTAGTGTGAGACAGCAGGAGAGAACGTCCATTAGCAACTACTCAAATTCAGTGGCCTTTATGGTAAATTTAGGGACTTTTGTGTGCACTTGACAAGGAGAATGATGAAAGTCCTTTCTAAGAAAAACAATTAGTATTGTACCTTGGTGCTATTTGGTATATCAAATCTTAAGTGCCCTGAGATCTAGAGAAGTGAATCAATAATTAAAATCTTGTCTTTTATCACAGGTCTATAACCTTGAAGTGGACAAAAAAGTTGTTCATATTTAATTCAACTAATAAATTCATAGCTGTCTGAGAATAAAGTAACAAATACCTGGAAAATTAAATGATAAAACACATTATTTGTTTCTTGTACAGTCTCTACACAATGTTTCTTTGCATTGATTTTATATATCCCTACACAGGGAAGCTTACTTATTGATTGACACAACGTAACCGTCATTTAATGAACATCTCCCATGAGAGGTATTTTGTAAGTCTGTTTTTTGTGGTTCCTTCCAACATCTTGTGTAGAACAGTCAGACTTTTCTCATAGTCATATTATTCAGGTGGTGGTTGTTTTTTTTTTTTGGTTTTGTTTGTAATTCTGATTGCTAAAGAACACTGCAGTTATGTGGGGGAGCTGCAATTTCAGAGTAATTTCTTTAAAAACAAATCAAGAGTAGTTCTAGTCAGATACAATTTATCTCCTCATAGTCGATTTCTTTAATCAGTATCTTCCACACAAAAGCTAATCTCTGTATTGTCAAATATTTAATGAAAAAGTAAAATTACTATAGAGGAGAGCTGTTGTAACATTTAAATTGATATTTCAAGCAGAAAAAATATATATGCCTTTTACAAGTTTATGATCCATTAAGCCGGGAGGAGGAGCAGACATGTCAACTCATCAGCTCTGAAAAGTTGTCATGAAAGCCTGAAAAGAATATATTAGCTATTCACCAACCTTGCTTGGTTGCTTTGGCTTCGGCTTAATGCTTATGAAGACATCTAACTGCTCCATTAGCTGTGTTATAAACTGTGGTTCTACTTCAATTTCTTCCTTCATATCAAACATGAGCACAAGTGGAAGGCAACCCTGAAAAGACAAGACGCAACAATTTGTAAAACTTATAGCCTACCCTTTCCCCATGAAAATGTCAGCAATAAACTGAAATATAGAGGTTGTAACACATATACACCATGATACAGTAAACTCAGAAAAAAATAGCAAGGATGAAGTTTTAAGTAAAGTCTTGTATGCAAGAATAGAGGGGAATCTTTTTACCCTGGACTTCTGAACAGTTTGGTGGTATACGGGTGAAATGATTTGTTGAATATTTGCCATTCCAATCAGCACACATGCACCCTGCATTAGCTATTTATACAGACTTAGAGGTGTGTCCAGAGATTCATATTCAGAAACCACTATTACCTACTAAATCAGAAGAAAATATTGTCAGGAACTGATAGCAGGGCTCTTACATACTCAAATGACTCACATTAAACTAGGTTTAAGATAAGGAAACAATTCTGAAAAAACATTCTTTGCAAGACACCATTGCCTAAGTCTTAACTTTTACCTTTCTCTTCCCCTGTCCTAGACCAGTTAGATAAGTATTTTCCTGCAATATGGATGACATCTCTAAACACTTTCAATACTAAAACTTTAAGTAAAAAAAAAGCAAGCACCCCTAAAAAAGTCCAACCCCCCAAAATATAACAAAAACCTCAATGTTCGCAGGATATCTAGACATTATTAGATTGCTACTTCTCAAAATAACAAAAATAGATGGTACAAAGTCAGTGAAAACCAAATACTACTATTTTGTGACTTTAGATTCACAATAAAGTAAACATAGTATCATATGTATCAGGAAAAAAGCCCCAGTAAGATACATTCAAGAAAGTGGTCTTTAGTCCGTTTGCTGCTTTTGCTTCAGAATGAAAAGCAGCAAATTGGTATATTTGTTCTTCAGATCACTAGTTCAGTATCGTTTTGTAATTAAATAGCACTTCTCCACAGTACCACCTATAGCTACACAGTACTTCCCAAAGTAATTTTAACTTAAAGAAAACGAAAGCAAGACATCTTAACTATTTTCACTTCAGGAAGACCAACACACAGCTTAATTCCAGTAAGTTAACTTGTCTGAAAAGAACAATTATGAATAAAGTCTATTTAAAAACACCCGAAATCAATAATCAAGGATTTTACGGTAACAGAACTGCTGAGAGCATTTTATACTTGGAAGTTCCAGATGTTTTGTTAAAAAGCTAACAAAAGTAATATCAGAAGGTCTCACCAAAAGTCTGCTGAATGAAAATACAACTAAAAGTTAACAGGAAAACCAGAAACTTCAAATTTGAAATGTCAGGCTTTATAAGCATATTAAAAGGCTCAGTTTTTACACTACTGTTTTGTTATCGTACGTTTAGAGCATCTACATGATGATGGGAGAGGAACAGAACCAAGTAATGTTCTTTGACAGGGAGTGAACAAAACTAAGTTGTCAGTATTGTCTTCTGTAATTAAATACAGTACAGTCTTCATTATTATATGCAAAACTAACCGAAAGCGTCAGTATTTTTTAGTGATGATCAAAATACAGATGAAATCAAAGGGTTTGGAATAAGGGGAAGACAGATCAAAAACATTTTAAACAAGACTCCAAACCCCTCTTGCTTAGGGGTAAAAAGTATCTGAATTTTAAATCACTGGGTATTCTTTCTTCCTTTTACAATTTGCCCTCATCACTACGAGTATTGTCTTAACCACCATGCTGAGTATATTCCTGCAAGCAATAAATATGCTGATGATTAGAAACTGGGACTTGCAATGCTTGTCAGAGATAAGGGATATTCACAACTTACACACCACAGAATTCAAAGCCTTCTCAATAAAATTAATTATGAGTTGATATTGAAGTTTCCATTTAGACATGCTGCTAAACAATTTTTAAAGATGGCGCCAACACATTACTTATGTCTTACTGTAAGGTATCTATGCACTGCATTGCATTTTCTGTTGATATTGTAAACTCTGCCTCAAATTTAGTCTCTGATGAGAATTACAGATCACAACAATTTAGTAGCTCAGAAAAACATTACGGTATTTCTTTTCCTGGTCTTATGTTCAGATGCTTCTAGACAGTTATTCCTAGGAGCTCTGCAGCGATCACATCACTATTTTTAAATCACCTCTCCAATTCCATAGGACACTTGTGCTGCCCAGCTGTGCAGCAGCATCGGGTGTTATCCTGACTGAATGAGAGGAGCTGGCAGGAGGCAACAACAACGGTGACCAGGGTGACTCCCCACCACAGAAATCTCATCCCACCGAACAATGCCCAAGAATAAAACAAGACAAGTGAAGTTTATGTCAAAGGAAGCTGCGACTGGCTGCAGCTGTCTAGCTGTATGTAGGTATCGGCATGGCTGGCAAATTTAAGTGCTTTTATCTGAAGCTGAAAAACACTACTTTTACAAAGTTCGGAATCACAGATAAGTCGTTATCTGGTTAGCTATTTCTTCCCTCAGCTTTTCAAATTTTTATTGTTTAAAAAGATATATTCCTGCTTTGCAAAATTTGTTTTTAATACTTGTTTTATCTACAAAACTGGAAACAACAGTTTCAGGGCATGTAATGCCTGTGAGTTGAAACAGACCAAGTCTCCTGGTCAGTTCAGTTCTTAAAGGGTGATATCGCAGATGTAATGTAGGATACTAAGTTGTACTGATGTGCTTGGAATTAAATCAAGCTTCAATATTTAAAAAAAAAAAACGGCCCTCGTATAATTCTAAATTTTGAGAGTAAAGGCATACTTTGATGTTCATACCGTAGCTTATCTACATTTCCTTCTACTTCATGAACATCCAAAAAAGTACTACTTAAACCTCACCAAGGAAATACATAGAATCATAGAATCTTCATGGTTGGAAAGGACCTTTGAGATCACCGAGTCCAACCATACACACACAAAAACCCCCCCCTACAATCTCTGCCACTAGAGCATGCCCTGAAGCGCCAAGTCTACACATTTCTTAAATACCTCTAGGGATGGTGACTCAACCACCTCCCTGGGCAGGCTGTTCCAGTGCCTCTGGTCCTGTCATTATTCACTTGGGAGAAGAGGCTAACACCCATCTCTCTACAACCTTCTTTTCAGGTAGTTGTAGAGGGCAATGAGGTCTCCCCTCAGCCTCCTCTTCTCCAAGTTAAACATGCCCAGTTGCCTCAGCCTTTCCTCATATTGCTTGGTCTCCAGACCCCTCACCAGCTTGGTAGAATAAGAAACATAGAATAAGGCTATCTCTAAGTATTTACAGACAATAATATCCTAGAATATAGTAATCATGAATACAACTGTATAAACAGATAGGCATCATGGTTTTGTTTTCCACTATGCAGTAAGGCACAGTGCAATGCATGAGACGTGGACTTTTGGAATTTAATGGTATCATGGTTTCTCCTAATAACAGCTTTGAATTGGCTTTGAGTCCAATCTTCCCACGTGTTGTTCATAAATATCCATATGTATAAACATACATGTACAAACATTGTTACTACAACAACTCCTAAAGGCTCCTGTGAAGCTTAATGACCAATATAACAAAAATCTGTACAAATAATAATAATATTTATCACTAGAGCTATTTTTATAAAAGGCCTTATAGTACTGAGGCTACAGTACTAGAAAGAATGTAAGACTGCAGAATGAGTAATTATTTCCTATGGTTCCCCAGTTTCCTTGAAAACTTGCCTGCATAGGAACTAAGAAATTCCTGCCACTTGCCCCCAAAACTACTCGCCTGACAAACATGGAAAAGGCAGGTTGGCAAAAACCACCACCACCCAACAAAAAACCCCTCCAAAAAACTGACTTCTACTTAGAAACATATTGTTACCGTAAATTTAAATTGCTTATGTTGCATTTATATTATGAAGGTCATTTTTCAAATCGTGACACCAGAGATTACAAATATTTTAGATAACTACAAACACTCACGACAAAAACAGAACACTCAACTGAAACAGCTTTTTGCTATGTGAGTAGTAATCCTTCCTCTCTAACTTCATTTGACCCATAAATACATGCAGAATGAGCATATTTTCTATAATGCGGCATTTTTTTCAAGCAAGTTTCGCTGAAAGTATTTACCATGAGATATTGCCTGGCAAGACAGACAGACTCAATTGTGCCCTGGAGGTAGACAGTGGATTTCTTCTGTGGGTTACTAGGGTCAGGGAAGTGGATCTGAGCACCGGTCCTCTGCATGATATGTTTGATGTTACTGCCATTTCGACCCATCATAAAGAGATGATGCTGTGCTGCAATGTCAAGTTGGGTGCTCACAGGGATTGCAGAGGCCAGGCTCCCAGCTAGGTGTTCTAAAAGCATGGCTGTTCCTTCCTGTGGGGAAACGCAAGAAACAGGTGAAACGGCACTCACAGGCATACAAAACAACATTTCAGGCTGTTTCCTTATTTGTCATACATTCCACATTCAAGATGTTTTGATTAAAAACCTGATTGATTTCTTACAGGTAACAGACTGACTAAACGCTACCTATTATTCCCATTTTATGGCCAAATGCAGCATTTAATTGCCCTTGTAGAAGGCAGTAAGACAATGCTGAATGGTTTGGTCCCAACAGACATTCTGTGCCCACGTACAGCAATAAGAAAGTCGACAGACATTTGTTTGGGTAGATATACTTGCAAAATTCGTCTTGCAATTTTGGCCTAAGATATTCTGACTGGCTTGAGATACACCCATCTGAGACCATATCAATCTGTCTCACTGCCAGCTGATAACAAGGAAACATTTTTATTTTATTAAGATAAATAGGCCCAAGGCAGTTCCTTTACTTGACCGTCAAATTCACATCTCCCAGTCCTGGTTTCGCAAGAACAGTTTTATTGACTCTCAGGGCAATTTTCAAGGTTATGCATTTGAGCACACATTGAAAAGATGAAAGCATGAAGAATTCATATTGGGGGGTGTGTGCATGTTTTTTGTGGTTGGTTTTCTTTTTGAGGGGGTAAAGGAAGATGTGGAGGGGGTTAATAAAAAGATAGGTAAGATTAGCACATATTCCAGAATTGCTGGAAACCCAAACAGGTGTGCAAGAGATGAAATTAAAAGCTTAGCATAAACAATGCTAAATCCTAAACTTAAAACTATTTTCTACGCATTTTTACACCTCACCTATAAAAGTTTAAAAAAACCCAAACGCTCAGGCTCCAAAAGTGATTATACAATAACAACACGTACTGATGAAGCAGGATATAAAATTAATATAGTTCTTAAGTATCTAAATTATTAATATATTTATGACATGCAGAAACCTACTTAAGACGACACATTACCTTCACAGCACTAGTGTTATTTTGTGACCCTCTGACAATGACTGTAGCACCATACATTCGAGAGCGTTGTTTAAAGGAAACTGAAATATTATACGTCTGACATATATGCTGAATTGTGGGAGAGTTAGGATCTGGGATTGGTTGGAGAATTCCAGCAATAGGCAATTCAAACATCAGTACCAGTGGAAGCAGCTCCTACAACAACATTGAAGAGCAAATATTGAAAAGCACGATCACAGCCACTGAAACTGCTACGGGTTTATTACTGAATCATAACATATTGGTCAGTGATGACTAAATTGACGTAATATGTCCTCTGTCCAGGGTTCATTGATAAAAAAATATTATCATATCTTCAGTTGGAAGGAGGCACTGATTTTTTCCAAGGACACGAGAATTATTTGTTTTGCATAGGCTTTTTTGTTTGTCCCCCCACCCCCCCAAATAGCAGGATCTTTTGCAACTATGCAGCAACAATAAAGCCAGGTAATTTCCCCGTACTTAGCCACGCAGACCTACAAACTGGTTAGTATTTGTAAAACTTCCTAGAGAAGTCTCTTTTCTGTCAGGGATTAATTGGAGCTCTGAAGTCAGCTACAAAGCTACGTAAACATCAGCTTCTTTCATTACTGCCGAGACCAAGTTTATGTAAGTGACATACCTGACTCCAACAACTGCGAAAGAGATTTCATAATTTATTATAATGTACATACAAATCAAAACTAGAAGGTAAAGACAGAAAAGTTCTAGGAGTGGAGAATGGAACTGAATTCCACCAACTTATTTGCACAAATCATTCATGAAAATGGTTAAAATTAAAAAGGCAGCAATTGCTTTTCCTAAGGCATAGATTCACACAGGATGCCTCAACTTCTACAGGCCAGCTGTGGAGAGTAAGTTAAGATGCAGTTTTAAGCACAGTATGGGATACTTTACATCTTGCTTATACTGTAGACTTTGTGTTCAAGGTCCACCTTGGGCTAGTTAAAAATTTGGCCAGAATGTGAATCACTGTTTTTATAATACCCTTTGCATTTTACTCATATGGATACTCACACTTCTTCCTATATTTCTGCTGTCATATGACAGAGCCAGACACACCTAGGGTTCTCAAAACTATGATTTCCCCCCCCACCCCCCTTCAGGTATTTTCAAGGGAACACTATACTCAAATAGACTATTACCCGAATTCTAACTCTTGCGGACTCCACTCCGGCTGGCTGTCCTGCAATAGACACCTAGAAGAGCAAGAATATAGAAAATATAACATCACATTTTCAAAGAAGGCATTGGAAAAGTTATTCAGATACCTGTGTTCCCTTTTTTAAAAAAAATAATTTAAAAAAATCAACACTTATTTCACACCTGGTGGCATCTTAAGTGTTCTCTAAACAGTGGCTAAAAACTCAAACCAGGTTAAAAAATAATCTATGAATATTACAGCATCCTAGGTTACATAGGCTTAAGCAACTAGCAAAAAATTGATATATCAAACAGTTGTTTGGACCAAATAATGGAATTACTACTGTACACATGTGCTCAATGCTAATATTCAACACCAGTAGGTTTTTCTGAACATTTTGAGATTACTGTATTTTGCTCAACAGCCACTAGGATGCACAAGAGGGAATTCTAAATCCAGTGATGAAAGACTTTAAAGTGAACATTCCAGTAATATTAGCATTACAAAAGATGTACAATACAGGTTCAATGACTTATTCTTATAAAATTGAACTTTTACAATAGGACATTCATTTTTGATAGCTATTCACCAAGTTTAGTTTTTCGACTAAGTTATACCATAAACCAAAAGCACGAAGAAATTAATCAATATGCTAAATAAAGCAGGTGTTGAACAGGAAAAAAAAATTGACAAAAGCAGTGCTTTTCATACTGCTTCTGTACCATTCACATTAAGTTGTTGACTTCTGTATGCTCAAAGTAATTTTAGTTTAAAAAAAAAAATTGAAGTGATTCATGAGCCATCACAAATTGTTTCCATCTGTTCTTTAAGATTTGCTAACTTAGGAAGTCCCGTGCTTTCTACATAGTGTAAATAGCAAAATCTATTTCCCTGAACACGAACTCACCATCCCCAAAAAACCCAAACTGACAAAAGAAATTTAGAAATGCTTTATACTCTCAGGAATTACAGCTAAATGAGTTAATATTAAACAATACTTACTTGATTGCTTTTCTCTGCTTGATTATTCCTATTTGAGTCTGGAAAATGGATATGGCATCCTGTTTCCTCCATCACCTTTTTAATATTATTGCCACCTTTACCTATCACATGAGAATGTTCTGTATGCGAAACATCCATCTTCAAGGTTACCCGATTGCTCTGGAAATCAAGCACCCATGATTAGATTTGTTCACAGCAGAACTTCAGTATTTTAAAGTAATGTAAATTGAAGAATCACATTCAAAATCGTATTTCCAAAGTATTTTTCGCCATGGCTTAACAGGCTTAACTTCTACTCAAGTAACATGTTTTTAATATGGATCACAGTTAGGTGCTAAACCATTCACATTTTCTTTCCAATAAGGAAATAACATGGAAATAGGTACCCCAAAGATGCATCTTCAAAAAACATCTAAGGCTTTTAAAACACACCCTAATTTTTATCAATTGTGACTTAAGAGTGCTATTGCAAGCCATTCTAATTTATTTTAATTCTGTGTTCTTTCAACTGTAGTTACACACCCCTCTCTAGTCTGAAAGGATCATATGATAGAGACTTTGGCAAATCAAAGCCATAGAAGCTAAAATAAGCGGTTTTTTCCTCCTTTAACATACTGATTTTTTCTAGTACATCAATTTTTAAAATACATAAATGCTGCCTACAGCTGTTCTTAAAAACTATATTGTTAACAGTCCATAATAACGTTGATAATAGCTGTTCAAAAAAATGGCGCTTGTCACTGGAGTGTTCCTTTTGTACATCTGTTTAGAGAATCCAAAAGCTGGCGTGCAGCTACGCAGAAGCCACACACACTGCCCCAAAAGATTTGCTATTGGATGAAAAAAAAATATCTGATGAACATACAAGACTCCAGCCAAAATCTTGATGTTTTAGAAATTCTGGTTCTAATGTTTCAGAGTACAAGAATGCAGTAACAGCTAAAAATAGCACTGCATAAATGCTCCTAAAATTGAATTTCAAACAGAAACAAAATTTTAGGTTCGCTGAAGTGGCTGCATAATCTATTGTTTGCAGTGAAGCCGTATTTCAGATTTTAAATTAAAAACCCCAATCCAATGAACAAACCATCTATGTTTTTAGCCATATGCCTGGAAATATTATTTCTATATATTTCAGATATGGAAAAAGTGTTTTAAGCAAGTATTTTCTTGTATCATGTTTAAATATTTGTGTATACTCCAAATATCAACATGCAGAAAGAACATATTGGAGGCTTTGCTTCAAAGCATCCATAAACACCTTCTGTTTAAATCAGCCCATTTAAAGGATCAATGTCACCATAAAATTAGGGGTTAAGGTGTCATTCTAAATAAGCTCTTTCTTACTTTTGTGTCCAAGACAGACATGATTTTCTCTTTCGCTTCTTTAACATTTTCCTTTTTTCCAGAGACTTTAATATGGGGGTCTATAAAAGAAATAAAGACTTGTAAGAAAAATACAGTAAAATATCTATCAAAACTTTCCCCACTGCTTAAGTAAATTTGAATCCGTTATTTATAGTTCAGCGATAAACTGTGCCACCAACCTTTGGGATTCAACTAAAAAACAAACGTGTTGTTCCATCCCTTTAGCCCCATGATTAGGATTACCAGATGAGTTTATTAAACACAACTTAAAATAAATGGAAATCAAATACCAAATGCACATCACAGATGTTGTCTGCAATGCAATTACGTAGCTAAGCCACCATGTCTTCTCAAACAAACATTAACAGAGGACAACTAAAAGCTTTCTGACAGCCTTACTCAAGCTTAACACAGACAACGTCTACGAAAAATCCCCAAACTCCAACCCACACCCATCATCGCTTCATTATATTTAATTAGTCTCTAGAGCTAGCCTTTGCAGTTTTAACCTGGCAATGAAGGTGCCTCCAACAGAGGTTTTCTGATGGAAGTTATCCAATCAAATTTAAATGACACTTCAGAGATTTGATTTAGTAAAGTGTTAAGTATATGAATTAATATTTGCTACTAAGCTACATACCTAGGAGGAACACCAGCTGATGGCAGATTTTGCCCATTGAGAGCTAACATATTGATTCTACATCACACTTGAGTTTATGCTACCATTTTCAGACCATTGTGCTGAGCTATGAGGTACAGTTCTGCATCCTGGAATACACACCTGGTCGGAAAGTACAGAACTGACTTTGGAACTAAATCAAGGAGCAATTACTCAAGAAAAAAAAAAGTGTGAAAATTATACATTAGCTAGTTTAGGAGCACCACCTGGTGTCCAGAAGCATGAAGTGCCACAATGCAAAATTACTGTCAAAACATTAAATAGAGGTTAAATTAAAACAACCAAAAAAACCCCCAACCGACAGCCAAATTTCTAAGTATTAGAAACCAGGATATGATTTTGCAGGTGATGCCTATTTCTCTTTCCCCAGGTCTTGAGTCCTCTGCCCTTTTGCAGTATAACAGTGCTTTTTCTCCTGTGATGGGATGAACTGTTCTCAAAAAAATAAATCTAAACCCTCTCCTGGCTAATGAATTAATCGAATTCATTATGCTAGACAGATACATAGACCTTAGGGTATGTAAGAGTATATATATTCTCAATGGCAGGAGCAAACAGAGCCGTAACACAACGTATCTGCCTTTCCCATCATCTCAATAATTGAAATCATTTCACTGCTCAAGAAATGCCAAATAATACAACTTTAGATTGTAAACCTGTTGTATTCAATTGAAAATTGAAACTGCTTAAAGCCATGCCTGGATACTCTTTTCCTTCCAACAACGAAAAGCCTCTAGTCTTTACCACTGGGAAGTTCTGAGCACATTCATCTGGGGATACAGAAACACTGAAGGAACACAGGAATCACTGCCAAGTTTCATGAAAGTCAAGAAAAATGCAGCATTTTGAGTTCTGAGAAACAGATATATTTCATTTTTAAAAATGGAAAAACTGTAGTTGCAAAAACACGGTATGCACATAGAATCTACAGAAGCTCCAAAAAATCTGCTGCTTCAGCCTTTTCACAATGGAGCAAAGTGAAAAAAAAAAATCCCACCAAAACAGTCTTAAGGGCAATTTTTCTTTTCTTTTTTTAAGTTGACAGTAAGCCATGTGGTTCTAATGTGTTTAAGCTGTGAATGATATTTGAAGTGGATGTCGCAGGCAGAAATTCCCAGAAGCAGATTCTAGCACACTGTGTGTGCTCCGAGTGCTCTTTAGAGGCAACCAGCAAAAACACAAGACCAGACCACCCCCACTTTGGGGCTGATTTTCACATATTTGTAAACATTTAGTTTAATACACATTTGGTCACAAGTATGAAAAATATCTGAAATCAAGCCTGGCATCCTATTAATACCAAAGATAAGTACTGCTACTCCGTAATACTATTTGTTTAGCCATGGGTGAAAGTACATTTTAGAATACCTATTTTTTCCATTTCTCATCTCAGCTGGACTCTTTTTGTTGATACTGACAGCTTCAGCAAAAAAATTCTGTATTTCTACATTCAACCTTTCTTTGTTCTTTTTAGAAGGGGAAAAAAACCCAAAAACAAAAGGAAAGAAGAATCCACAAAGCAAAAGAATTCACTGATGCCAGTGACAATTCTAAAATATGCTATGAAATCTTTCAAAATTGGTCTTAAGTACCCTCTCCTTGTTTGACTTCTCAATGACACAGTGGTTGGTAATGGATATGAAGCAACTTGTTTTTAAGTTAACAAAATTCTTCCTTTGAGAATTCTTCCTTTGCTCACTTTCCTTCAAGGAAGCACAATCTAAATACGACATCTACACCAAAATCTTGCAGGAGAAGAGTTACTTGCAACTAACAGAGGTTGAAAGTCCCTTGAAATGAGGTAGGAAAAGCAACAGGCACCCAAATAATACTGAATCAAGGAACAAAGAGAGAAATTCAGGAATTACTTAAAAATTCAGAGAAGCAATTAGATCATATAATCTGATTTTCTGTATATTACAGACCCTCATGTTTCTTAATTATACTTCTCTATGGAATCAGTTAGCTTATTTGCATCGCAGTTGCTCTGGAAAATGGAGAAATGTGGAAAATTGTTTGCTCTAATGGTTCATCAGTTTCTGCCTCCCAGATTTGTGCCTGATTGTGATGCTTAGGCTCACTGGGTCTTGTTCTACCTTTCCCCCTGCCACCGACATTAAAGAACCCTTAGTCTTCAGCAGGGTCTTCCAGTGAAGGTCCATATACGACAATCAAATCACCTATCATTATAACACCTCTTTTTCTGAGCCCAACCCTAAATACTCTAATTTGACCAATCATTAAGAAAAATGAGCTAGAGAAGCTGCCTGGTTTTTTTTCCTGGCTAAATTATTTCTTTTCAAATTAAAGAACTTTCTGTTTCTGTTTTGTAACACTATGCCACAGACAGATTTACCAGAAGATAATCAAAAGGCAAACGCTTCTCCCAAACTTCTTGGAAGCCCAGCACAGACCAGGCTGCATTTGACCTCAAACGACTGTCTGCACAATAGAGAAAACCTGTCACTAATGGAATCAGCATTTACCTCCAGTTCCAGCTTTCTGGTTAATCTCAACTATTTTGTGGAAAAGGCTGAAACTGCATAGTATCTGACAATTGTTTTCAGGATTTCTATCCAAGTAGGAATGAAATGACCACGTAAGGTCTTTGTGCATCAATACAAGGAAGTAATTAAAACAGTTGACATAAGCTTTCTAAATGTTTTCTGAAGCTGTTGCCACCAATATGGAGCCAAATACATTAAAAATGGTTCCAGAAATTTTTTTACTTCTTGGCACCACAAACTGAGGGTGTTCAGTACTTGTGTATGACAAGTGACGTCTGTTTGCTATTGTATTTACACCAGACTAGGCTGACCATAGAATTTTTCCCTATCATCTGTTTTCCTGGTGCAACTATTTATTCCATGGATTTACAGTTACATTTTTTAATGTAGAAAAAAATTTACTACCTTGCCTTAGTACTAAGACAAAAAGTTATGTTGGCTAAAGCTCTACACTTAACATTTGAAATACCTTCAAGGTGGGACTGTAGCAACGCATTCTCAACAGACAAAGTCCAAAACAAGATAAATGTCACTCTTAAAAGCCTGAAGAGCATTGTCAGGCATAAAGGTACAGCAGGTGTAATGTATGTATAGTACCGTTGGTACAGACAAGCATAAAATCACCCTCCAGTCCGTATCTAGGCTGAGCCGACTGACCACAGCGCCTGCACACAGCCTTACCTGGAGCCAGGCCACCCATTGAACAAGGCCAACTGATTCCAACAGAAATGGCTCTTGCTGAGACTGAGGCCGTAACAACGCCAGTTTTGTCCAGGTGGCAACTGGATCAGATCACCAAGATGTTACGCCATACTCCATCCCTGAGGAACACTGGGTTTGGTACCTATTTTTACTGGGAAAAAATCCCATTCGCCTGCTGCTTTTTTTTTTTTTTTTTTTTTTTTAGAAAGCTTTCGAACACAACTGGAAGTATACTTTAAATAAAACTAGAGCTAGGGCAAGGAACAGATGCTTACCATGAATGAAGAAATGAGACACCAAAGCTTTACAAACTATTTGCAAACACAGAACAAAGGCTTCAGAAGAAGTCTGCGTGCTAGAAGAGTATAAGGCTCTAATGCCCTTAATACAAGTGTAGTTTCAGAAACTGGGAGATTTTGACTCATAAGAAGTGACGTGATCAGTATCTTGCAAAATATACACACAAATGTATATGTATAGTAATCTATCTTTTAATCAATTTTGACGGGCAGTGTCTTTTTCCCTAATAATGAGAAAGATAAATTTAATTTTAACAGATTCTCCCCCCCGCCTTCTCAAGAATGGGGGAATATTTACACAAAATAGAAAGCTAAAGTTACACAACAGAAAATGCTGGAAATTTTTCTCAACAGTCTTCGTTTTGCCAGACTCCTGTCTTGAAGTGGCCTTTAATTGCTCCTATCCTCAAATTCCTCACTCCACACTTTGGCAGAGTTTCTACCTCCTCGGTCTTTGTCCACAGCTATACCAGCAACCCTCCAGCCTTTTGCTACTATTGTGTGCAGCGTTTCAGTAAACAAAATAAAATTCCTCCAAGCAAAAATACGTTTGTGCCAGGGCAAACGCATCTGCACTGTAACTTTTGTCAGGCAAGAAGTATTTCAAATAATTAGACATTTAACTGTGTAGAGCTCTCCTGCAAATCAGACGTTACATTTAATGTCTGGGCAAGCTCTTCAGACCACAGCTATGCATCTAGCTTGTTTACAGGATGAAGGGACTTTACTTAAGTTACAGAAATGCCACTAGTCTAAAAATAGCTAGACAACTGGGCAACACCAGGGCAGATGACAGTCATTCTTAATAAGTAGCTGCTTAGGATCTGAATAGCCCACGAGTATTACTGAACTTGAGCCATACAAGGCAAAACAAAGACAAAAGAGACGCAGCATTTTTAAGGACAAGTTATGGAAATATCTGCCTCAAAATTACTAGCAAAACCACACTAAGCTGTATGAGAAGTTAAAATAAAGAGAGAAAGCCAAATGAAGAGATCTAAGTTGGTATGTCCTCAACTGGAAGAGCAAGTACATTATTATTATTCACCCTTCAATGAAAAGAGGTCTATAAAACAAGTGAATTAATCAAAAAGGTGAAGTAGGACTCACTATTAGTATGGCAAAAGGGATAATTGAATTGAAACAATTTATTTAATGCTTTTAAATAAATTAGGAATTATTGTGTGTACAGTCATTGGAGTGGATATTCACTGAACAAACTAGATGGATTGATGATAGCCAAGATAGACTTGAAACAGGCTCAATCTATTCCCATGGAGAAGAAACATTAAGGCTAAAAGCATGCAGCAAATACTCATGATTAAGGGCATATGCAAAGTAACTCATTTGAGTAAGAAAGGAAATTTGTCACTTGGGCACTTCTTGCTGTTGGCTTATCAGTTTAAAAGAATTCGCACCCTCTCTCCAATGCACCTCAGTGCACTTACTGCACCTCTCAGCATCCAAACCACAGGAGGAAAAAAAAAAAAATAGTCACGCATTAAGGCAGAATGCAATGGGCCACTGCCTACTGCAGACTCCTATATATCCTTGGACATATCCCTCAACGACACAGGGCTTTTTGGCTTGGGTTTGGTTTGTATTTTTTTTTTTTTTGGTAGTTTAAATTAGACTGCATCATCTATGAACTGGATTTCAACTAGCTAACTAGCCCAAAACACGGGCTGCAAGCAATTAGTAGTGTCTTCGGAGTAGACGTATCCCGAGGCTCTGGGCATTCTAGGGGATCTGTTTGTTGTGGACAAACAGCTGATTACGAAATGTCCTTGGGAAGAGCTAGAGCCACTGCCTATATGTGTGCACACATTTGAAAGACTCTGTCTTCTCAGAACTTTTTGACTCTTAGCTTTCCCCCTTACTGGCATCTAACCCCAAACCATCTTTCGAAGAACTTCTCTTCTACTGAGAATATGAAAAGGAACCTCAAACAGTTTACATGTAACCCTTCGCTCTTTTTACATTTTGCTTGCTATTACGTAGTCACCTGAGGAGCATTAAATATCAGAGCATTGCTTTTCAATCCTGCACTGTAACAACTGTATGATGGTGAAGCCTACTAGCCCCTCCTTACTTCTCTCCACCATTTATAAAATACATGTATACATACACATACATACACAGACACACATACACAGATATTCACGAAGCAGAGACTGAGTAAAACATTGACTTTACACACACAACAGAAGAAATGCTGTGCAACACCTGGTAGAGCAGAGAACAGAGTCTTGTTCCTCAAAGATTTCATAGTGTAGTTCAAAATAATTTTAAAACCTTTAACAGGCTACCTTAGGTAAAACGGCAACTTAAAGTGAGATACTGAGGTATCTGCTTGACGTAGCCTCAAAAATGAAAAGAAATGAAATGAGGTTTACTTCTACATCAAATCATAGCCGAATCCCACATTCGGGTCTCTTAGCAGCACTGAAACATCCCCGCAGAACACCAAAAATCAATGTTCGGAATGCCCAGAATTAAGTGAAAATTACCCCAAAACATCAGATAAACTTTAAAAAAAAAAGATTACCTGTACAACTTATTATTTTTGGAGAAATAAACTATTGATGACTGGATTTCGGACCCAGTGACAGAGGAAAAGAAGTTGAAAAGACTTCTCTTAAAGCATAAGCAAAGAGGCAAGACAAGGAAGAGGTAACAGAACATATAGCAATTTAAATAGAAAAGTGACCGGATTTGAAGGGAGAAGGGGAAGGCCAAGGTGGAGAAGAAGAAAACCTGGAAAGAAGAAACAAGAATGAATTAATTGTAATCTCCCAGAGTCTCCATTTCAGTTACACAATTTCAGTTTCTTACCACCATAATTAGCTTAAATTCATTATTTTGCTTTTTCTAAAAAAGGTCATTAGAGACATTTTATAAATGCATCCAGACACTAAAAGGCACATGCCATGCTGCAATTCTGCTACTTCTTGGGCATTTGCTCTTCAGCCTTTAGCCTAAGCAGCCACCCAGAGCAAGGCAATCTCTCAGCAGGACACGAAGTCTGTTAAGTCTGATTTTTTTCAGCATGGAACCAATGAATTCACAGTTCATTACTTAAATGTCTGTTGCCATTGTACCTCAAAGCACAAACACAGAACCACAAAGCCTGGGAAAGAAAATAAGAAATAAAGGGAAGGAAAAAGCTACAGTGTTATAAGATCAACTTAATAGAGGTCTTAAAAAACCCAACATTCCTATCAAAAATAACACCATTATATCTTCACTGCGCACAGACTCATATTCAAGGTTACAATTTCGATGCATAAGCCTCAAGATAATTTTAGTTCCTTACACACACATTTGCAAAAGAGTCATCGTGGCTGTGTTTTGCTAAATAAAAAGCATCATAACATCTGACTCACGACCCTAAATGCACGCCTCAGGCTCAACCTCCTTTGCAAATTCTCCCACATCCAAATCCAACTACGCTTACTTTGCATCTGCATGCTTCCCCATTACTGCTTTGCCTTTTAATGTCTTACTGCTTTCACTGACTGCGTTTCACTGTGTGAGTCAATTTTTACACAGCCATTGGAAAGTATTAATTGTGTGGTTGGAACAGGAGGGTGCAGCTAGTCTTCAGCAGAGACTACTGTGCTAGATAGACCTGAGCGAACAGGACAAACAGAACTGTCCCCTTGAGAACCGGTATGAAATGAAATGTTCTCAGAAAGACGGAAACAGCTGGTTCTTGATAGGACACCAGACACCCGGTGACTAAAGCCAAAGACAGCTAAACATAGTATTTTTGGTTACAATTACAAATACTCTATTACTTTCTCTGCTTTAGTATCACGCTTCTACAGAGTGAAATGGATTCTGCCCAGAAAGGTTTCCCTTTTTTCCTGAATTACTGTATTTTTAGAGGTTCTTATTTCAACAGTGTGCCTGATGAACATGGCAAACAGGTTTTTTGTTTTGTCTGGGGACTTTTGTTTCTGTTTTGTTTTGTGTTTTTTGGGTTTTTTTTAAATGAAGAGAAAAATGAAAAGTCCAATAAAGAAACATCTGTACAATCTTCTTGAGAGCTAACCAAATAGCAAGAGCTACATGCAGTACATGAAAATGATTCTTACTTCAAGTTACAGTGAGGCACAGTCAGATCATGCATTGTGAGTGTATTTGCCTTTCAGAGGGTACTTCAGAGCTGCCCACCCCAACCCAAACATAGGGGGTATAAATGCACGACAACAAGCACTTAATCAGCTGCCAAGTAAAGATCTGAAGGGCAATGGACACAGTGCAAAGATGTAACACCCCACAGAGGAGCAGAGCCCCCCAGTGAGGAGATCCCCACGAGCAAACAGCCTCTGCAAGAGCTGGAGACCACAGGCAGGTCCCGATGAGCCAATCCTGGGGGCACAGCAACAGGTAGCTCAGAAGCTGGAAGAGGAGGGCTGTGAGCCAAGGCAAAACACACACGGGTGCCTGCTGAGGCCAGAAGTCCAACAGCAGGAAGAGCTGCAATCAGGGAATATGAATGGTTATATATCACCAACCGGCAGATGGTAGAGAGATGTTTCTGGCCACTGCATTATCAACAATAACATTTCAGCAAATATTGCAAACACCAAGCAGAAAAAGCCCCATTAGATGGTTTTACTATTTGCATTATAGTGAACTATTTTTAGAGATTGAGTTTAGACTCTAACAGACCTTTCATTACTCATTTTGAACATACATTATTTACAGTACCTGTGTATTTAGGAGAGTAATTGGCTTATTGCTCACAAATCTTCGTACATGACATACCTGCATCAGCTACCTGGGTGTGTTGGCACTCAGATGGACATGGCATAATAAGGACTCACAGCCGCACAACACCGGGGTTTTCTTACAGTGCTGACAACCCAGTAAAACTCCAGTCTAACAGCCCACAGTCTAATACTGATTTAATGCCTTAGTAGTCTCTTATGAAAGAGAACTCAAGTGCAAGCAGATCACCTTCATGGCCTATCTTGTCTTTTCATCTACCAAATAAAAATAACATTGCTTACAATAGATAAATAGTACAGAAGAAAAACCTCCTTAACTCTTTTTTGAAGCCATAAAGGCGGCAGTCATTTTCTTTTTGATACAGAAAGTTAGATCATTCATTGTCACATAGATTACATTTCTACATTTTGGGTTCGAAATTTAGATGTTAGTGTTAGATATCAATACATATTTTGAAGTCATGATAATATACAGTGCATAAAATGTGACTCAAAATTGCTACGACCTATCAACTAGTTTCTACCATTCATTGACAAGATTTATTTATTTATAATTTTTGTTTTACAGCCAGCATGGCAGTGTAATAGCTTTTTCCATGCATCACTGCTGTGCCAGCTGTAATCTCCAGGAAGAAAAAGCAAATAGACAGATACGGGAAGAAGTGTTTCCATCTTTCTTCTAAATCCATTTGTGATGCACTTAAAAAAAAAAGTTATTCATCTAGTGGAAATTACTTATGACTTCTGAAAACTTCAGGATGCTTTTATACAAGCTATTTTTTTATGTGAATACTGAATTACAGATTTTAATCATAAAATAATCTACCATTTCTTGGCTTTGAGCACAATAATATTCATTTGGCACTGTAAGAGTTGCATATCTTACACTAAAAGGTTATTTTTATTCACAGATATGAAATTATTTTCTGCAGAATGACAGGCAGTTTGCACCTGATCTGGAAAGTGAACCTTCATCTCCTGAAGACCACTGACCAACTTAAAAGCTTCTGCTTTTCTTTTCAGAGAGGGGTTCATAGCAAGTAAACGTGATTCTACCCACATTATTCTCTGCATGAGTAATTTTGTGATATGCTTAAAAAAAAAAACCACAACGTGAAAGATGTCAAGTGTTGCCTTTTAAATCAGGAAATCACCCCTGAGCTGTTCTCAGGTTAATTTTCTCTGCATCTTTTCTGTCCATCTCTCTCCAGTGGTAGACCAATAGCAAAAATCACGTCTAGAAGAATTAATGGCCTGTTGAGCATCTGTGCCACAAGAATTTCAGCAGACATTCCGATAAATTGCTTTTTTGGTGCCCCAAGATAGAGTTTAAGTAGAAGGATGGGGACCACAGAGCAGAAGACCATGTCAGTCCCTAGTTTACATGTAAATGCAGTATGGAGTGCATTGCAAGGTATCCACTAATGGCTACAACCTCCTAAAAATCCAAAAACAATACGTCAGCTAATTCCAGTTTTCGCTGAAAGATCATGACAAATTTGTATTCAAGTAATTTAATTATGATAAGAGTTTATATTACTACATTCCAGAGCTTGAAATTTCAGTTTTTACTACAGTTACTGCCAAGCACTGTCACTGGATGTCAAGCCCCTTGATAATTCCCTTCATATTACAACTGTGTTTGTATCTTGGCTCTCCCTTATCTGCCTGAGTGTAAGCAAATTTACAGCAAGTACAGCAAGCCCTAATCAAAACTAGAAAAGCCCCAAACTTCGTTCCTACTCTTCTTACAGGAATGAACGCAGTTCAAATCACTCTACTGTAAATTTACTTCAAGTACCATGTCCACCTGCTGGCTGCTTAGAATTTGTTTCCTTAAATCATCCAGAAATGTGACCAGAAACATATTGTGTTTTTCTCTGAGCTGATACAAACACATGATTTTATATTTTGGTGTAGAAGCAGCATTCATTGCTGTGGGCACACAGACCCCAAGCACAGAAGAATGGACAAGCTAGCCACAAACAAGATGAAAGGCTCAAGCAAACATGACCTTCTTTAAAAGCTTTCTCAGTTGTCACCTACGCTGCATGCAAAGGGGGAAGAATTAATTGATCCGGCTCGTTTCTGAAATGGTAGCAATTTGGAGGCTCGTTTAAATAACTCCAGTAAATGAAGCATTTGCTGGCAGCTGCTGGCACAAGGGATGCTGTGGATTTGTGCGTGTCTAACTGCTCCGATCGGAGGGAATCAACATGAACTCCCGCGGCCAAGTTTTGAACGGCCTGGGACAGTCTTTCTGTTCGTTTATTTATTGCAAAACAGGGAGGACTCATCTCTGCTTGGGTCAGCTCCTCCAGAAACAAAAGACATAAATGAACTTGTGATCTAAACAAAACGGTTCTTTAATTTTTAAAGTACACAATTATAAGGTTTGGGGATTTTTTTCCTTCAGAATACGAGAAGCAGTATGCACTGACAGTTTCTCATTTACAGAGAAAGTTAACAAAAAGCAGATGTAGCTCATAATACAGCAACTGCAATACATGCTGTAATTAATCTGGAATTCCAAACAATAAACACAATGTCAGCAAGAGACTTGCTTTAAATCTTTAAGTCAATTACGTATTGATTGCCTTAGCAACACATTACAGAAAAAAATTTTGTGTTTACAAAGTTGTGTTAAGATAAGCAATAGTTAAAAAATCTGCAGCAGGTAGCCTGTAGGTTAATTAGGAAGCTTAGCAGCACTACCTAATGTGCATACTCGGAAAACTATTAAAACTACAAAGATTCTTTTCCTCAATGTATTCACAAGCCAAACATCATCAACACAGAAAGCAGCTGAACTTTTCCAGCTTTATATCTCAGCCCAAGGAGAGCAGCCACTCATGGAAGAGAGACTGGATATTTTGTGTGCGTGCATGTATTTCAGATTGCAAAATATGCAAATATTTTCAGTCTTGGCAAATTATAGAAAAACTAGGCTAGAAAATAGCCTAGTTGGTGTGTGTATGGTTGGACTCGGTGATCTCAAAGGTCCTTTCCAACCATGAAGATTCTATGATTCTATAGTGAGGGATATGAAAGTTGGGCCTTCAGGTAGAGAATATGCCTGCTTAGAAAATGGGCAGCAGTGAGATGCTGAGAAACTCAGAAGTCATCTTTGTTTCGAGTTCCATATTCACAGTTTGAAGTAAAAAAGATTTCCAGTATTAGTTTTCCACTAATTGTTTCTCTATAGCAAAAAAAAAACCCAACAAGAAAACCAGCCCCTTTCCAGCATCTCCTACAAATCTGTCATGTCCCATCAAAATAAACCAGGATAATGCAGAGCAACAGCTGTGGACAAACAACATAAGACAGATGAAAATTGTCCCCACAGTTTAGCTGTCTAAATATTTGTGGGAGAAGACAAATTTTCCATTAAGTGTAGAAAAGTCACGAAGTCAAATTCTAGCTCATAAGCATAGCAAAAAGAGTAAAGAATTGATAATTCAATCAACAAAAATTTATGCCATAGTGAAAAAGTTGCCTTCAACTGATTTTACTATGACAAGTTTCAACCAGAATTAAACCAAGAATTTTTGCAAACACTTGTTTTTGGTTACTACTACTACCAGGTGTAAGAGTCACTCCAAAAGTTATTTGCAAGAACAGGACTTAGAAAACAAAGACACTGCTTGAGAAAAACTCAAAAATATCACTTGGCCCTCCTCATACGCTACCATGGCAGTTTAACTCCTGGATGTCACTGCAGGGCACAGGAGTATGTCAATATTTTAATTAGCAGCTATGATTTTACATACCTCACTGTCTAGATAAAACTGTAGCCTGCCCATACCAGAAAAAAAAAAAAGCTGTGATTAAGCCACTGGCAACTAAAGAAGGTCAGCAAGAGTGAGGAAAAAGTCCATTTTAATAGCAGGAAGTAGAGATTTGCAACATTTTCAGACCAAAACTCTTCAGTGGCATAAATACAAACCCTCTGTCTCCCAGAAGTCCCAATGAGGTTGGATGAGTACATCCAACCCTCTGGAGTCCCACCTCCTTTAGGAGAGGCGTGGGAGCTTTAAAAAGCAGACTCTCCGTCCTCTCACAGCAGTTTCAGCGCCAGCCCTTCCAACTCAGCGCAAGCCAGAGCTGCGGGTCCTACAGCTGCCTTCTCCTCTGCTTCTGCGGGTGGTGAAGCACAGACACGCAGAGCCCTCATATGCCTCTTTATAGCCACTCACTGAACTGCTCCAAACATCCGCTCTGTACCTGACCGGCTTTTCTCCACCGAGTAAGGCGGCAAAAGGCCAGGGGAGGCAGGGCTGAGCCGCTGCAAGTAACAGCCTTGGTTCAAAAGACACCACAAATCTGGGTGACCTGCCACCCACTAGCAAAACCGGCTGGGGACAGCACAATAACCACCCCTTGGTTTTAAACACCAAGGCACTAATGGCAGAATACTCATTGTGAAATATTACAACTTCACATGGTTGGGGCCGTGGCAAGAAAAGTGACAGGAACTTAACAAAAGCCAAAATATTCTGCAGTCTTACCGGCGAGGAACGGCCCCCCAGCAGCCACTCTCAGCCCAGCTCTCTGCTCCCCGCCAGCAGGTGAGAGCAGAACAGCCAAGGACACTGCTGGCACATACCAATTTAGGAACCTAAATTTAGGCACTCAAATCGAAGTTACCAGGCATTCATTTTCAGCTACTGCTGAAGTCACCAATGACTGTGGTTCAAGTTTTATTTACTAAAATAACAAAAGAGGAAGAAGCAAAAAAAAAAACAAAAAAAACCCCTGTCTGTCATTGGGGGTGAAGTTGATTGCCAAGAGGCTCTTACTTCTTGACAACTTCTTCCTTTGGGCTGCTTTGTTATTTACACAAAGGAGTAATTTTTTTAATATGACGACTCAGCTAATTAAAAGCACAATACGTTTTGTCATAAGCTCATATACCTTATTATCTCTTTTGTCCTGCATTTTCCCAGTAATTCATGCTACAAGTGGCCTTTTCTATAGTATTTTTGGGGGGGTTATTTTTCTTCTAAGCCCCTCACTCCAGAACAAACTCCATCTTCACTTACTTACATACAGAATCTAAAACTCTGCTCCCCTCCCCAGTGCATAGATGTCAGATGTGCGCTGTCATGGCTGTTCTACATGGATTCCATCTTGCAGCATCCTTCAGTAAGCATCTAAATCAGGATCCGCTCTTTCTAAAAAAGTCTCTGAAGTGAAGGACTGAAATACTCCAGGTGGTCATTTAAGCCATCTCTTGTGGCAGGATCTGGTATACCACAGCACTGTTGACAGTTATTTAATGTGTCCTGAAATATCACCACTGGTATGCAACTTATTACACTAATTATCTATCCTTGTCCTCCCTAAAATCCAAGGGAAGTCTCTATGACAGGAACGTTTGCTTTTAATCCTGCCCTAAGTAGACACTGATAACAATCACCATTTTCCTATTCCCTCATAGCCTTCATTGTTCTTTTCTTTATAGATAACATTACATTTTTTTTAAACTCTTCCTAATTCTTGTTTCAAAGCATCTCCTTTGCTTTCCCCTGGATTGTCTTCAAATTGTCCAAACTCTGAAGATCAGCACTGGCAACTGGTATGATTTCACTGGTGAAAACACAGCAGTACTAAGTTGCACGAAATAAGTATTTCTGTTATTTACAAACAATAAGCCTGAATATACATTCCCATTTGCTTTATTCTGGGATATAACATCACACTCCAGTTCCTGTTTAATCTGTGGTACATAATGACCTTTAAAACCCTTCCTTCAATACCATGCACCTGACCTTTCTTCTCCAAGCAGCCTGGGTTGAGTTACCATTATTGGGTTGTTCCTCATTTTGCATCATTTCTTCAATTTGTTTTGAGTGTGAACTACGTTCTGTGTCAACTTGATGCCGGTTGCAAATTTTATAAATACATATTATCCCATCAATTAATGACCAATGAAAACACTGCCCAGTACGAGAGAATACATCAAAATATCTAACAGAAGGAAAGATGCTACGTTTCTATCATTTTAAGGATGGGAAGTCACTGTATCTCCTTAGATTTCAGGCAAATCTCCTGCAAGCAGAAAACAATAAATACTACAACTAATGAGTCATGTTCAGTGTTTTTTTCCCCCCCTCCCAGAAAGTGTACGCTCATTCTGAAAGTTTGGTTATCTTTGAAGTGACCAAATATATATCTATAAGCAAATTGATTCATATTTGTGATTCTCCACATAACAGCACCCATAGAGGCAGGAAAGCGAAGCTGAGATTAACTTCTCACTGCCCTCCATTACAATAGAAACGGGAGATAAGAAATATACACAGGAACATATTTTGCACATGTATAGCTTAGTATAACTACTAAATTTACTGCTAAAAATCTTGGTGGCAACTGTTTGGCACTGTAATATTTTAAGCAAGTCCCACAAAACATCTTTCATTTTCTTGAAGCCCTGTATTTTCTCAGCTTACTTTCTTGACTATTATTCTCCTCCAGCATTGCGAAACCTTAAGCAGTTTATGCTATTTGACATCGCACTGGACACAAATCTAATAAGCTGGATGACAGTTGCACTCAAATTTAATCCTTTTTATTGCCGTCTTGTTTTACTTGCACACATTCTAATTCTGTTTTGTGATTTTTAGCAGAAAGTGCCAATATCCTCAACTCCCATGGACTAGAAATTAATGCTTTGCGTTCCCAGTATTTTAAGTCATACATATGTTTTGATGCAAGACGAGACATCTGTTAAGTGTTTAACAAATAGAAATTGCAGTCAACTAAATTACATCTTTATGGAAGTAGCAGACAGATATCAGATATGAGAATAGTGACATGTTAGGTATTTAATCACTGGTCTAGGACAGTAATGAAAGTCTGCATCAATATAGTGGTGTTTACCAGCTTTTCCCCAGGATATTCATCAAGTAGAACCTTCAGAATTGCGTCTGATCTCATTTCCAAGACTAGGATATGTATGGGAAGTCCATGCCAGACGCTTATGAAAGCTGGACTGTAATCCTCCTCTCCACTTCTTAGTATATACATTTTTACCCGGTCCTTCCCCCACCAATCTTCCTCTTTCTACCTTAGACCTGTTTTCTCATTATCTTTATAGCATCTTCATCATTGACTCTTTATTATTCTACTCTTTCAAAAGCCTCATTTCTTTAAGATTCCCACTATAACCTTATGCTTCCTGCCATGTCTTTGCTGACTCACATCTACCTCTT
The DNA here is from genome assembly GCF_964199755.1 of Larus michahellis. Lineage (NCBI taxonomy): Eukaryota > Metazoa > Chordata > Aves > Charadriiformes > Laridae > Larus > Larus michahellis. Next base: position 41,065,925 of record NC_133901.1, read on the forward strand.
TCCAACAACTGTCAGTCGCTTCATCAGTCTCTCATTTCCTCTGTGTCTCCCGCTTCCCCCATTCCACTTCATTCCCAACTTTTTACTTTCCCACAGCTTTCCTCCCATTAACAAGAGATCCATTTGCCTTTCCCTTTCACAGGAGTTAATAAAGGGAGCATACGTTGCCAATAGTCATCATCGACTAGCCTTGGTTGATCAACACTGATGGACAGTACCAGTCTCACTAGTTAAACTATACCAATTCAGCAGCTTCAACTGCTGCCACGCAGCCAAAGTTACAGGCTACCGGGGCTCTCGACAAGCATTTACCATAAAAAACAATTATTTTGTAACTGCTAAAAATCAGGGGGTGGGGGGTGTGTGGTTAATAATCACAAGAACACTATTTAATGCCCTGGATTTTTTTTGCTCTGTAGATCTGACTTGGTTTACAGGAAATGTTAGTCTTGCCAAATAATCAAGGAATAAAATGACTAGCACAGTTTACACAAAGTTAAGTTTGTACAGATGAAAAGCTTAAAATTCTGAAAACCATATTATAGTTATTTTTCAGATATGCCCTCCTACTGCTACTCCAGAAAAATCATATGATTCAAATTATAGTTTCCAGAGGAAGTCATTAAAGAGACTTTCTATCAATGATGGTTTCGTATGTTCGCACTTGGTCTTTGGCAGAGACTCAGTCTATATTTAGAATGCACACTATAAAGAAAGTTTGAAACCAAAGCGATTTAAAAAAAATAATCAGAATTTCACTTATAATGCAAAGAGATTTGCAGAAAAAGGACGATAATCACTTCCGTTGTAATTCTAGAGTGTTTATAGGAGTTGCAGAAGCTTGAAGAGGGCAATGCAGTAGCCAGCCCTACCTGCAAGTGCTACCGTCAGCAGGAGAGGCTGGAGCATCATGGGAGGCACAGGCTTGCTTTGGGGAAGATTGGTCTTTGTGTGGCAGTTACAGAAGTACAGTATAAAGAAACTGAAAAGACTATAAAAATATTTAGCCAGCTATAGAATATGAGTATATAGCTATTATCACTTCAGAGTATAAAATGCAGTGTTCTCCCCAGTAATACTGGTGGGCATATGATTATTTTATTTCTTTAAAACTGTGACAAGATCCTTGAGTGGATTTCTGCTGTGCGTGCTACTTTCTCCATGCTTCTGAAAGCTGTTTTAGGGCCCTGGCCTCCTCCACTCAAGCCATTTTTGTGACAAATCAAAACAAAAATTTGAATTATGTTTACTAATCTAACACATCATTACCATTCACTGACCAATGCCTAATGCATACCTGATGTGTTTAAATTAGCATCTTCAGCTAGGCTTACAAGAAGTTTTTCGTATTAGCGTCAAACGTTTGCATACAATAATGCATTAGATTGGCACGAAGAACTCCTCAGCACCCCTGAAAACCTTCTGAAACATCACAATTTAAACACATGGAAACAGGAGTTTAAAAAATCTGAAACATGACGCTTCCCTTTTCTCAACACTTCTCCAACCAATCCCTGAAAAAACTACATGCTGAAAAACAAAACAAAAACATACTGTGGGCTTCCACTGACATTTGACGCCATGAGTTTATCTTCTTTTATGAAAAATACTAAAGAGTATGAATAATCCCTTCTCAAAAGGAAAAGAGTATTAATGAATGGTAATAGTTAACAAGCAGATACCATGTAGCATTACAAGCAGATGATTGACTGCAGCCTCCCCAAGTTTGACAGACTAAAATAGTTAATTGATTGACAGAAATTATCCAACAAACATTTTCTGTATTCTGATGATCGTCACCAATGATGCAGACTATCACTGAATTTTTGTAATCTTATTTCTTCTGAAAACGCCGATTTGATTTACATCAGAGCAAGATCAAATCAAAGAAAACAATTTTAAGCAATTCAGAACACACAAATTACAAACCAGCATAATTCTATAATTCTATAATCCAGCAAGATTCTATAATTAGAGAAAGGCATAATTAAGCAAGTACTTCTCCATTTTATAAAGAACTTTCAGAACTAAAGTACTCTGCATTTCAGATTATGTAGCTGTTCAGTTGTATTTCACCTAAGTTGCATGATTTTTAAAAAGCCCCATTTATCAAGTTAATCCATTTTTACCTCTGGGGAAATGCAAAACAGCATTAGTTTTACTGTAGAAAGGTCAAGCACACAACTAAGTTTAATGCCATTCTAAGAAACAGAAAAAACTTGCAGTTTCCCAGATCATGTATAGATCTGACTGAAGTTTTATTTTGTGAAGCAGCTGCAGATATAAGAAATAATCTTTTTTCCTCCCCTCAAATCTTGTTAGCATTTTCAAAAACACATCAGAGCATCCTTTACCTCCTGACACGACTACCTTCAATATGCAGAAACATACTGCTGCAAAATTCCTGTGTATGAGTGTAATTTAAAAAACCCTCTACTTATATACACAGTTATCAGCTGGACAATTGCATAACAGGATGAATCTTTTTTTCTTGTTTTTAGTGAGGTCAAATAAAAGCTGCAAAGGAATTTTGCTCCACACATAGAGAGCTGACACAGAATACCCAAACCAACCATTGTGTTGTCATGGGCACCAACAAGGAAGAGGCATTTAAATGCCAAGGTTTTTAAGAAAACCTTTACTGAGCTGGTATAAAGTCAGACACATGACTTTATACCTTGGGAACCAAAACCAAATAGCTTTAAGAAAAATTCCACTGACAAAAGCGCACAGGCCCCAATAAACCAGCAGTCCCGAATGCCCTCTCCGTCAGCGGGTTTGACACCGGGGCATGCCAGGCTGGAGGGCCCAGCTGCCTAGCAGGTAGCTATGGAGCCAGAGGGGCAGACCTCAAGCATGCAGTAAGGCTAGAGAGATAAGACAACTGCGCTGTTTGGCAGCTGTGAAAACAGTTCTGCCTCCCCGATTTCATTTCTAGCAAAAGTAGTTACTGGTCTTCCTTTAAGAAGTACTTGGAATACGCACAACCCAGTGCACCTTTATCATTATTCACAACATACAGAATAAGGCTGTCGTAGGGATCTGGTGATCAAAAACTATTGTGCCTACTGCTATTATATGAAGTTATCTCAAATTTATGCATTGGGATTCCGTTTCCACTCACAGACGGGAAAGACATATGGAGTAACTTCAAAAGCTCACCCTGCAGCACCTTTTTGGTGAACTTCAAGTAACCAGGAGGAGAGCCCCTCTCCTCGGGGAACAGGTTCCTACAGCACAGAGTCATCAAATCGTCACCTCTGACCACCTTACCACATTGGTTATTGACAGGGGACTATTCCCCTTGCCCTGTAAAGGTGGTGATCCACACGAACAAGGGAAGGCACCCAACAGCACCACCAGAGCCTAAACCAGTCCTCAGATTGGCAGCAACGATAGAGCTGCTGGCAGAGTTCCAGCTGGTGTACAGCACGTTATTTTCTTTCTAAGAAGCAGACTGGGCAATTTGAACCTGTGTTTCCATTCATCTGCACTGAAATCAATGTCGTGACAACAGAAATTAAAACTTGATCATGAACAAATACAAAAGTTACCTTTGCTTTTAAGCACTTGAGCATCTAAGCACTTCAGAGGCTTAGAACAGGCTGTGGTTGTTCAGAAGTGGACATCTCTCCATACATGTTCAGCTCCTATCAGAGTTAGGGTACAGCCTTGCAGGACAGTTAGCAAAAATTTCAGAAGCACCCGAGTGGATTAGAAGCTACTTTGTCCAAAAGCTCCACTGCAGATCTCCAAGGGCACGATTAATTTATTTTTTCCCCTCCTTTTCTTTTTTTTTTTTTTTTTTTTTTTTTTTTTTTTTTAAGTCAAGCTTAAGGCTCTAAGCCAATTAAGTGGCTACTCATAGCACTGAATTTAAGGTAGGAAAATTAATTGATTATATCCTGTGTTTACTCTCTTCCACTCTATTTGTTTTGAGGGTTTTTTTGTGAGAACAGCAGAAGCTACAGTTATTTAACTGGGAACAGCACACAGAGAGATGAAAGTAGGTCAAGAACGAAAGTTGACCAAAACTATGAAAAATTACTGTTACATTGTTGTAACCATTACTTGTTTCATTAACAAGTCTGAAGTATCTGTAGTCCTACAATGCCGTGTGACCTTCTCAGGCGGGGCTGGCTTAGCATTTAAGACCGACATGCAAAATAAAACTCAATGCACTATTGCATTTACAGAAACACAAACCATGATCTCCTTTTACAGTAAAGAGTATTTTTCTTAAGCTTAAAGGCTGATAAATTAACTACACAGATTCGTACTGGCAAGCATAGAAGCAATTTCAGCACATTAAGCTTTGTTTCCCATTATTCACCAGATCATTTTTAGGCAGGTTCAGAGGTTATATAGGGTTGTGAACGAAGAGACTGTCATTTTAGAAGTGAATGAAGTTACAGGAGGACTTTTAGAACTTATGCACATGAAGACTTGTAACACAGAATTTACATGGGCATATTCTTTAAAAAAGCAGCAGGATTCACGTTTATATTCAAAGAATTAAGATCAATCAAGCGTAATTAAGAAATTTAGCCTTTGTAAGAAAGTGTTTTCATGCAACTTAAACCATCAATGAAACATACAACCTTGAATTTCTTTTGAAGGAAAAAAAAAACCAACCACAAAAGCCCCACGCACTGATACAGTAACTCTAGTTTACACGCAGATGTAAATTCTCCTTCCTCCTGCCCCAAGACTTAAGTCTCCATTTGCCAAGCAGACTGTATACAATAAAAACCAATTGATTTGAAACATTTCTATGTTCAGGTTGAGGCCATAAACTATCTAAATCTATATAAGGAAGCATGAGAATACTCTTAACCTCAGTGCCCATACTCACAGAAGAGAGTTGCTTATTCTCCTCCATATTATATATACATATACACACACACATATATGTATGTGTATACATATATGTATATGAAGGTGTGCATATACCTTTATTTTAACTTTCCAGACTACACTGATCTTCTCCGTGAAGAATTCAGTAATTCAAATATAAAAAAGCTGATATTACACTCCCTCACTACATTGTATAAACAGCAAAGAGGTTCATCCACAACCACACTAGCCTGACAGTGATCAACTCTTGAGTTTAACAGGGTACCAAAACAGGCTAGACATTTTTATCTGGTTGTTTTTTGAAATGCTAGTTTTATATATGTAGATGAATTAAAAAAACACCACAAAAAACCAAAAAAAACCCAACAAACAAACAAAAAACCCCCCAAAAAATCAAAAACAAACCAAGCAATTCCTCCTTACCATTCACTTCTAGGAACACTTTTAGAAATGGTCTTAGGATATTGTACAGAATGTAACCATTATTGAGAGCACCAAACAGGATTTGTTATAATAGAGCTCTTGCTATTTAAAGCAATGGATTTTCATAGCCCCATACTGGGTTTTGGATTGTGGGGAGGTTGTGGGGTTTGTTTGCTTTTCTGTTGGTTGGGTTTTGGTTTCTTGGGTCAGATTTTATTTTTTTTAATCCAAAGAGCCAGACAAACAAGAAACACCATCCTCCTGCCCACAATCAAAATGAGAAGGTAAAAATCTCCAAGCTCAACAAGGGTAATTAATAGATGCTGTATTCCCAACAACTGTAGCTTTTCCACAATACAACTAGTTCCAAATTACTTTTCAACAAAATTAAAACAAAACTCAAAGCAGGTATAATATATACGCATCGTGAAAAAGGAAAAAAGAAACTAACCTCTCTTCAGCCCAGAATAATGAAGTCATTTCAGAAAACAGACAAATAAAAAGCTGTGTTATGGCTACAACTATATTAAGTAGGAATAATGTGTATATGTAAAGCCTGAGAAGAGGAAAACACTGCAGACTTAAAAACAAAGCAATCCTAACTATCATTGTTCTATATGCATATACACACATGTACATACACAGCATCGCATTATATATTCAAACCGCAGGGTCTTAAGTCTTGTAGATCCCAAACTGCTGGAAACAGAGTTCAATTTAAAGAGTTATATAAGACAAAGAAGTCAATAGCCTAAACTGTGAGGTCATTTGTAGTTATTTTATGCTTGTTTGACCAAACTCAGACTTGGCCAATTTCTTGGGGAAAACTTCAGATTATGTAACTGCACTTTGCAAACATGCCAGCCCCTAGAGTACACCAAGCCACCTGCTATTTAGGAAAAGATTAAGTATGTAACTTAAAAGTTTAGGAGCATATATTCAAATCCTTTTAGTATTCCAGCAACAATTGAAAGCAGAGAAATCTACTAATTTCTCTAAACTTTGCATTTTTTACAAAATATCATCAATGCGAAAAGATAGAATCCCCTAAAGTGAAGGTCCCAGATCACTTTATGCCACACAGACACTTTTCACTGTACTCCGAGTTTCTCAACTGCTGCCTCATCACGTTCATTGCTTTGCTTAGCAGTGTTTTGATTTGGTGGGGTTTTGGGGGTTGTGGTTCTCGGTTGGGATTTTGTTTTGGAGGAGGGAGAATCCAGAGACCTCCAGACACACTAGAAGAGGTTATGATGCTGGTTAAAGCTCACATTAACTCCTACAGAATGATGCTGCACAGGCTTATTAACTCTTCCATTTCTCACTGACATTTCATCATGAAATAGTGGGTTTGAATATGACCACTGACAATGTCTTACTCGCACCCATTAACAGATTGGAACAAAAGTATTGTACAAATGTAGGATTCAGTTCAGTTCCTATACTGAAAGCAATATTGCATAACAGTCAGCGATTAGTTTGTTTTACAAAATGATGCTTAAGAAATGATGTAATCTCTCCATGGAACAGGCGTGTAAGTTAGGAAGGTGTCTGCACATGGGACACTAAAAACTGGCAAGTACAATGCTGATCTGCCCTTATGTTAACCACTTCTCCATCTATATTTTAGTATAGAAGATTTAGCATCAAAAGCAGTTTTCACTCTTTTAAAAGATTTTGTTGACAAACAAAACGGAGAAAATTCAGTATTTCTAAAGAGAAAAAACCAACACTATCTGACAAGAATAAAATCAGACTGGAGTTCTATCAGAAAATCTAAGCCAAAAGAGTAAATAACCCAGCACTGTATATGCACACATTCGTAAGGCTCCACAGCCTGATGCCACATCTTCTTTCCCTCCCTTCTTCCTCTCAAAATGTAAACTTCAGCTTTTATTGCAACATTGGGAAACAACTGAAAGTTGATTTAAAGGTCTGAAGCAATAAACAGAGATTACATTTTAACTTACTCTTGATATCTAAGGCAGTAACTTACATGCAAGTTTGGCCTTAAGTTTGCCATGTAGTGACATTTCTGTTTTAACAAAAATGTCAGTTTCTAGCTTTTATCATAATGCCTTTTGAAACACCCAAAGCTCTTCCCTTGTGTCTAAACAAAATTCAAATAGATGGGAGCAATATTTAACTAATTTGGTTGAAGTCTCTCAGTACAGTTATTTGCCTTAAATATGGTATCACATTTGCTAACTTTATTTTCCACGCTGTCTCTGCAGCTTAAGATGCAAAGAAGGAAATACTGAACTCTGCTTGCAAGATAGCTTGCGAAAGGCAAAGCTTAAAGGAAAAAGTGTGAAACCAAGTTTTCAGGCAATGAATGCCAGTACTGCCCACTGCTAATTATTGCTGCATTCCTTCTCATGTCTTCAGTGCCACTGTTTCCTCCCTTCTTGCCATTCTCCTTAGGTATCAACTTGATACGCTATGTGCTTGCCTTGCCTTTGAGATATGCTAATGAAAAATAGCGTGTAGTAAACGTTTTGATAATAGATACTAGTTTAAATTTAAAAAAAAAAAAAGAGTTACTGAAGCTTGATTTTTGAAACGGGAGATGAAAGAATAAGTAAAAAGAAAAATCAGGTGAGGAAAAAACCCCCACTCAAATAGAACATAGACTGGATTTTTTTTTTCTTAAACAACTTAAAATGAATCAGTAATACGAGGGGGAGAAACAGAAAAACAAACAGAAAGCAAAAAACAATAACCCAACAACCCCCAAAACCAGAAACAGCAAGTGAAAGAACAGATGAAATGAAATAAGAGCAGCTCATGAAAGAAAGAAAATAAATGAGTGGGTAACTTCAATAAACAGAGATCAAGAAAAGCTGGATATTGTAATATGGAGAAAGATGAAGAGGAATGAAAATATGGGAAGAACAGGGAGAAAGAAAAAAGAGCAACAGAAGTTCAGGAAAAGCAGCCCATTTTTAAAGTGAACAGTTAAAAAGACTCCGAGTTATTCCTGCTCGGTAAACTCAATTTACTTTGCATTTCCCCTTACCACCTTTTTTAATCTCCCACTATTTTCCCTGCTCCAAGTCTCTGAATGAATTCCTGCCTAGAGCCATTAAGTTTCCAGGAGCTGAAATGATTCTTATGCTGGTTGTTACCCAAATGCTATTTCAAGGCTGTCTGCATTCTGAGCACATGCACATCCCCATAACTTCTTTATGGCTGTTGACATACAAAGGCACGCACCTGCATAGAGGGGGGAAATAATTAAAAGAAGGACAGACAGACAGGAATATGAGTGAAATCTAAACTCACATATATCCTAATGTTCCTAAAGAGCAACTTAAATTACCCTCAAGAAGCACTGCTGCTGAATAACATGACGTTCACCTGCTCCCAATGCATTAAACATTACAGACTCAGACAACTGTATGGGGAAGCAGACTGAGGGTACAGTTTGGGTTAAAACAGCTAGCAAATGCACAAAACACCTGCGTATCCAATAGTAAAGATTATCCATGGTTAGTTTTAAGCCAACCTGGTCCCCTATGTGACAACATAAGCACGAGTGACAGCCCAGCACAAAGGGATGAACAAGAAGAGGAGAGCAGGACAGTAATTTGAGAAGGGAGAGGGAAAAAAAATGTTAGCTCACGCCTGCTTTGAAAGTGTTTGTGGAATTACAGTATCTGACCATTTAAGATTTGGCTATCTACTCTAAACTTTTATACCACTGAATAAATCATTTAAAGACAATTAATAGCATTCCTAAGGAACAGTAACAATAACAGAGTGAAAGAGTATGTTGAGAGCAAAAGGGGAATAGATAGAAAAGTCACTGTCTCTCAGTTTGATCTTTAATTCAATAGACAACGGAAGATCTGAAACCTCCAGAACCTGCGGTTTTGGTATGCCCTGAACTCTTCAGCACCCGTGCCAAGCAGGGCATACCATGCCAGCACCCATTATTTCATTGCTGCTGCACAGGAATCAGTCATTACAGAAGTGCTTTAAATTGTTTCACTTCCTTCTCTGAAGCCTTAATGTTACAGGATCTCTTTGTCCACCCAAACAAATCAAATGGCTTGCTTAAAGATGCTACTGGAAGATTTACATCTGTTTGTGTGTCTTCTAAACATGTATTGCAAAATACTTTAACCCTCATCACTAGAGTAAGACTGCAGCATCTGGTGTTCTTTAAGGCCAGGGGATTCCTGTTTTGCTCTTTATGAAACTGTTGGGAGTTGATAATTGATTTTTTAATTCTAGCTTTTGCAAAGAGGTATTCTAGCAATGTCATATTGAACAACAAATTTTAATTAGCAAATTTTAAAAATTCTGCATATGCGAAATCCAGACATTTTTCTGCAATTCAAGTTTGAGTTAATGAATTACCATTATGATACTCAATATATAGTATTTTGTGATCATCAATTTAAAAGTTGTATTCCAAATAACACAGAAAATAAACAATTTAACAACTTGCAGGTCATCTACTCTTATTGCTTTTGCTTCACAGTAAGTTTTTTTCCATAAGAACACAAAAAGATTGTGGGTCCTGTACAGAACTTAAGGTGTTCAGCAAGGATGTGAAGATTATTATGCACACCTTATCTGCAGGTTTCAATACCTATGCATGTTTTAGAAAGAAAATATGTATTCTGTCCTTATTGATTTAGTATCGATCTCAATTTAAAAACCGGCAACAGTAGTGAGAACACCACTACATTAAGCCTTAAATGTTTCATGAGACAGAACATGACAGAAACAGCAGCACAGATAGAAGTGTCTTCCTAATGATGTTTTTTCCCCCCCTCACATTTTGGGAGGAAGGCTGCGAACAACCAGAGGCCCCAGCATACATCCACAAAACGTGAAGCTACTGAAACTGCAGGAAAGTTATACTGGAAAATGATATGAAAAATCTGGTATCACTTGATGCTGATAGGGTAAAGTGTAGGGTAAAGTCTGTCCATCCATAACTGCTACTCCCTCCCTGAATGACTGCTTATCAGGCACTGGGTTCCCAGCCAAGGAGACAGGGAAAGATAGCATGTTCTGACTTCAAGAAGTCCCCAGAGAGGTGGCCAGTTATTTGTTGCAGGCTCTCCTCTCAATCACAAAATGTCATTAAGTGAAGCTAGAGTATGTTAAACACTTAGAATATTTTCCCTATATAAACAGCTGCTGTAGCTGCAAATGGGAAGTTACTGAATTGCAAACAATTGATATCAAGTGTTAACAGAAAATATAAACTACAGTTTATTTCAAAAGTAATAGGAACCTCTAGGTTAAGGGGTTCTTAGCACACACACTGTAATTTACTTACTTAGGTGTATATATACACACCAACTTCCCAGAGCAAAGCTAGCCAGAGAGTGAGTCTTAACTCCAGAGCCACCCTGCAATCCACAGGCATTTAAAACATTTTTTCATAGTATAGCATATATTGCTAAAATGCGTAGTTTGCGGCCCATCACTATCTAAAGTTTCTTTTGGCATAAAGACTTTCCAGGATAATTGTTCCCACTGCAGCTGCACTCAGTATGCCCAGCTGTATTATGCGTTCCCTCCCCTCAATTTTTAATTTTATTATCAGCTTATAACTTTTAGCTGTTTTATTTCCCCTGGTATTCAAATTAATTCCATATACTGATAGAGCTTCACCACAAATCTAACACTATCTTCTCTTTGAGATCACTAATAAAGAGGTTAAATTAATCTACATATAAAGCTGCATCTTTAAGTACCAATCCAGAATCCCAGCAGCCACCTCATATCCCTCTTTTCACAGCTTTTCATTCATGCTTTTCATCTTCAGAACTAGGCTTATTTAGATTTGAAAGAAAACAAGGGCAGGTATTGCTTTATTTCTTTTCTCTTCTCGCCTCAAAAGGAAAACAAACTCTCCTGCCTCAGTTTCCTGAGGAGCTTTAGCTGTGTATCAATGCACAGCCCCTCCAGCAGAAAGGATGCAGAACAGCACAGGCAGAGCCCAGGTTTGCACAGAGACTTTGTCACTCTCACATTACTATAAACACTAGCTCCACGTATGAATATATACATACACATGACACTTGCATTTTTTCTAGTCTGAATTCCTTCCCTATTTTTCCCCTCTCAAGTGAGAGACATTTTCCACGCAAGCAGACAAAAAAGTTAAATCAATTTGTACTTCAATACCATGTGGGAAAGTACCTCAGAGACTGAATCTCACTTTACACCATAAAGTGTTATTATTCCTGCACCTTTCTAAAGGGATTTTTCTTCCCATGAGACCTCCTTCATTTACAAAGGTTTTTAGCCCACATCTCCACCTATACATTTGAAATATAATGTACAGAGAAATTATTTGAACTCCACTTTCTTGGGTTTAATACGTATCAGCCTGAACAGAAATACATGCAATGTTAAAAATCACTCCCAATTTCATTTTCCCTGCAGAAGAAGAATTAAGTATTACTTTCATTCAGCCACAGCTATGATTCTTTAAGAACAAAACTAGAAGGCTTATTTCAAAAAGACACGTTCCAGATTGTATAACTCGGTTCACATTAATAGGCTGTACTTCCAGAAGAACCATAATTTAAAACACATAACGCTAGCCATTCCTAAGAAACAGCTCTCCTTCAGTTTCTTAAAGAAACCCAAAAAGCATGCAGACTGCCTCTGTCGGTGACACAATGAGGATGTATTGTTCTAACTGGGCTTGACCAACACACATCTTTCTTTGTACTCTATAAAAACAAACAAAAAAACCCCACAGAACACCCACTAATCTACAGTGTTACCAGAAAGACTAACTGGCTTTGCCTGCTGTAAAATAAGGAAACTGTTCAGATTAGATGCAGAGTTCTACAGAAGAAACCACACATGCCAAAGACAGTAAGTACAATAGTATTGACAGTAAAATACTTGCAGAAGTACTAGATACTTAAAATGGGTTTGTACCTCAAACACCTATATTAGCTATAACAGCTAATCCCACCCCATAAAAAGAATAAAACAAAATACCTTTTTTCGATTTTGCTCCAATCTTCAGCTTTGATGGCCAAGCAATCTGTGTATTTGTTTCTTCCATAATCTGTTAAAAAAGCATTTATGAAAAATTAACTTTTTATTGTTCTCCTACAAAGTCAAAAGTACATTTTTTGAAAAGATGACATTTGCCATTTTAAAATCTGTTGACTACCGTTACTTGTAAATAGCACAAGTCATTAACAACTTTTCTGGTTTTCTTGAGAAGATTTTTTGTCTGGTGATAGGTGGAGTTGAGTTCTGGTCATTCAAAAGAAATCCAAAGAGCAAACCAAGACGCTCAATAGTTTCCATGAAGTTCAAATGACCACTACTAGCTACACTGTGCTCTAGGTCCATCTAGGAGGGAGTATCAAAATTTTGCAATTCAGTAAAAATACTACTTTAGTTATCTTACGATGGCTTCTAAGCTAAGCACATCAGGTTTAAATTAAGTCCTTTTGAGTCCCTATAAGTAAAGATACATTGGTTTGCCTTCACAGGTTGGGGTGTTTTTTTGCCTCACCTTTACCTGAAAGCAACTCTTCATTGTAAGCCTATCCAGACTTCAGAAATTTTACTTCTTGGTTTAGCAGTTCAGAGTAGAGATTTGACTGCATTTATTACATCCCTAAACACAAGCACACTTAAACTTTGAAATCCATGAAGTCATTTCGCTCGATGTAGACTCTCATTCTGTTGCTGTCTTTGTTTTAGTGAAAAAGCCCATTAGCCATAGCCATATTATACTGAAATTTAATACCAGCACAGAGTTACAGTGCATCACTAACATTTAGTAGTAATACAGGAGAAGGAATTGAATGACACTGAAGACATATATATGAATTGAAATTCAGTTCTAAAAAGTGTTGGACACGTCTACTGAGACTAAAGAACTTCTCTTATACTGAAATCTCATCAATAAGTATGAGATCATACCTGTCATCACAATTGAGATGAGAGTATCCAATCATTGTAAGTAAGAAAAGAGTATCTCATCATCATAAGAAGAAATGAGAAAGATCTGCCCATATTAGTCCACAACAAAGTGGTTGTAGGATGCCAAGAAAAGCATATCTATTTAAAATCATGCTGGGCTGCATCAGACAAGACATTTTTTAATAGAGATGTTGATTATAGAAGCCCCTGATGAGTTTTCACCTGGAACAAATGGTCCAGTTCTGCTCACACATGGACAAGATTTTGTACAGCAACAAGCTGTACAAAAGGTCCTCACTCCATTGGGTCCTCACTCCATTGAAAATTTCAGTCACATATTATAAAAGAGATTAAGAGCAATCAGTTTGCTCAGCTTGACTAATGTTAATTAGAAGGGCTCCTAGAATCACAGAACAAATTTGGAATAAAGGGACTCTGGAAGTCATTTAAGTCCAACCTCATGCTCACAACAGGGCCAACTGCAAAGCCAGGTCAGGTTGCTGTCAGGGCCTTGCCCACCAACCTCTCTTTACCTCCAAGGAAGGAGATTCCACAGCCTCTATGCACACTTATTCCAGTGCATGGCCATTTTTACTGAGAACTTATTTTCTCTTATCTGGTTGATTTTTCCTTTGCTCAACCCTTGGCCATTGTTACCCGTGCACTTTTAGGAGGAGCCTGACTCAGTCTAATCACCCATAGGGTAGCGGAAGACTACTACTAGATCCCTCTTTTACCTCACCTCCTCCATGCTGAACAAACCAAGCTCTCAGCTTCTTTAAGTACATCAACTGCTCAACCTGGTGATCATCCAGTGGAGTCCCTCCCGCTTGTCAGGGTCTTTCTTGGGCTGAGCCAGACATAACTGGACAAAATGCTCCACATGCAGCCTCACAGTAGCTCAGTGGAGAGAAATAAGCACTTCCCTTGATCTGCTGGGTCACACTATTTAATTAGTTAGAGAATCTATGTAAAAATACTTCTGCCAGAAAGGGGGGGTAATAAGTATTAGAGAGATTATTTAATACATATGATGGAAAGAAGTAAACAAGTGTGGACTGTAAACTTAGGCTGTAAACTAGAAAAAAACACTAGCTCAGAAGAACTGAAACAATACTTCACTGCTGTAAGTGGGAAAGAGGTAGGAAAGGAAAAGGAGAGAGTTCTTTAAATGGCAATTCTCAGGATCTGGTTCCTCTTTTTTAAAGCATATTTGCTCAATTTCCACAGAAGGACAAAAAAAAATAAATTGCTCTTTTGATTGCTGATACAAACGTGAATTATAATGCACAAAAAGCAAACATGATCCAAAAAAGTCAACTTGCCAAAATTGGTGGGGGCAGCTAGAGATGGGGAGGTTAAGCAAACAGTACATTTTGGTACTTCTAGTCATCTGCAACAAGCATAAGCAATAATAAAATAAATCAAATTCCAAAATAATTAACAAAGCCACTTCCAAGAAGAGAATTAATGCATTAAGAAAACAGCTACAATACCAATAAGTTTTCCATAATAGTATAATTCAGAACGAAGGCAGACTTCTCTAACAAGTCTTAATTCTTATCTTCTCTATCCAAATCCCTAGGACACCACAACAACTTCCAGATTAGTACACCATGTGGAAAAACTGAAAGTGTCAGCCAGACTTCATTATACTATAGTTTTGGTTTCAGCAACTATTGGATAATAAGTTACAGCTGAAATAAGACATTTCCAGGAGGGTGAAATTCTATCAGTAACATACACATACTTTTCACAATTTTCCAATCCAGATGTGAAAAAAGCTATTTTAAAGAATTCACTTGTGTCTGATAGAGGGCTTTGGGCCAGGATTAGTCTCAATTGTGCAACAGGCGATGAAATACACAGAAAACAGGAAGGCATTAGCTAAAAGGAGAAGGGAGATGCTAAAACAAAGAACGGTGCGGGACTGAGTTAAAGAAGATCCAACATAAAAGGAACCACAAGAGAGGAGACAGAAGAGCAGAGAATGAGTATCATTCAAGACAAGTGTTACATCCCATCAGTTCTTTACCCTCACAATAAAGTTTGGAGACTTTTTGTCTCAAAGAAATTAAATCCTCCCCATTTCTTGTGCTAAACCAAAACAAAATGAAAGCCCCACAAGTTCAGAGATGCACACATTCTGGGGACATACCAGAAAGACGCATATGAGATCTTCAAAGGGAAAGAAGTCTGACTGCCAGCCACTGAGATTTGGCCAGCTAATATCCTTAAGCTCTTTGGAGAACGCAATGCTAAAAATTACTACACTAGAGCAAAAAGACACTCAGTTTGGTCACTACAAACAGAAAGTTTATCTCTTGTCTTAGGCAGTTAGGCAAAAAAAAAAAACCCACAAGTGTAGATGCATTTAAGTGAAGTGTATGTATTGAAGTATAAAAATGCCCAGAGTATGTGCTGGCTTTCAACTCCAAGCAGTAAAATTTATCATCACTTCCAAGCTGATTGCAATAATCATCTTTTCCACAATTTTGAAAACCACACATTATATAGGAAAAAAAATAGGTTTTGCTGCAGCACTCATTTTCTCGCCAGTGAAAATAATTTATCTTGCCTGTAAAACAATTCAATAATTTTAACAGCCTAAAAAGGTTTGCAATGGAAAGTAACTTCTGGGTTTATTTTTGAGAAATCAGGGCTTCCGTAGGAACCCTTAAGAAGAGTTTAAACTATATTGCTTACTTTTTAAACTATTTATTGTATTTATTTTATTATGTATTGTATTTATTGTAACAGCGTCACAGAGCTCTAGAAAACAAGAAACTGAGTTTTCACTACATCTGTTAAACTTGAAGGTAAACACGATATTGGAAACTGTGCGACAGTAAACCCTGCATAGCGTAGATCGCTGCTGCATTGACTTTTAGTTCTGTTTTACCATTCTAACCCAGGCAGTTTTAAGCGCCAGGATTTTATTTTTTTTTCCTGAAACAAATTTGGAATCATTCTATAAAACCCTCAACTGCATGTTGCAATGAAATAGTTCTATTACTGAAAACTCAGTGTTATGCCACACACCCTGCAAACAGTAGTACTGCTCTCAAATGAGCAAAACAGAAAGAGGAACTCACTTTACAAGTGATGTAGATATATACATGTATTTCAATTGTATAAATACTTTTATTACAAAACATATAGAGGAAGTTCAGCCTAGGGATGAGCGAAATCAGAGTTCATGATCATCTAGAATGCAGAACAGCACCTCTGCTTAGGCTTCTCTTCTTTTTGCATAATATAAGTCATAGGGTTTATACTAATCAGTGCTCTCCTCACCCTGAGGGATCAACTGACCAAAAGAAGGAGCAGGCACATTTGGCAGCAAGATTTAATCACATAGTAAATAACCTCATGCTGCTGCTTCTCAAAATGCGAGAACCTAAGAAATAATTTATCTACATCTCCTTTCCCCAAGGGAAATTGTGGTGTTTACGTTAGCCAAAAATATGTAAGATATTCTCAGTGGAGAACATACGGAAGATGACATAAGATACTGGAAGATACCAAGAAAACAAATAAGACTGTGCCCTGACCCTGAAAAAAATGGCTCTAGTTGCAAATCATTGCAAATAAAAAAAACGCTCTAGCTGTAAGGCAACTGGAGGAAAAGCTTTTGGCTTGCTCATATTCCAGCTTGAAAAATTTATAGTTTAAGCACTTTGGGGAGTTTTACATTAAGACAGTAAGAAGTTATTTTTCCTTACGTTGTATTTTTTGTTTAGCTGATTTTGGATGGAAACTGGAATGTCCTGAATGCAAAAAACAACCAACCCCAAACGCCCCAAAAGCCCATGAGCCCTTCAGAATTCCAAGGAAGTATTTTACAGGCAGTAGATGAAAAAGAACAACGTAGCAAACAGACCTATCTTCATTTAAAACAAGCACAATAAATAACAGTAGTGTTCTGTATAGTTAGTGTTGTTATGAAGTTATCTATTTCCGATCTTCCCACCTTTGGGATTCACGCATCTCAGCCATTTGTGCCTCAGTTCTTATTCACAGTGAAAGGAAAAAAAGAGCAAGAGAGGGACCCACATCTGCCAGCAGGTTTCTGTAATCGGTTTTCTCAACTTTAGCTCCAACGAGCTCATTCCAACTGAAGCGACAAAAGTAACTCTCAAAACTGCAAGTGTAACTGCCAAAACACCCCAGTTTGTTATTTAATCAATGGAAAAACCCTCTCTCAGTATGAGGAATTAGCTTCCTCCGTTTAACCTTGCTTAATACAACAGAAGATATATACACCATTTTAACATGTAGAATGCTTAGACAATGAATAAGCATAGATGTTAAAAACCTTGTGAAAACATTTAAATTATATTTTTAGGAGAGATAAATATAGGTTAAGATAAACATGTAAGAATTGTTTTTTTTTAAATACACAATACTAGGTTCTGTAGATACCTTGAATTTTTAATGCTATTAAAAACTCTAGAAAGCAAGGAAATTCCATGCCCAACCATGTTTATTTATCTGACCATGCCATGTTTTGAACAGCTGAACTTTTATATTCAAGGAGTTTTCTAGGCTTTCCCCTACAGGTTAAATAGAAACAGAAACACCTGGGTCTAGATCAACAACATCAACAACACTAGACATTTAAACATATGAAATACTGCAACTGTACCTTATTTCTAACTATCAAACAATGCAAATCCTCAGAGAGCACCTAACTCCTTTGCTACTTGGAATATTTCAGAGACTACGCCCCATTTCTTGTAAGCAGACAGCAAATCCTGTCTGAGCACCTGGTGACAAACACTCAAAGCTGAACATCCTGCATGAAGTATTTTAGCTTAAAAAAAACCCACAACACTCCAATAAAATCCAGAATACATTGTAAGCAAGGACCTAAAATTTCAGTAAGTGGTGATAATACAAGCAACTAACCTCCATTTTAATTTGGCACCAAGAAATAAGCTTCAAAAATTCTTTTCCCTAACAAGAGGAACTGCCTTTAGCATTCTCAAGGCTGGACGCAAAGTTAATCTCACTAGAGTTAACTGTAGAAATGACTGGGTGAATTATACAAAAGAAAATTAAGGTGAATACCTACAGATGACAATATCCATGAAAATAAAAATCATTATTGTCTCTGAGGCAGATAAAACAGAGGTGGATGAGAAGCAGGGGAGGGAACGAAGAAGTGATTCTTCTAACTTAATTAGCCCTTCAAAAAGTGATCCAGTTCCGTCTGGCGTACTGGGGACAGCTCTTTCTCATTCATCAGGTTAAGTGGCAAAGCAAAGAAGATGACACTATAGGGAAAAATAGTTATATCCTTCCAGATCTTGGATTTTACTCAGAAACTGCCTCTGTGTGCAGACAAAAAAATTACCAAAAAGTGTACAATCAAGACAGGGACAAAATTATATTCTGAATTACCTTTAGAGTCACTCTTCAAGTCTTCCACAACCCTGCGATTACACATCTCACAGAGAGCACATTTCTTAGTACAAAATCATCTTCCAGCAAGACAAAAAGGTATGATCAAATAAGATGTGATTTTTCCAAGCAGTATAAAGTTCAAAACTGAAAAACGTGTGATACAATGCTAATGGAACAAGTTAACGGAAAAAGTAAATGGGGAAAGAGGGAGAAACGACTGTGAATTAGAAAAAGAACAAAACCACATTGAAATGAGACAAGATATAGATGGCTGAGATGCATCAGTATCCATTCCCACCCCAAAAAAAAAAAGTTACAAGGACTGAGTTCTCCATCAAGCAGATATTGGGGAGGGACTGGAAATGCAGGATAGACTCTATTAATTTCTATTCCATGAGCACACCTCGGAGCAGCAAGCATAAGGGCACCTCTAGAGAATTATTACTGGCAACGTGACCATCTGGAACCTCAGAGCCAATTTCATCTGCAAGTTCAGGATGGCCCCTAATCTCCACTCTAATAAAGCATCAATCAATATCCCTTTCTCCACTGACATAAGGGAAGAACTATAGAGTGCCTGGAGCCAGAAGAAAACCCCAACAGGTATTACTAAGAAACAAGTGCTTCCCAGTGTAAATGTGTACAGTTAAAAATTGCTGCAGAGGAGGAAATCCCATGTGTGAGGGTAGGACAGGGAAGGACGTAAAAGGATGAGAAAAAATATTATTTACATAAAGGTCATGATAATAGAAATTCTATAAGCAAATGTTTGGTAATCTTGTTTTGAAGTCGAATCTCCGTCATCTCCATCTGCTTAAAGAAAACGCAGCAATTCCTTATGGATTACCATAGGATTGATAAATTTACGGAGGCTAACTCATACTCAAGAAATATTTCACACACAGTTGCCAAAGGAAAGGTGACTGGTTGTTTTGCTACATCACTGCACCCATTCCCATTTTTAATGAGACTGTTTTCTGAGAATTATTTTCCCCCAATCCTCAGGAAAATTTGTTCCATCAATTTTACAGAAGACAAAGATGAAAGTTACTGTGAAAGACAGCAGAGGAAAAAAAATTAAATCCAGGAATATCAATAGTAAAAGAAAAAGTAGTACCATGGTAATGGCCTTTCAAAACTTGACAAATACATTTCTCCATAACATGGAGACGAGAGTTTTACTGTCAAAAATTAACACTCTTTTTGCAGACTCAAAACAGTGAAGCAGTTGCTGCTGTGGATGCAGAAAGCAAGGCAAGCAGTATGGTGATATTCTCCTAAACTCTGCAAGTAGAAATAAAGATTCCTGCCATCAACACCCACCCCAGCTTCTCCCAGCACAACCGATTCCTGAACCCTACTACATATCTTCTTGCTCTTCTAAATGTACATTTTAATTGCTTAATTATTCACAGTGAGCACATCGTTTAAAGGATAAAATGGAAAATACCTAAGCAGTGAGGTTAAATCACTATAATGGTTGAATAACCTTAAGATGAAATAACCGCAAAAAGCTTTGTGAGTATGGTTTTGAATGACAAAGTGAGCTTTACAAAACAAAGGCTGTAACAAGTCAGATTTTTTTTCCTTTTAGCATCAAAACCACTTCAAAGCCAGGTTTCTTACAAAAAGGAAACCAAAACATGATGGAACTTTACTAATTGCCATCCATCATCTGACACAGATTTTTAAGCATTTGCTTTTCCAAATATTACCCAAAATATTCTTCAGGATAAAAAATTAATTCAGTATTAACTGAAAATACTATGAGAGATAGAGTAGTCTGATCACATTTATCTTACCACAAGATAAACATCATCCTCATTTTGTGCCTGTTAATTTCCCTTTACATCTAGAACAATTGTAAAGAAGTAGTGAAATTGGTTAATATAAAACTGACATGTAGTACTGTCTAAATCTCAGCAACACCTGTAAAATGGCTTGTTAGTAGACACAAATACTCATTTTAAGACAGATACAGGTCCTTCACCACCATCATTTACAAATGCACAGAATCTGCATTTGACACCAACACTTTCTGCTAAAATGCCCAGTTTTCATAAAACAAGAGCTCCAACTGCTTCAACTCAATAAAAAAAGCCACAAGAAGTGAACAGGCAACTCAACAAGTATTTCTAAATCAAACTGAACACAAGAAGCATAAACTTGCATTCTGACTACAGCTTCTAGAACCATAATGAAAGCTGGGGCTCTGCACAGAATATTGAAAAGTTCCAGCTGATCAGCAATTTTATTAACAAAAAACATTTTTCTTTCTAAGACAACAGACACAGAGACAAAATAAGCTCAACATAAACACGGTCACAGTTTTGATGCAAAAATCTGCTTGTAATTAGCAAGGCAAGAGAATCAGGGCAAAGGGATTAGTTATCTAATTTACTAACTCTCACACAAAAGCCAAGATTCAGTATTGCAGATTTCACTTGTTAAAAAATGTTAACATCCAAATGAGCATTTTGTTGTAGAAAATGAAACCATTACATGTACAATCTAATTCAGTATTAGCCAATTAGTGACATGTGACAGTTTTAAGATCAGACCTCAGCATGCCTAGGAACAAACACATACAAGTTTTTCCAGTCTCTGAGTATTTTGTTTCACAGACACAAAATGTTTGCCTTGCATCTTCTGCTTTCAGAGAAGTTGTATTAGAGTAGCATGGCTCCCTCAGTATGTATGCATTTAGAGCAGTATAAACAAGTTTACTCAAAGTTTATTTGATATATGGAATATCATCTGCGTGAAAATAAAAAGTAATTTCTATATAAGTAGGAAAATACCAGAGCTGAAAAGCCACAGTATACAAGTAAAATTCTACATGGGCTGACGCTTATTTCTTCTTCTAATGGAGAAGTGTGGTAAAGCAGCAATATCTGAGAGGATGACTAATCCCCGAACATGAGTTTTGGCAGCAAGAACAGAGCAATGGGCATAGCTGGAACCAGAAGGAGTATTATATTTAATGGTTTGTTGTTTTTGGGGGGTTGGGGTGGAGGAGAAAGCAGGGGAAGAACAAGGATGGGAAGCAAGAACAAGACACAAAAAGGAGTTGTGTAAAGTTACTCAGGAAATGACAGTGTGAATTCAGCCTCTAAAACTGGTGGGGCCAGGGTAAGCGCTTGAGATGCCAAAGCCAGAACACATCAATGGTACACCATCAAGGGCAACTGGGTTTGGTGAGGAAATACAGGGCACGCAAGAAGTTACAACAGAGGAGGTGACAAGACTTAGCCCAAAGCTCAGTGCAACTACATAACTCTTTTGCAAGTCTGGCCTACACATGGGGTATAGCAAAGGATTCCTATCCCAAGCCCTGTTGGGTTTTCCCCCCCCTAGGGTGGTCTACAAATGAAATTCAAAACTAGAATTCACTGTTACATTAAAACTGCTACTACACAAAGAAGGCAGCACCGTCTGCCTGACTCTACAGTATTGATTAACACCTTCTGCAGGTGAGGGTTCATGGCTGTTTCTGAGGAGGAACAGCTGGAGATGCCCCCAGGCACCCCCACGTTCCCCACTAAAACACCATTGAGAGTTTGCAGTTTGTGCTCCTGAGTGGCAGAAAAAACATCTCCTAAGCAGAGCGGCAGCGTAGTGAGAATTAAAACTACAAAACACAGAAAATACTTCTGTTCTTACCTTAGAATGTCAGTACTAGTAGTTTACATATAAGTGTAAACTACTTAAAAATACACATCAAAATGATGCATAGGGAAGACAAGCACGTAGCCCCAGCTGCGTAAGTTCCTGTACAGGACAGAGCAGTGTGAAAAAAGTGCCTTCCCAAGTGCAAGGACATGAGTTAAATATGTCTCTTGTAGGTTGGGGTACCTGATTTTCCTATTCTATGTTCCAACTGTCAGATGCCCCAAATACAGATACATTTCTAAAAAGATATCTGTATGTGACTACTGGGCTAGTCCATCTCCCCTAACTTTACCTGTCTTTGAAAAGGGTAATATTTAAATTAATTTACAGACTATCCTATGGGATAACCTGTATGGGTAAGGTTCAGTACTAACAAACATGTACTTTTCATGCTTCCACTGCAAGTTGTTTGTTTCAATACTGCAGGAATTTGATCTTCACATAATAATTTGTCCATCTTTGCTAAACTGACTTTTATTTTAAGTTAACTTTATTAAATGCCAAAATAACTTTATCCAAAACATTAAAGTGTCTGAGTTTTCCAATTTACCTAAATCCAGGTATAAAAAGGCAACAGAAGGAAAGCACTCCTGTTTCCCATTCACATACTTCTACATAGCTTCATGTCAAACCAAGTAAAATACTAACATGCTTTTCTCCAACTTCTCAAGACCAATAATT
This sequence comes from Larus michahellis, assembly GCF_964199755.1. Lineage (NCBI taxonomy): Eukaryota > Metazoa > Chordata > Aves > Charadriiformes > Laridae > Larus > Larus michahellis. The sequence goes on from NC_133901.1 coordinate 41,088,893, forward strand.
TTGTGGTCTGCATGAGCAGACTTTGAGACTTCCACAAGGAAGCAAGCAGGCTGTTTGTTGTCAAGGACTCTGTTCTAGCCCAGATGAACTCTAAACAAACTTACCATCTTCACTAGGTATTCACAGCTACTCCTAATGACTTTAGCAAGAATTAAGGCAAGCATGTGCAGGATGAAGAGGTACTGAAGGTAAAAATTAGAGGACAAGATTAACTTCATAGGCAATGAAGTCATTTATTCATAGTTTTGATCAGTGGGCATCAGATGATAATACTTCAAAAAACTAATTAACAGATTATTTGCAAAGGCAACAAAGGCAGCAGTGTAAACAACATCAGCTTTACAACCCAAACTTTCAGGCTATAAATAAACGCTCTAAATCAGTAAAGAAAGAATTAGGGAAGAGTACCTACGTGGATATGGCTTTGGAATTTATATTGTTTCCTTTTCGATTAAGGCATTTTTAGCTTAGGAGAGAGATCTTATGCATGCATGAACACACTGCATCTTTCTAACCTTCACTTTACCCAAAATGAACTGGGAAGATCATTCTTAAAAACAAGGGTCTTGTTTAAGCAAGCAAGTATTGCAGTATTATTGCTGCATCCAAATACTGCACTAAGTGAACCTTCTGCAACAATAACATTTACAGAATTTCATTTACTATATTTGTAAATTAAGTACAAAGTTAAGTGAGAAGACTACTGATCAAATGCCCTTACCTACAGAGAAACGTTAAAGTCCTTCCTTTACTTGACTCACAGGTAATTCAGAGGTCACAGGCAATTCAGTCATTTATTTAAAATAAAGTATAGTCAAAAGTGTAAACTGATTATCTAAGCATGCAAAAACATAAGCTGTAAATGTATCTGTGTGTACAGCATTAATGAATTCCACACAAGTAACAGAAAAAAGGGGAAATTTATCTAAGAAAGTATTACTTCACAATGAAGCCCCTACATCATTAGAAAAACCAGTATGTAGCCAACTCTTCCCTCCAAAAGCAGCAAGTCTCCTCCCTACAAATCACAAACCCAATGTAGAGTATTAATTTGTACCTTTCTCATACTCACCTCCTCTTTCTTCATTTGTATTTTTTCAGAGGGAAAGAAAAAGAATACAAGCATTTCTGATGACAGAAGACCCTCCCCTATTTTGAGAGGATATAATTTTCAGACTGAAAAGGATTAAGCATCTCCATTGAGACTGTGGTGACAAACTGTTCCTCCTCTGTCGCTTTGCAATGCAAGAGACCGTGCACAAAAAGTTAAGTCTATCAATAAGGTGGCATAAAATGGGACTTCATCATCAAACACTCCGATTCACTTGGAGCTCAGACCGAACTCCAAGCCATGATGTAGAGAGTCATTCCGTATAATACTACAGGATCAAAATCCCCACTGTTTCTGGCCAAGGGAGTTATTCACAAACAACTCGGCAAGGACAGCTGCTGTTTTAAGAATTCTACCTGCAACGGGCACTCCAACGATCAGGCCCATCAGAGAGAATTTTCATATTACAGGTAAACTCTCAAGACTGTCCTCATTATATCAGAAGCAACACAGAAGAAACTAAAGATGAAATAAGAAAAATAAAAAAACCTTCTAACTACTCCATTCCCTTAATGGAATGATTGCTATACTAGAGACGTGACAAATGCAGTTTTCCACAAGAATGAAGCCTTCCCACCACTTAGCTCTGCCTGCACTAAGCAAAAAGTTAAGTAAGCATTCTTGATTTACCTTTTTAGAGAAACCAATCCAACCTAAACAGTCTCCTGCTTTCCACTGGGTGGGGTTTAGCCAAAAGGAGACAGACTGCTCAATCTCAAGATTTCCTGCAAGTGTTCACTGCCACTGATGTTCTTTCAACTCTCTAATCCATACCATGCTCCCTAAGCAGTCGCTTCCTCTTCCTGGGAAGCTAAATAAGAGGAAGCTCAATGTAAATTAGAAGCGCATGCCAGCGTTCCCATCGCAGCCTAGCACAGCCGGGCATTTCAAGCACATTGTGGAAACGTATGGCCTTAATATATCCTTGTCACATGCTATGAGCCAAACTCTACATCAAGAGGTTATTTTAATGCTAATGCAGATCCTGATTTCTACCCAGAAAAAGTGGAAGGTGTGGAACCAGTTTCTGCAGTTCAAAACTGCTCCTGTGGTTGAAATAGAGACAAACCCCATGATAATGTATAAATAACCATGAACTCACAATGTCTCACTAGCAAGATAAATAGCACTGGAAGAAACCGACAGCCGAGTGGTTGCCATCAGAAATGGGAGCGTAACCTTAGGGAAACTATAATTACAAATAGGCAGTTCAAGAGAAGTCATGGATGAAGACACATAAAAAGCCCTTCAGAAGTTACTGCTGAACATGGATAATAATCAGCCCGAGACATCTTAGTCTTGGGTCAATGATTAATATTTTTTTATGCCTGAAAATGCCCTAAGCCATTTACACTTGAAGCTCTACCTACACGTTTCACATTCAGAGATTAAAAAGGAAGACCAACCAGCCTGACCTACTGCAGACATAAAAAAATATGTAATTTTATTAGTTAAATGTCTTTGTATCAGTATATACTATCTAAACTTGCAAAAATACTCATATATACATAAACACTGTACCAATACATTCGCACATAAGAATTTTGCAAAAGTTACAAGGTTTGTCCCAGATCAACCTAACAAACGTTTTTCAAACATACAAGTAAAAATATAGGAGGTTGCAAAACAAGCTCTTTCACTGTCTTAGGTAAACAAAGAGGGCTTGAGGCAGCTTCCTTACTGCCTTTGCTGCCACAGCCTCCGAAACAAGTAAAAGTTAATGTACAGTCATTAATAACTACTGCATACAGAAGAGGAATTTAACAGAAAGGTGACTAAAGATGCAATTAGATACATCCATTTTTCACGTCATCAAATAATCGCAAATTTATTTATTTTAAAGCTCTCACTGCTACTATTTCCAGTATCTTTACTGGAAGAGCAACTCATTTTAAAGGATGGTTTCAACAAATATTGCTTCCAAAATGGCCTCAGTATCTTTTAAGGTGCTACTCATTTAATAAATTTAGAAGCTACAGATGAAACATGTTACATGTAAGGAAAGAAACCAAGATGAAAAATTAAAAGCCTGGTCTTCTTTTACACTCCTAAGCTCCAAATAATTACAGAAGAGATTTTGATACACACATACAATGTTTTCCCATTTGCATCTTCACAAGCAAGATTACATCCCCTTCAGGGAATAAGAGAGTCTGCAGTCAAGAGAAGCACGAGCATTTAAACACACATTTCACCTAGATCCAGTGATATCTTAAACACCCCTAAGTATCTGCAACTGTGCAAATGAATATATTCCTACAAACACCATTTCTCTTTGATTAAAACAAACAAAAAAACCCCCCAAACCCACAAACAAAAAGCCACCCCAACAAAACCTAAATAATCTCACACATTCAGGAACAATAAAACCCACAAGTTACAGCTGGCTGGCAGTATATTGTGCTTTCCACGAAACCAAATTCTGCAAACAAACTCTTGAAAGCCAGGGAAGGAGGTGCTGAGGAGCCCCTTCAGAAATACTCCAAAAGCCCATGACTAACACACATACACACTGAATTATGCAACACACATACACACTGAATTATGCTGAAATGAGCAGCTTACATCTGACCTGGAGTCAAGCACTTGGGCAGAGCACCACGTGCGCATCATTTCCAGTCACTGCCTTCTGCACGTGCAGTCCCATGTTAGCCCAAGAACACCATCCAACTTCTATTAAACCCACAGCCCTCACCTACCGCCCACCATACTGCTGACAGTCCCATGATAAGGCTTGACGTACGCTCTTGCTCTGAGAAATTTCAGAAAGGAAAGACTGTCATCAGCACTAGGATTTCCAAGTGTTTAAGAAAAAAAAAAAGCCAAACCTTGATGAGAGAAGAAATAAAAGCAAACAGAAATGATGCATTAAATTCCCCTCTGTCCACACGGCCGACCCTCATCTGTTCTGGATTATGAACTCTTCAGGGCAGACCCCCACCACCTTCTTACATTTTATATAAGAGTGCCATGCATATCTATAGTGCTACATAAATTATATGTTCCTTGGAACAATGTCCTGGCTTTGTCTGGGAAGGGCCTTGCTTGCCTATGAGGCGTGAACCAGATGTTATGGAACTCAGTGGAAAAATTCCACCATCAACTGAAAATGGGCTTTGGATCAAGAACAAGTAATAACTTCATATTAAGTATTACTCTCACGGAATAAATTAGGACAAGAATATATAGAAAGAGGTCCACAAGGATCTTTTACATAAATAGTATGGAACACAACAGCAAACCAATCCATGTTTATTTAAGATTACCTGTCACTGAACTGCAGATCGGAGAGCTCTAGAGAGAAAACTATCCCATTATTTACTTATTTCTTGCTAAATTATTAGCAGCTCCCAGTGGTTTTGAAAAATCCACATTAGACTCTGTTAGGTTTTCCCCCCTTTGAAGCAGTAGTAAAACTTAGAAATATTAGAAGAAAGTATGCTCAAGTCTTCAGATTTTTTTAAAGTGACACTACCAAAAAAACCATTTGTCTACTTTCCACTTTAATTCAGGAGCAGAGGAAGGGGCACTTCATCACTTGATCTTCCCCACCATGAGAGGGCAGAAGTGTTAGCTTAATTTGCCCCTTGCAGCCAAGAACTGGAGTTTCTTCTGTAACTCCACCAGCAACTGCAGAACATGTGTTTGTTTCTGCTAAAATACTCAGTGAAATAGTATTTTGACATTTAAGATGTTATTATTAAACTTCAAAAGTTGAAACTTGATAGGAACACTACACGTCCACTGAGAGTCTGCTTGATTATGAAAATCCAAGAAAGTACTACTGCTTGCTCACATGTTGGAAGACCAGTAAAAGACTACGTAGCACCAAAACCTTGCATTAACTTCACTTTCTTTAAAAGCATGACAGATTCATTAGAGCATTCTATGTTGCTTAACCTAGGCTGAGTCCCTGACTTCAAGTCCAGCTCAGAGAGCATATGAGAAAATTCTGCTCCTCCCAAGGGCAAGCTAATAAAGAACTGAGCCTTGCCTCCCACTGACTAGCCACCGAGCAAGACCCAGCAGCCACTTACAAAGCCATCTGCAAGAAGTCTGCACTGTCTCACTCCCTCCAGTACTGGCTGCCTCTCCCCTCCAGTCTTGGTCTGCATGTCTTGATGTACAGAACCGCCTTCTTGAATCTTTGCCTTGTTACTTCCGTTGTTTCAGCATTCACAGGAAAACTTCTTTCACCTCACACGGCACACTTCACAGTAGAATTTGTCAGAAAATACTAAACATGGCATTACTTATAAAAATTACACCCTTAGTTCTTGATGTGCCTCTTACGTGATGCACTTCTCATCCCTATGCCACTCAGAAGCCTGCCAATAACGCCCTGAAGGCACATTTTCGAAACTGTTTTAAAAAGGCATTTACTCTAGCTCCAAATTCATATTAAGTTTCTGAAAGCATCTTGCTGTAGTTTGCAATGTGTTTCTCATGCTACAAATCACTTTCTTCCTTACTATACAACCTGAATCCTTCATTTTACCTCCAGAAACTCTGCCTTATTCATTTCACATGAGAAAGGAAAAAGCTTAACCCCGATTAAAGGAAATTGCACAGACAGAGACGGTGAGTAAGCTATGACCAACTGTCCAAAGATTTTTTTTGAACAAAAGAAAACTCGCAAAGAAGATAGTTTCCATCTGTTTTTATTAGCTGTAGTATTGTGTGTATGTACTCAGAAACTTCAGTAATCTAAACTATAGAGTTGATGAGACTAAGAAGAATGCAGTCAAAATGAAGCAGCTTTAACTTATCACAGCATCCACACTGTGCCTATATAATAATTATGCACACATGACAAATATAGTAACTGCCAAAATAGCCACTATATCTGTTATCGATATGGATAACTACTGTACTGTTATTCACATACTTGAAGTTTGAGCACATTTCACTTTCTTATTAAATTCAAAACAGTGTTTTTTGCTATTACACTAATAAGTACACAATTGTAAGGTACATCATATCTACAGTAAATACACGTCAAATATATAAGCGTCAAATCCCACAAAGATGAAATATTTTGTCCACAGCTTCAAGAATTACAAGCAGATTTATACAAATGAGAAAACACTCTTTTGTAAAATGAATGATGTATAGAATGAAGTATACGCTGCTGTGGCGTAGCTTTGTTTCAGCAAGTAAAAAACCCCATGCATTTTGATAAAATCTCAAGGAAGAATTATTGATACATTCTCCTCTGTGCACACTAACATTAGACGGTTAAGCACAAGCACCATGCCCAGAAAAGTAACTCTCATTGTCAGTCAAGAGCACGACAATCTGAACATTCCTATAAAATACTTTCTAAAACAAAGATTTCGGCACTAAACATACTCCTCCCTACCAGCCTCCATCAAAGCAGCTGACAACCACGTGCAGGATAAAGCATTCTTTCAAATCTCAAAAGAGATGTTTTTGAACATAAATATGAAAAAATGTGGAAAGCACTCAAACTACGTGTTTAACGGACAACAGGTCACAGAGGAGTTTCAAGGCATTTCAGTATACAGGATAAAAATTTACACTGTCTTCTCCATAGTACAGAAAGACAAAATAGCTCATCATTTTTATTAGCATGCAGATCTTCATTAACATAACTTGTAAATAATATTTTACACACTATTCTTGGTGAAAAAAGAACCACAAACCAAAACATGTTGCTTTGCAAAAGTAATTTCGAAGTCATTACTCTTGACCATGTTTCTCTTTGTAGTTTAGTTGCTGCAGGACTATTTTTTCCAGTCCTTCCGTGCCTCTGTCTAACCACAAACTTTATTGAATCACTCTGTGGATTGTGCATTTCTTTCTTAAAAGGCATTTGCATTTCTCAACCAAATAGTTATGCTTTCAACGATATCACAATAAGTTTCACATCAGTTTTTCAGTAACAGGATGTAGCATTTATCCATAGATATAAAAACCTTAAGACTACCTCACGACATCTTCTGGATGAACCCCCTGCTATTAAGCAAAACCTTCATAATGCCTATTTTGATGTTTTCAGTTAAAGAATAATTAATTTGTTGTGCATGAATGGCAGTGACAAACCAAAGAACGTATTTCTCATTGCATTCTATGCACAGCTGATGGTTAATAGATACATTAAGTAACAAAAACATTTAAAAATGTCTGATCAATACAGTGGAAACTGCGCATTAAGTTTAATTAGGTGATCACATGAATGAGCAACGGGCATAATTTTTGCTCTAGTCAACCGATGCTACAGAATTAAAGTATCTTTCTTACCTTCTGAAAAAAGTCTTCCCCACTTTTCCCTTTGCCCTCTGCAGCAGCTGTAAAACAAAAGCGTGATCCGGTTACTAAATACACAGGAGAATATTTACAAGTTTAGGTATAAAATTAGCAATGAGTACACGCTACTGTGAAATTATAATTCCAGGTAATTTTTTCTCATGCAATAAACGCTTGTCAAGAACTGACTAATACTCAGAACAACCTTTTTCAAGTCACTTGCTAAGGATGGAGTCCAAGCAGATGATTGTATTTACATACTAGAACTATAACATACTGATACATATTTTAGTTACAGAGTAAATACGGTCACACAAGTCGAGATTTATTCATGCTGCATACCTTGCCATGTAATTCTACCAATAGGAGGATCAAAAGTAAGCTAGGACAGCACTAGATCTGCTATATCAAGATTAAAAATTAGAACCAGAACAAGAATAAACATTACGGTAATCCAGAATCATGTTAAAAATTTTCCTCTATTCTGCTCTTTTTCATATTTAAATGAAATATAGAGCTACTGCTATTGAAATATTGCTGTATTGAAATTCAGTATAGAGCTACTGGTTTATTGAGACTGAGAAGTGCCACAAAAACTTAAACAATTATTAGTGCTGTTAAATATTGCTTTCTCAATTGCTTGTCATCCAATGAAATTTCGCAGCTGGTAATTTCCACCAGCCAATGCTTATGAACTACTGCATTCAAAGCAGATGAGAAACAAAAGGCAACCCCAGACACCTCCACTAGAAACAAAGCGGAGGCACATCTGAACATTTTGGTAACAACTGGAAAAACCAAGAGACTTCGCCCTCTCAGCCTGGGAAATCTAAAGCTGAAAGGTCAAAATCTTGACTTTGTGAAGAGAAAGACCACCAGAAAACACTCTTCACACCAATCCTATTTGGAAGAGAAGAGACAACGAAGAACGCCACCCTCCTCCTCACCCCCAACACAAACTGCTTGCAGCATCAGCTGCCCCAGCGCAAGGCACTACGCATGGGATGGGGGTCCCAGGACCCCAGCTTCGGAAAGGATGTGCAGGGAAAACAGTCCCCTGGTCACACTGGAACATTCGTATTTACATAAGGGGAAACACTAACAAAAGGAAGAGTGAATAATAACTAAATACATGTAGGCTGTAAACAGAGTACGGAGACTTCAGAGTAATTGTCGAAGCCAGTGCTGACAACGCCACAGTGGCAGAACAAAACATGGTTGTAGAACACAACTTGGAAGCTGACAAGAAGGAATCATCTAATTCAGTGATTTCAAGAGCAAGACTGATTAGCACCTGGATTATCTCCCACATCTATTTACACCCATAATTGTAAATTTAGTTAATATAAACGATTGCACTTAAAATGGTACAACTGTTTGTACATAGCTTATGGTGTAGCTGACCTCTGCTGCAACCTGAGACCTAGCAACCAATCGAAAACACAGTAGCTCAAGCTGATTATGAAGAGGATAATTTCCTTTTCCCTGAAGAAAGGGATGCCTCCAAACGGAACACCAAATGCAAGAAAGTTTCCTGAATGGTAGTGGATTATTGAAGAAACTCATTGTCATCATGATTTTTCTGCGTTTCTCATGTACAAAACAAACCACTAGCTCACCCCATCACCCTGGCTTCAAAACTCTGTTTCAGGTACTTAGTTCTCCCCGCTCTTCTGACTACACAGGCAATTCCAAACTCTTAAGTTAACATTAACTCAGCTAACACAACCTAATAACAAACACAACCAAGCAGATACAGGCTAGAGGCATGAGATGACTTTTTCTACCCCAGAGGAAGCAATGCCACTACATTTGAAACAGGCTTCTCAAAATATCAATAACAACACTTAAATACCATGGGCAGTTTTATCTAATACAGTTGAGAAGTTCATGTTATTTAACTGAAGTGGTCAGAGCGGAGGCAGTGGAGAAGCCCATCGAGCTGCCATCCTGCTGCAGAGCAACTCCAGGCTCCGCAGTTCCACAAGGCTGAGAAGAAAACCAAACCCTCCTTGCCCTCAAAACCCGCAAGCACCTGTCAGAGAAGAGTAAACTGGTTCATGTTTCACCAGAACAAGGTTTTCTGGAAGCCAAGAAAACAATTAGGGAAGATTTCAGTTTTTCAGATTTACAAGCTACAGATACTAGCAGAAAAACACAACTTTCTTTTGACAGCAGCCACTTCATAGATGCATGTTGTTTTACAAGTTTTCCATTAACTCAGGAATAACTACAAAACACTTTTGGGAAATGAGCAGTACCATCATACTTTTAAGTGAAACATGGAACCAACATGCTTTTAATCAGAGGGCACAGGAGATAAATTGGAGATGAGAACATGACAGATGTGAGGCTGAAGTTGCAGTTTTTGAAAACAGATTTTGTTCCAGCTGCAAATACACGATTTCTAAACTGAATACAAACAAGAGATGGCTTAGATAATAGCAATGATGCTCTGCAGGACATTTAAACAGAATGCTGACAAAGCAAATTCCAAGCTTTTTATTGTAGGTTTATTTTTAATCTGAATCATTCTGGTGACCTGATTTACAGCTTGGCCCCACAAACAACTGCATGGCACAACAGATGGGCTCCCACAAGCACAGACAAAGTAAGGAAGGAGAGAGAATGAGAATATCCTAAACTAGGTTCACAGAAAAAAAGCACCAAACACAGTATAGAAAATACTGCAGTTGGAGCAAATGGCACCTTAGAAACATCTTTAGTTCACAATCAGTGGTTTTAGTTGTTACACCATCCTATAAAGACACTTCATTATGACCTATAAAGGTCCTTCATTATAGCTTTTCAGCATGTAGGATATGTTTTATGATAACCCATTTGTCAGGACTCACAACGTCTACCAAAAGGCAGGGAAGACTGTACAGTGTTTTTTGGAAGAGACACTGAAATCTAATCTCCGTACCTTAAAGCAGTTCTTTACATGATTAAAAACATACTGCAAGATGCTCAGAATTGCAGCTAGAAGTACTGAGTTAGACTTAGGATGGTATCTTTCACTATGAAAGGAAAAGATGTCTAAAAATTTGAAGATAAACAGTGTAAAGCAATATAGTCTGTTTCCTTTTAGGTTAGCTGTTCTCCAGCTATTTACTCCTTTTGCCTTCCCTGCTCTTGATGTAACTTCTTTGTACCAATTATATTGGTTTACTCTTATTTTACTTATTTACTTGCTTCCTAAAATTTACTTTCTCATTTCTATAAGGAGAGATTACAGGTAAGAAAAACTTCGTTTCATCGGTAGTTTATACATTGTGGGATGCTACCCACAATTACATACATTTTAACGTATGTTTACCTCCAAACTAAGTACCTATATTTAAGAAAGTTTCCAACATGCATGCAAAACATTTACTATTCACATTAAACTATCTCAAAGCCTTTCTTCCTCTCCAAAGCAGGCAAAGACAATTCTAGCACTTCTGAAAACAGTAAGAATAGCCAAACACAAGGGGAAATTTATCCATTCCTTCCATAATTGAAAGGCCAAACAGATTTTGTTCAAACAACATAAAACCAGCATCTTTTTCAGGGAAAAGTTCCATTCCAGAGTTATGAAAGTTATGCACAAGTCATTAAAAGTGGAAACCATTTACAGTGTTCACTAGAACAAGCTGCAGTTTAGTAACTCCTTGAGGTTCACCTCAAATCAGATAAACTGAGATAAAAGCAAGTGTTAATTTGTGTTTAGGAAAAAAGTCCACTAGGTCACTACATCATAAACTCATCTTCTTTCTAAAGAAATCTTGAGTATTAACCCCAACTCTAAAAATAAACCTTATCTTTCAAATTATCATATTGAGAAGCTCTGAAAATTTACATCTGACAAATGTACCCTGGCAGATTATTTTAGTAATCTTACTAGCATTAATTTTAATATGAAACCAAGCTTTCTTCAAAAAAGCAGTAAACTTACAAGTTCTCAAACACCCAAGAGAACAAGCTGTTTGTGGGAGGTTGAGGGGGCCGGCAGTGCCGTACCTGTGCTGCATATGGAAGGCACCATGTAGCCCCATTAAATTTGAAATAAGCTTTCAGATTTTAATAGACAATGTTTTGCATCTTCTAACTTTGTAAATGAAATGAATGATTTCAAAACACCATACCAGTAACAAACAACATTAAGAAGTGACATTAATACCTAGCACTAACGGTGATCTAGAAAATACTATGTCAACAAGTACAGTTTAGATATTTAATGGCTTGGTAAATTCCACTTCAAATAATGATTAAAAACCACTTTTAGAGCTTTCTTCCTCCAGATGCAGGTCACTAGAGCCCCACTATCCTCAGTTGCTGTGACAATGTCTTTAAAAGACAAGTCCAAGTAGTTACTTGTGGAAGACGTGCAGACTTTTGTTTTTTAAGGTGGCTTTCAGCCACCAGAAGAAAAAGCCTTTGCTGCTCACTTGCATCTTGTGCTGCTCTCCCTTGTTTGACAGCACAGCTTTCTGTGCAGCCACAGCAGGGACCAAGTCCAGCTTTATCCTTGGGAGAAAGCACAGCACTTTCTGGAATAACCCCCTGGTCTTACCTGGCTGGGAAGGGGAGAGGGAAGGAGACCTTTGCGGCTCACTTCGCTGGCAGCTCTGGCATACACCAGCTGAAGGTGTCTGGGCAACCACAGCTTCAAGAAGCAGCGGCAGATGAAATTATCTTTTTGTACATCTTCTCCAGAACGACAGACTTCCGCCAACAGGACCAGGCCCCACAAACATGACCCGAGTAGAAGAGCAGTTAACTTTCTAGCAGCACATTTTACAGCAAAAGCGCTACCAAGTCAAAGAAAGTATTCCTCGAACTCAACTAAATGTGTACAATGACAACTGCTTAACAGTGTCTCTAATAAGAAACAGGAAAGCATCAGTGCTTTGACAAGATTTCCGTATGAGCCCTGGAAAGCCATGCCTGGCAGTTACCCGCCTTAGGAGATGACTCCAATCGTCCCTGTCCCCACCACAGATTCGAGAGAAGCCACAAACCAAATAGTAATTAATACAGTGTACTGACTTCTGACTGAAACTGATTGATTTCTGCCAGCCTCTGCTACTCAGGAAGGACTGTTTTCTTAGAAACAGTATTTATTTTATAGTATTGAATAATCACTTAACTGACCTTCACAAAAACTAGGATTATTTTTTACACAAAATGGTAACGTTGGTTTCAGAAATACAGACGAAAGGCTATGTAAATGTGCATAATAAGCATTTTATATTTTAAGCTATACTCTGTTTATTATAATTTCTTCCATACCGTGAAATATTTTATATTAGGTTTTTTGCTTTTCAAGATATATTGGATTGCCGAGGTTTCATCCAATACAAATATAAAACAGTTGAAACAGGTGTTACCTATTATGGCACCCAAGTAGTACACCGCTTCTCTACTTAATCACCTAATCATAAAAAGCCCAATTGTAATTTCTTCTAAGTTCACATGGAAAAATGAATTTGAACTTTTACTTCAAATGTTATTTTACTTATAAAAAAAAATGGTTACAATATAGGTCCTATTTTACAGACACTGAACCCAAGACACACCGATTAAGTAAAGTCTTGTTTAAATGAATTACTGTAACTTTGTGTTGATCTCGCATATCGGCTTTGTTTCTCATTTTCTAAACTTTTGAAACTGTTATTGAAAACATGATGTAATATGTATTTGCAAAATTACCTTTACATTGATTAGTATCAAAACTTCTCCTGCACTGAAAGACTCCATTTATAAGAGAACGTAACAGCATGTTCTGCACTTCAGGTTTCAGGTATGATGAAACAAAATCATTCCTTGCATCAAAACACTCTAACAGGAGAGATAACTAATATTATTCTAATTTTAGCAAGACAAATCAACAGAATTTCAAGAAACTGTACAATAGTATACCTGAAAGGCATATTTTTTCTTTTCTTTCCTTTTTTGTTCTATCCACCTAATGAGAAAGAATTCATAACACTTATATTGAGATTGTTCTCATTTTAATTAAATTTGATTTCTTATGAAACTGCCATAGAAACATGCCAGCTATGTAGCCGGGTTGTTTATTATTATTTTTTAAATTAAATGGACAGCTATTCCTCCTTGATACTGAACACCTGAGCGACTTCTCAGAAGTTGTTAGTTATCATACACAAAAAAACTCAACCAAAACCTTTTTTCATTGCACCAGAAACCACCTGACAAAAAGATTGTGTTTTCCCGTGCACAGTCAGACACTAACCCATGCATGATCTGAAAGCTTGCTCATAGAAAGCCAAGATAAAGAATTCCACCCCCAATGGCCACAGACTTAAGCCAGATTGCTGAAAATATGCCTTTATGAACAAAAAGATACAGCACACATTGTTAAAGAGTCTGACCTTAAATTGAATTTGTTGAAATCCAAACAAAACAATTTTCCATTTTTCTTGTAATTACCAACCTAGTCTCACTTCTAGTTTTCAGCTTAGAAACTAAGAAGTTAGACAGAGAGACAACTCAGGTAAAATGAAGGGGTCTGGCAAGAAAAGTAACAAGGCCTAAACAATCAAGAAAGCTACATAACAAACAATCTTGAATATTATTTTTCAATTGGCTTTTCAATAACATTATTTGTTCTTCTCACTTTATTATTATAATAAATTTCATGAAGTAACCTCTAACATGTATCATCAATCTCAGTATTTTAGGGTCTCAAGTGGTTTCATATTAGACCAAGTTTTCCCAGGGTCAATGAATAAAAATTAGGCTTTTAAACTTTCTTAAATTCACATGTAAAGCAACCTTTAGGTTTTGAGGATGCTCACCATAGACAGGTCAGAGTAAAGCCACAAAGTCAACTGGAGGCATCAGAAAGGGGGGTGGGCAAAGGGAGACAAAATTCAAAATACTCAAGAAGTTACCAAGAAAACTAGCAAGATTATACCTGTCCATATACCATGCCGAGAAATGTGTCAGGTCAGGATCTGTATGATATCTAGAATATTACAAAAATTACCCAGTGTCCACATGTTCTGTGACAAAAGGACTCTTGGACTGAAGGTGAAAAGCAGAGTGGCACCCTTTATTAAGAAGTTATGGAAAAATAATTTAAAAACAATGTAGACAAAAAGATATCCATGATACAAACTGAAAACGTTTACATGGGAGCATTATTCCTCTGGTAGAGCAGCCAAAGATGAACTGGAAGAATTTCAGCATGCTCAGTAAATGACAATAGACTGCTAAATATCTGGACATTTTTGGGTGGGTTCCACTCTATCTCCTTCTGTTAGAAGGAACTTGATAGGCAAAGCTACTAAGCTATTCATAAAGAGGCCAGATGTGCTATAACTTCTGACAGACGTAACTAATTCTGGGAAACACAGACTGAGTTTAGGATACCTTTACCCTGCTGTTGAAATAAAGTGTCTATGAGCCCGCTGGAAGTCCAGCGTCCATGGTGTCTTTTTGGACCACTTGCTAGGTGGATGGGGTTTCTTGGAGCAAGGCCTCTGTCATCTGAACATGCTTGTAAACACAGACAGGTAAGATACTCTTCATTCTCCCCCCCCAAGTCCACATTTACTCTCAGATACAGAATCATGAAGACAATATAGGCACATTCACTTATTAGGATATTTACTTTTCAATAACCTTTTCCCCCCCCCCGCATACTACATTAAAATTAAGATTGTTGGCAAATAACTAAAACCGTCCTACCAAAAAAAATTCGAAGTTTCACCCATCCATCATTTGTGATGATTAAAGAGAACAACACAGAGAGAAAAACGGAAAGCTTAAAATAAACTATGCTCACTTCCACTACCTCTGCATACATTGCTAAAAAAGAACACAAGAAAAAAAAACCATATACACTCTAAAGACCAAAATGACATTGATTTTAACAAATATTCCTAGAGATTTGCTTCTAGTTTCCATAGGTATTCCATGGATTTGGCGACTAATAGCACCAGGGGAAAAAAAGAAAAGATAATTGAGTTACACTGAAGGCTACTTGCCTTGTCAATCCCCCCCTCCCCCATCAATATTTTTAGGGTTGCATAACTATAAAAGTCTATCCAGAACCAATAATCTAATACATAACAACTGTAAATTTTAGATATGTAACAACAGATTTTTCTAATTTTGCAAAACAAATTTACCGCTGGGGAAAAAGCTGTCTGCCAAGTCTCTGCATAGAGAAAGTCTGTTTATTTATTTCTTTTTATAGCCAAGTCCCAGCTTGAAAGCAGGCTGAGAAGTTGGGGTTGCTTTGGGAGCCCCTTTTTCCTTGCTAGAAAGCTCTCCTTTGAAAAGCACACATGGATCTAGCTCATCCACACAACCACAGAATGCTTCCTTATGTGACATGGAACACAGTTGAGTGCGTGGCACACGATTTAGGATTCTAATGAAGATAATGAAGTGAATGCTTCGCTTCCTGCCAGCTACTTCTAAGAAGGAAGCCAGGAAAACTGACTAGCTGTCAGCACTGTATTACCTGATTAAACTACTCTATTAGCTGCCTCAAATTGACACTTGTTCACTATTAAAGCCCCAAACACCCTGTCATCTCCATTACTTCGCTTCCCTTGTATATGGAAGTCCCGGTAACAAAACTTTCCTCTTCTCAGCTTCATCAGTATTGCTATGGTAAAACTGCAGTCATAGATCAGTAAGAGGACAAAAAGCAAAACCGATTACTTGCTGTCTATCCCAACACTGCACAAATCGATTCTTCTACTCTGTGCTTTAGCATACTGGGGAAAATATTCCTACATCATCCTTCACATGCATTCAAGGACTTTTTCTGTTTCTTATAGATATGACCGCTGATGTTTCTAGATGAAGTTTTCAACTTTCTCTTCCTTCATACAAACTTTTACCAACTCCTTGGTTTCGATGCTAGCATTTCTATAGCCTGTGCTCACCTTCCTATTTCTCACTGTCAAAATCTAGGTTGAAACCAAAGCCTCTTTTCCCTTAGAATACTCAGCTGCCCAACCATAACCTGATAAAGCAAAAAGTGAAGAGTCTCTTTGGAAGTCACTATATATCCTACACTTTTCTTCAAAAAACTCTCCTGAATTCTTGATTTCAAAAGACTGACAGATTAAACCAATGGCCCTGCTTCTGGGAGCAAAGGGCTTGTTGGAAATTCCTTAGCTTATAAAAATTCAACTCAAGTTGAACAAAAAACCCAAAACAACTTCACTTAAGATTTTCCTTAAAGCATAAGAAGTCTCTAGCTAATGCAAAGATTCAATTTCAAGTTTGTAAGTGCTTTAATTGTATTCTAAAAGGTTAAAATTATAAGATAATATACATGCATAAAGTGTAGCCAGCTGCCAAGGCTGTAGGAAAGATGATAAGAATTCAAAGGAAGAAAGAATTCAAGACAGGGCATTCCAACTAGAGGGCTGCTGGTCATAAAAGATACTGGATAATTTCCTGAAACAAGAACGGCGGGGGCATTACTGTAAGCATTCATAAATTGAGTCTAAAAACTTACAATTTTAATTATTTCTTGTTCTCTCAACAGGACTTAAAAAACACTTAAATTTCCAGATGTACTATACAAAGTTAGAGAACATACTTGATGTGGGCAAACTGAGGTTTTCTTTGGCTTGTGAAGGTTTGTTTTCAAAAAAACAGACCTAACTTTTGATAATTTTTCACTAAGAGATTTACAGATTACTATCATCAGAATTTTTAACCATAAGCAACATTTTTTCTCTGCTTTAGTCAATGGATGAATAGAACTTTTCAGCATCTAAATACTTCAGTATCCGAGTTTAACAACCTATTTCTAGTTTCTCTTAAGACAGAAAGAATATCTATCTGTGCTACAGATAATCACTTTTTAGAAAGCAAAACTATCAAACACTGTCAATTACAATGAGACAGCTTTATTAAGATCCATGGCTATTAGCATGAGCAAAACCTTATTAAAACATTTACTAAAAGTACATTCATGCACTCTAGCTCACCCCAGTATTTCCACCCAGTTCTGAGAAAAACATCTTTTGAGAACGTACGGGATATAACACTAAAAAGGGAAGGGAATGATTCATTCTCATGTTCGTAAAACATTTTTGGTACCTAAATATATAAGAATAAAGCATCCATGACCTCAGTTTTCCTACATTCCTTGGCCAAGCCGCCCTCCAGAAAGATGCAAATTTGAGTCATATCCCAGGAAGAGTCACCTCTACTGAAATGTGAGGAGGAAGAAGGAGGTGGGTTGGCTTTTGTTATTTTATTTGAGGAGTTATTAATTGTCTTCTTTCCTTCAAATGGGCCTTTCTGCATTTCAGTTTTTCAGGAAATTTGGGAACCTGTGGTCAACATGATAGGCTGGCCAGAAACAATTTTCACATTGTATTAATTTGTTCCAAATCCTTTGTAGGCACAAAGCTGACAGAAGCAGGCAGCGGCCAGCCACGAAGTCAGCACGAGCACTCTCCCACATGAAACACAGTCTAGATAATATCAATTCCCTTGACCCAGGATCCAAAGAGAGGTAGTTTTAGAGGAGGCAGCTGGAGAAGGGCTGCTCTGGTAGCTGTAGGAAACTCTCACCACCATCCCATAGGACCCACTGCTGTTATAAAATACTTCTCATCACAGCAATGAAAAGCTATTTATGCCAGTAACTGAATTTTCCATTACTATATCCTTAGTCCCTGACACAAGGGAAGAGATCAAAACAATGTGGTAGGGTTAAGCTATTCCAGCCACGCTTTCATCTTGCCTACCTCCGTTGACTCCCTCTTTGTTATTAGTGTATGAGCTGACATGCACTTAACTCACACTGGATATGGGAACTGTTGTTATTCACCCAGGAAGATATCGTGTGGAAGGAAAAGATGGGAGACAAAGGCTTTTAGCGTCTAGGATTTTTCCTCTTCCCTGCAGCCTAGCCACCGTAAGCACTCCAGAAGGGACAGGACAGCTGATTGAGCTACCCCTGTGCTGTCACACATCTGGAGATGAGTCAAAACAGTCGTGTAAGAGTAAGAGAAGAGATGTAGAGCTTGGCATTTTTCTAAAAAGCTCCTCAGCAGGGCTGCCTTCTTGAGTCACTGGATACTGCGAGGGCTCAAGAAAAGCCCTTGAGTGCCCCAGAAAGCAGAACCTCTCTTTCTGCCAATGCCCAACAGTTCCAACTCTGTCCCCGAGCCAGAGTATCCATTTAACAGAACTTGCTGTTTCAGGGGGAAAGAAAATCATAATATCGTAAGTGCCCCGGGGGCTGACAGAGGATAACTGCCAAATACAAAAGCTCTGCTCTCAGCGATTGATGGCTGGGGATATTCTTTCGATTTGTTTGGCATTCAACTTTCTCTCAATGCTCAACCACTTTTCCTGTCAGGTATGCGTACAGACACGGTATGATTCATTGCATGGGAGGGAAGAATGCAGCAAGGCTGTAAAAAAATTAGAAACAAAAGCCCTACAGATTTGGATAAAAATGTACACAGTATTTTTCTGATGGTCCTGCTTGTTATGAGTCATTCACAGATGTGGAGTTACAGGAGAGAAGCCAAGATTAAGTCAAAGACAAAGCTTTATACAGGAAACCAGTTTAAGTCTGTTGCAATGCAGGTTATATACTGAGCTACAAGGAAAAACAGCCTTTTCAAACAGTAGTGAGACACTGCGTATCTGGAACCATTATGCTGAACGAGATTCTGCAAATCCATACAGACAAGGACAAAAACCTTAATTTTGGAATTATGAGGTCTCTTCCTTATCTAAAAACCCACCAACCCCACACTCTCCAGCTTCCTGGATGCCATTGGAATATTTGGAGAACAAAACACAAACAGTTCTCTTTTTCTGTCCAAAAAACACTTTCTTTTTATTTCTGTCTCCATCAGAATAAAAAAAAACCCTAACAGCCTCAGTTTTTAGAAGGACACATTTTATGAATACTTTTCTAGGCACCTGAGCTCCTGTTTCTGCACACTTACACAGCTGGTAACACCTCACCACACTCCCAAATCCATACATCCAGGCTGCTTGGCATCATTTTTTCCCTTAACCTGAGCATTATGAATGTCTGTTTTTTTTCTGTTTTGTGTTAATTTGTTTGAAAATAGATGGATCACCTCAGATGCAAATTATTTCCCACATTCCATTCCCAGATCTCCAGTCTCCTTACAAATTAGTTTCTACTCAGATCAAGTATTCAGTACCTATTATACTACATGCAATTGGCATCATGAAAATAAGTTCTATTAATTATCAAATATATATATATAAAATATACCTATAAAATTCCATTTCATACAGAAGCATAAAATGCCTTCATTGATATTTCAAGTATTAATCAAATCCAATTCAGTCTTATTTTCAGTACATTCTAATTCTAGGATGTGAGATGTGACTACAGAAGGATTCTAGAAGAGGGCTGTTAAATTTAGTATAACTGATTTCCAGTTCAGGGTGAAATTATGAGTCACTCTTCTATACAAAATTAATAATGTGTTAACACTACTGACACTACTACTGAAGCAGAGATTACTTGATATCAGCTATTGCTTTGAGTATTTGGTAAATAAGATCCTTTTTGTATCTTTTACTCCTCCTGAATTAAAAAAACAGAAGTCTAAGTTTACATGCAGAAAAAATGGAAACCCACTTAGATACTTCAGAAAAAGCATAACCGAGCTATAAACAAGTAGCAAAAGACAAAAAGTTTAAAGAGCCAAAAAAAGCATAAGATATTAACAGATTTAAATAAGTAAATGGATAAGCACTGGGGCAAGGCATTGAATTTAGTTAGCTAAAAAGGGGAGAAAATACAAAACCTGATACTTTTAACACAGAAGGAAAAAAAAAAAATCACATTTAACATGTGACCCAACTTACAGCAATGCATTGTATGTCTCAATTTGTACTGTTCACAGCTTTAAAGACAGAAAAAAGCTTGTCCCAGTTTGGCTTATTCTTAGATATCACCACAATCTAGATCACATTTGAATATGACAAGTTCATTTGTTTCACTCAGGAATAAATACAATTAGTTCTGGGCATTGCAAAATATAGAGCAAATAGCATCAGTGTGGAAATTGTAAAGTAGTTGTGTAAAGAAGAGAGTGTGGGGTGGATCTCCCCAAAGGGTAGAGGAAATGAGAAACTCACCCAGACATCACATTTAGAGTTCTGTATCATCACAACAAAGTGTGCACTAATTTTTCACCCATTTTCCCCATACATTAGCTAGGCAAGGAATCCAAATTATGTACCAGCACAAAAACACAGCAATAGAAGTTACTTTGCCAAATTAAGTTTACTCACAACAAGAAGATCTTTTTGCTTTTAAGAAGCTAAGGAAATGAAGTCATTGTTTAGGTAAGAAGATCAAAGCACAACAGAAGTCTAGACCCTTCTGGTAAAGGTGAAAAAGTTTTATTTTCACAGCTGTTTTTATGTCCACATTTTCAGCATCTACATGATTTTTTTTCTAATGAACAGTTCCCGTATTAAAAAACAGACTTGCTATATACAGCTGCCAAAGCATTAAATAATTCCGTTTATGCGTTGGCATGTAAATAAAAACATACAAACATACACAGAGAGTGAAGAAAGAATGTCGTGTTGTATCATTAGGATTCCTAGACATAGTTTACAGTAAGATAGAAGCCTGTACTGGTTTATATTGCAGTGGTAAAATTCAGCCGGGAGCCTAGCATCCATACAGCTCACATCATGCCATGTTAGAAGACATGGACTGTATTAACTGTTAAACTTAATCTAGTAGTTTTTACTTTAGTGCTGTGGAGTGTTTAGCAGAAGAGAGGACAGATAGCTTAAGACGAGCAAAAGCATCATGATTTTACAGAGTTAGACAAAAAAAAAATATTTAAACAATTACATTAGTTTTATCTCCTAAGTTAAATTACACCATTTGGGAAATCCTACCTGCTTCTTCACTGAGGCAACACTACAGATATAAACACTGGACTGAGACATAGCAGACGCATATATCCAGAAAAAAAACTGCTCTAAATTGGCACCGGGAGAAAGCCTTCCTCTGGACAAAAAGATGCAGCTCCACAAGAAAGTCTGCACTTGCACTGGTAGAGTATCTTTTCATTGACAACATGTTTTTAGAGTTAAATCTTCTATAAAACGTTTGCAGAGTGGTGGTAGCAAATCCTTGTGAACTTCAGGTGAACAACAATTACGTTCTTACACCAACTATTTCTAATTATTTTTTTTCAGTACTAACTACAGAAAAATGACAACATATTTTCTCTACAGTGAATGAAGGAAGAGCTGAAGGACAGGAAGATAAATCTTTTTCATTGGGGAAAAAACTAACTAGTTGCTTACTGCATTTAGTTTACTAAATGGGGTTTCAGAAAACCGAACTATTCTTGCCAAACTAACTGTAAGGGTGGCATATAAAAGCAGAATTTCAAGCTACACAAGCAAGCAACAAAGTAACGTATTCATTACCATTTTGTTGAGAACTGCTCAGTTTAATGTTTTACAGTCCTAGGTGCTAATAAATCCACAAGTTTCTCCAGATTGCCTTGGAACCAAGTACCTCCCAAGAACACATGATAGTTCAAGTATTATAAAGTTGAGTTCATGCTGTGGATTATGGAAAGTCAAAGGAAAGAGACAGTAAGTTAGTCAACCAAAGGTGATTAAAAAAAACAACGCAAAATCTTATTTGGCAGGGCATACAATGATATATATTCAAATAGCTCAACACTATTGAGATTCGTCCCTCAGAAAGATCCCAAAGCTCTTTTTGAAGTTAAATACAGCCATGCTGGAAGCACACATCACTAAGGCTACATATGGATGGTGGAAAACTGCTGGGAAGTTTTCACTGCCCCATTCACCTTAAAGCACTGATCCAGGCTGTTAGCCATCTTCACATGGGGACTCCTCCCAAGCTTAGGGAAAAATTAGTCAAGGATGCAAATTTTGCACTACTTGAAAAAATAAGAAGATATGAACATGCTATAGAAATAAAGATTATCATCAACTTTATAGCTCAACCATCAAACCCCACACATGCTTTCATATACACAAACATGCTCAAGTCAATTTTTCTTCATTTCCAAATTATGTATTCTGGCTATATGGTAGATGTACAGAAATATAAAGCTCCTCCCATCCCAGCCCTCTTAACAGACAGGTCTTTAGAAAGCCAGATCTATTAGCCATAAGATTCTTGTGATTTCCACCCCCTAGAGGCAAGGTCCTGCCATAGTGTAGATGACATGCTCCCAAGAGGCTGCAAAGTCTCGGCAACACCTTTGAACTGCTACATTTGCAAGATGTGAAAAATCTTCATTTGCACTTTTCAGTACTGGGGAAGCAACCCTGCAGAGGAGCAAAACCTCTAATACGTTTGAGCAGTTAAAGCCAGTATCACAAAACTGATATGGGTAGCAGAGTAATTCTAAATAAACATCACTTACGAGTATGCATAACAAGATTCAAAAGCCAGCCTTTGTGGACTGGTGAACCTTCTATTCAAACTTTCTTAAACTGAGTCATTTAAGAAACAGTCAGGAAGTGGAGAGTTGTTCTGAATGTTTGTATGTTGCCTACACAAACAGGCCCAAAATACGTTACTCAAATCATAAGACTCTTTTTACACGCAAGCAAATCATTGCCTACAGCGTATGATCTCAAAGACTAGTATCTAGATCCCTGCTAGCTAATTTGTATTTTTATAGACACAAAGCTTTTTCTAAAACTGTTGTTTACAAGAAACATATAAGCCAGAGAAATTCTACAAAACTGCATTTACACAGCCTTGTGATACAGCGCAGGAAATGCTTAAGCTAAATTAATGACCACGAGTAAACAAGAAAGCATTGTTTTGTGGTTAGACAACTGTAATTCTGAGTTATGCAACTCATTTATCTAGTAACCTTGAGTATTTCTGAAATTAAAGTTCCTCTTTTCCACTTTTAAGACTCATGAAAGTCCTGCTTAGAAGAGCTGATACAATACCAAATGCCTTTAAGTCCATGCAAAATAAACTGGAAAGAAACTTGTAAACTTAGAGGATATAAAGTGTCAAGTGTGGGGAAGTGAAAAATTAAAACAAAGAATGTGCTATTTTTGCCAAAATCTAGAAAAACAAATGATAAAGAGTAAGGAACTAATATTTGGCCTACTTCTGCCTCCAGTTCCTGTGTGGGAGCTTTAGCTCAAGAAACACTGTATTTTTGCAAACAAAACCAGTATTAAGTAGCAAGATGTTAGTGCAGCTGATTTGGTGTAATGCTGTTTTCAGGAATAATTTTTTCCCACTTCTGCTCAGTGTTATTCAACTCAGATCCTTTCAGTAAAAGTTCATGCGAATATGTTTTTTTCTTCTGTATTATGTCAAGTATCAAATCCTTTTTCAGTGTTTACACAGTAATAAAGTAACTTGTACACAGGAGAAATAAAAAAGTTAATCAAAACAAAATCTGGAGCAGAAAGTTTTAGTACATCATAATGCACATTTGTAAGTGACCTGGAACATGACAGTATTTTGAACTGCCATTTTTAAGGATCTGCTGATGAGCACAAGGCACATCTCAATTAATGATGAAACTATGGTGAGCATCATAACAAGCATTTATCATATCCCAGCATGACATTTACTAGCATAAAAAGTGACCTTAAAGCCTATATTTACATTTTCTTTCGCATGCATATTCAGTACTAATGCAAAAAGCTTACAGAGTCTCAAGATGGTGATAAGTGCCTCTTTAGTCAGGTAGCATGCCTCCCTACTCCTCCGAAAAATACTTAAAGACAGCCTACAATACGCTGCATAATAATTGTAAGGCTTACAGCCCTTTCAAATTAGAGCAGATTTTAAGTCATGGGGTGACAAATACAAAAAACATAATTCTTTACCACTAAACGCAGAATGATGTTACCACCTATCGGTGTAAAGCACCAGGCACTAAACATTGTGTAACTTCTCTCAACATGTTGTACTTGCAAAGTATCTCATTTTTATAAATATTGTCCATGTGTTTCATGCCTGCATAAAGCTTTTGACAAAAACACTCATTTTCTAAGTGACATGGAAATCTCACTAATTTGGAAGGAAAGTCTGTGAACCAATGAGAAACAAAATCAAGTCTACTTTAAAACCTTGTTATTTGCCCTGTTACCTGCCAATTTGTGTCCTTTGCAGTAGTCATAATTAACTGAAATAATTAACGCACACATTCAGATCTAACTGTTGAAGTTGAGCTGACATAGTGCAAAAGCCTTATCTTTTTTTTTTCTTTTAAGATATATTTTATAATCAAGGAGCGTAATGTCACTCTGGGGACTTGATAGTGAATAAAACCAAAACCATGTCCAGTTTTTGGACAAAAAATGTTAACAAAGCGTTGTCCAAGAACATGTAAAGATTAGATTGCTATGGCAGCAGATAACATTAGATTTAACTACAGGAAGGCATGCTTTTATTTAACACATACATAAGTATTGATAAATAGGCCAAGAAATAACTAGCCTACAGCATCAACTTGAATATCATCAAACCTGCCGAAAGGAAACATATTATCCAAAAGTCTTTCAAATAGCAGCACAGCAAACAGCCACAATCGGGGAACACTTTTTAAAAGGGATTGTTCTTGAGAGTAATTCTAGGTAGGAATGATAAAGGTATGTCATATGAGAAAAAAAAGACTCCTTTATTTACAGGGCTATGTTTGCTCCTGGGAAGTACCTAACTGCATTTGATTTATACAACGTAAAAAAGAAGTGAGCCTATTCAATTTCCAATTCAATTATACAAATAAATTTTTTAATTTACAATAACCATATCCGTAGTTGATATGTGGGAAAACAAGAACACTGTATGAATGTGTAATTTCTAGTTCAACAACAGTTTTGTTTCAAATAGGCGAGGGTCTTTTAACTGCAAACCTTCCTAAAGAAATACAGTCCACTTGAGAACGGGGTGAAGTAGCTCAAAGTCAGCATTCCCAGACATAAGCATGTACTGGGGCCCAGCTTCTGCGAAGGAGAAAAGTTACCCATCAATAAAGAGAAATAAATTACTGTATGCTTATTTGCAATAGCCATCAGTAATATCTTCAGCCAAAAAGGAATGATATGAGCACTTTATGTTCAACAGAATTAATAAGCCAAGCCTTCAGTACTCAGTTTTGATGGAGAGTAAAAATACAATGGCACATTTGTCACTTGACAGCCAAGGGGATCTCAGGTTTGTATTTCAGTGAAAAGCAACCACCACCACAGAGTACAGATTGGTCAGTATTCCTTATGCGCTCATACTTGCCTTCTGTCTCCCCTAAACATTAGTTAGTAGCCTATTTAAAATAAAATAAAAAACTGCAACAATGCCTTGCTCTAGTTCCTAAGGAGATCCAGTTAATAAATACTGGAAAAAAATTGCTTTAGGTTTTCTTTCTACATCAAAGTCTGTATTAAGAGAATAATATGAGAAAATGATAAACAATGAAGAGCAGGAATATAAAGCCTCCATTAAAAAGTATAAAGTTTACATAAAAGGTACACACACTGTAACTTGGTCTCACTTTCTTTTTGATGATTATTTTAAGCCACGTGATTTTTCAACACTAAATTGCAATGCATGCAGGCAAGTATCACAATCACAGAAAAATCTGAAATTTTCAAGTCCTCTATTACTTCCTCTAGGATTTATCAAGCCCTCACAAGGGAAGTCTTTCACATATTGAGTCCGACTTACACTTCTGGGAAGTTCTGCAAGTTAACTTTACCCTCTCTGAAAACAAGAAATTTAAGGATATCTATCTTACCTAAAATTGCCAAGCCTACGATATTTTCCTAAGACAGGAAGAGGAGGATAGATGATGGAACCCTTGCATCAGAAAGTGCCTACTACTAGGGAACAGAAAAATTAAACAAGCAATTACAGTCTTTGCTCTTCGCCATCCAAAGCAAGGATACAGAAAGCTCTGTGGCAAAAAACAAATTGTCCACAAGAGATTCCTAACATTCCTCTTTCATTACAATAATATAGACTTCAAGATGTTCCACAACATGAACTATAGCTTCGTGCAGTGCAAACCAGCTAACAGAAAAAGTACATTCTTCATGCAGTTAAGATGGATTAGCTTTAAAACTAAGCAGAAAGGGAAAACTGAGGACTTGCTGCTCTAGTTCGTCTGTTGAATATTTGGAAAGTTCATGTTTCGTGAGTCTTTAAGCAGAGTAAACAGTATCTCAAGGCTGCAGAAGACTGCACTTGAAGAGGAAGAAGGTTAATAATACTGTAAATTATGCTACTAGAGCTTTCTTGCAAATGTATCATACTGGAAACTTCCACTTCCAGACATGAGGTATTTGCATAAGAACTACCTCTTGAAATCTTAAAGGAGCCTTCACTCGGTAATCTTCAATCACAAAGGCACGGATAAAGGATAACTCACCCCAGAGAGAACTCTAGCAGGGGAGCAGATGCTCAGCTCTGCTGTCACATTGCAGATGCGATAGACACCAGAGAAAATGAGCATTTTAAGTTCAGAAAAATCCTCCCTAAAGTGGAAGTGTGCACTTAGAGTAAGCAGCATACAACTGCATTATGCCTACTCCCAAAAAATGGCAAACAGCCCTACCCACACATAAGTATCAAGCAAAGCCTCCTACTATTGACTTTAGTTAACTGGGTCTTCCTAGAGTTACAATTAATCCATAGGAATTTTCCCAGTTAGCAGAAACTCCAAGTGATTTTATGTCAAGTCTATTTTTACAGTTGAAAAAGCCATTAAGTCCATATACTCACAGATATGCAAACCCAAGATTCAGAATACCGTCTCCTAATACTGAAATCAGTGGTTCTAACAAAACAAAAAATTATAAACAATACACACACTTTATTTATTTGGCCACAGTCTAAAGACAATGCTTACTATCAGTACTACTTATTCTTGAGCTCAAGATATTACAGAAGTATAACAATCAGCCACATGTGATAGCACAAGTACAATGCATCAGATGTGGCTCTAATCTTCACACAGTTCCATTATCTGAGAAAAAAATAATTTCTTCTACCACCTATTCTTGAGATAAACATGACAATACTGTGTTTTCTACTGTGCACACAATGACTTTATCACTTATTTATGCTTTTAAGCTTCTTCCTTCATGCTGTTTTTACCAGTGCTACTTCAACTATTTCAGCTTTCCCTTTAAACCAGAATTTGGCTATTGTTTGCTTTTTTTGGCACATGACTAAAAACAATGAGGCAGTGCATATAATTAGGGCTAATTAAGTTGTATGGAGACTAGCAGTTTGTTCTGCAAGGATAAGTACATAAGTTTATAAATTATTCTTTTGCCATAGACATAGCAAAGCTCCCAAAGCTGTCTTGACATAAAGAAAAAATAACATCGCAATGGCCAGAATAAAAGTCAAAAAAGCTCGTCAGAAAGTCTCTACAAATCTCAATTGTACATAATAAAAAAAAAATTTAGAATTAACAGAGGTGAAAGTTTAGATGGCCTATTCCATTTCTAGAGTTCATAAGCTATTATTATTAAGACTGCCAAAAAAAGCAACATTTCCTGTTTGCATTTTTTTCTTTTATTTTGATTTGGGTTGAATTCAGGTTTCCTGCTACAGCTCAAATGGCTTTAACCATAAAACACTTTTAATCTCTGTAAGTTGCTACCCTGAAATCATGAGACAGCTTGGCTACTAGGAACCCACAACCTTGGCAAAACCGATTTGCAGAAATTGATAAAAATCTCTTCTGTAACTTGCTGAAAAATAATCACCAAATTTAAGGTGTCAGAAGAAACATTTTGTTTTAGAAAAAAAAACCAAATCGGCTTCTGTTGACTAAGCTGTCAGTGAAGTGTTTCCCAGCTCTAACTGTGCCTGCATTGATCACAGATTAGGGGGTGGTTCTCCAGAAAAGAAAACTCTACTTACATTGCTAGAGAAATAGCATCATGGAGCCAGCTCGAGCACCAATCCCCAGTGTATCCAGTGTGGATGCTCAGTCGGCTGCCAGCCTCTGTGTTGCAGTAACTAACTAGTTCCTGGCAGAAAGTCACAAAACAGTCTACATTTGAGCAAAAGAAGCTAGTAACATATTGGTTTGGACCTGCAGGCTATCCGGGGCAGTAACTGTCATTTGCAGAAGAAAGTACTAGGGAGTCATTAGAGGACATCTGAAAACCAAATCAAAAGTTACATAATAACTTGCCTAAAAACAGTGTCTTCATCCTAAACAAGCTTCTTCAACTCTTTTTCTGTCCTCAAAGACATTGCAATACTATCCCTTAAAATTCAACAAGGTTTAACTCGTGAACTACCTAAAATGGTAAGTTACCTCTGTATTTCTGAACCTGAACTAAAGAGATACAGCCCAAGAGCAGAATGTTTGAGAAAGCTACATCATTTGGGAATTACAAGAGACCACAATGAAAGATTTTTCTATTTTAGAATTAGAAGAGACTATAATATTTTAACTTTTGCTGTTGCTAAACTTCCTTTGCAGAATGTAAAATTACTTAGATGTTGTTAAGAATGCATTCTTATTCCTTTGATTTTTAAAACAATATAAGAAAGGATAAATTACAACATAATGCTAAATACTAAGGACTTTAAACTGTTTCAGAATAAGAAGGTCTAAGTGTACCATTACCATGACGCTACCAGGTGATGGTAGTGATCTACCTTAAAAATATGTATATTCTCTAAATTATTTTAAAATAATTCCCAAGATATTAAGATGACCAATGAAACAGCACAATACCAAAACCTTACAAAGCGAATAAGCAGCTGTACTCAAAACTGGTCAGCTATAATCTTAAAGTCTCTAATGTTATCTAGGACATTACAAAATTTATTTTATGGTTGTTGCTTTTCTCTTTAGAGTAGAATGCTGCAAACTGAAGATGACTGACCCACAATCAGCAGCTCTATATCATAGTCTTCCAGTTTAGATCTTTAATATGGAAGTCGATATGCACTGAGGCATCTGAATTTGCTTTACTAGTGTGAAAAGGCACTAGTCCCAGTTGCCTTACCACTGCCTCCTGCCTCCGTTCCAGTAAAGCAGATCCGATCCACTGGAGCGGCTCTCCTCTGGCATACCACCAGATCTCCCTACCCAACACATCACGTGGAAAGAAGGCAAGCCTGGGTAGGTAAGTAGAAAAGTATTTACACCAAAGCATACGCTAAAATGTAAGTGCTTTACATCCTCTGAAAGGGCAGGGTAGGAGAGGAGGGAAGAAAGACGAACTTTCATCCAGCCCTGGTGGGTTCCCAGCTCCCCATGCCTGCCCTTAGCCTGCTCTCGCTCACATGAAGCGGCCACAGCCCCGAGTCTGTGTACCAGCTGCAAAAATGCCGAAATGTGCTCCCGTTGATGATCTTGCTTCATCACACTGCTGGAAGGAGGCAGAACAGAGCTGGTGAGTGGTTTCTCCTCCTCTCCCCTGATAAAACAGTACGAACAGAGAGAGCAGAAGAGAAGCTGAACAGAAGCACTGAGAGCAGCTCCTCTCAGAACAGTACATCTGGCCGCCGCGTGACATACGGGGAGATCTCTCCTGTGCATGTCCAAAGCTACTGGACTTTTATAATCCTCTTAGTCACGTCTCCGTTTGCCTCTCGGGTCCCAAGATTTCCCACTTTAAAAATCTTTCCTATCCGTCTGAAAAACTTGGCCTTTACAGCCTTCTACTAAAACTCTGGTCTGGCTAACCTGCAGGGGCAGCTATGTAAAACTTTCCTTTAACTCAGCCACTTGCTTCTCCCACGCCTCGCTGTGTCCAGCGGTACTCTCCCACCAGACCCAACCACTGCTCCGCTTGGAGGATGAGCACTTCTTTAAATCATGTAAAGTAGAAAGAACATGGAAGGGAAAAAAAGACACCAAAAGCATCCTAAGTCAGCGGGGAGCCGCAGCAGGAAGCTGCTAACGTTTAACCCTCTAACACAGACTAAAACCAGTCTGGAATTCTCTGCTGGCTGTTTCAAGCCAGAGTGGAAGGCAGTGCCATCACCAGCTCTGCAGTGATACTGCAGACCCACCCTATTAAAAGATTCCTGTAAATATACATTTGATATCCCATAAAAGAAAAAAGTATATTTAATATTGTATATGTTTTAGTAAACTAACAATATTTAGCTCTATATATAAATATAAAAAATACACTTCCAACTAGAATTCATTTACAATTCATCTGTAATCAAAGTTTGCATCTTTCAGGTGGTAAGTCACCTAAACCTATACTTAACATCCAACCAAATACTCTTCCAGCGCTCACTTATCCCAAACATTTACAAGAACACAGAATATAGTGTTTTGCAAATGTTTAAATATAAACAAAACTTTACAATAAGCCGACCCTTCTTTTTTCACAGCTTAAACGATTCCTCATGTTTCAAACACTGGAATGATTTTATTTCTGCCAAATCTCTGAACAATCTAAAGATGTCACTGAAGGCCACTTAAAGTAAAAAACCTGACTGCTGCTAAGCAACCCAGAAAACACCCTTACATGTTCAATTGTTTAGTGCATTAAAAAAGTTTCACACGTATTGAGAATCCATGTATTCTGGACTCTGATGACAGTAATGTCTTCCACACAGAGGGTGAAAAGAAAATTCTGCAGGGTATGTTCGTATTTCAAAAAGGAATTGCTTATAAAGGACTAAAGATTTGATCAAATTTATTCACTGTTTCTACACATGGAATAGATTAGAAACAGATTCTCTCTTATCCGCTATTTTACACACACTCCAGAAGTAAATTTACTAAGAAAAAACAGCACTTACGTTTGTTTTATTAAAACAAAAGGTACCAAGATTCTTTTCTACTATAAAACAAAATTTTAAAAGTGTATTCCATACCCAGACTCTTTAAATCGATGTTATTTTAACTGCTCTAACTGCATATAAACAAAGGCCATTTAAAGCAATTTAATATTTCATCATTCTGTAGCACTTCTTATCTATGGATGCACTTACACATTCAGAAAAAGTGAGACCAAGTCTCATATTCTTTAAAGTAGATCATGATGAAACAAACTATTTCCATGTTACAGTAAGGACGATATGCATATGGATCCTTCATTTGAATTACATAAAACTACATATACATATTATTTAAATATATGTATTACACACACAGAGATAGGATTTTAAACACTTTTTTTAATCAAGTGATTAACCTTTCACTCATCATAGCTTCTGTAGCACAGTATAATGTTCTGCACAGGAACTACCTTACAACACAGCTTCTGGTTTAATTAATTGAGCAAACAGTTCGCTGAATCCCAGTTTATATTCCCCTCAAGCAACTCAATTACCTCACCATAAAGGTCATGGGGACTATCTTCAGAAGACATCAATCTGTTCAAGCTTTCCATAACATAAAAATGCATCACTTAATCCACCTAATATTTATTTTGGAATTAAGAATTTCATTTTTTACATTTCTCAAGATGCTTAGTCTTAAATTACCAATCTCATATATTCAGCTGCCATAAATTTACTGCAGGCACAGTCTGAACTGAACAGAGCCAATGAAAATAGATAAAATCAAAGCCCTCCATTCACACAAAGTTATTGGCAATAGAGAAAAAGGCAAATTTAAAGGTTAGTTTAAACCACTAATTCAGAGTGGCAATACAGATCCCTAAAACCAGACTTAGCTTCAAACGGGAAAAAGTATCATCACCTGTAGGTAGAATTTAAACATATTTTATAAACAAAAAAGGAATGGTGAAAATACATTTAAAAATTTGGAATATTTGGTAACCTTACCACGAAACTTTAGCATATCAATACAATTACAAATTTTAAAGCTTTATATAACAAGATACCAATAGCACAGGTAGATCACATAACAGACAGACTGTATATGCACGTTACATTATGAAAAAAACACACGTATATATCATATACGTTTAGAAGGACTGAAATGGCACTTTTTAAAAAAACTAGGATAAATTGTTAGTACTATCAATGCCTATCTCCAATTATCTATTAACACTGTTTCTTTCAGGCCAGATTTACTTGGCTTAATCCTGATTTTCCTCACAAGGAAATATAGCATAATTCCTTTCCAAGAATGAAGTTTAACCAAACAAAGCCCATGATCTGACCTGTTCCATGAGCAGCAGAATGTGATTTTGGTTTTGTTCTGCTAGTCATCTCATTGCTAGTACAGGCAATGAATCTAGTTTTTACAGATACTTCACACCAAGTAAGCAAGAAATAACACAGCCCAAACTTTTTTTTTTATATCCATATTCAAACTATATACTTATTTCACTTGAATGATCTGAGGTGAGGTCTCAATGAGGGCTGGAGCGCCTCTCCTACAAAGACAGGCTGAGAGAGTTGGGGTTGTTCAGCCTGGAGAAGAGAAGACTCCGGAGAGACCTTATAGCAGCCTTCCAGTACCTAAAGGGGGCCCATAGGAGAGATGGGGAGGGACTCTTTATCATGGAGTGTAGTGATAGGACAAGGGGTAACAGTTTCAAACTGAAAGATATTAGGAAGAAATTCTTTACTGTGAGGATGGTGAGGCAGTGGAACAGGTTGCCCAGAGAAGTTGTGGATGCCCCATCCCCGGAAGTGTTCAAGGCTAAATTGGATGGGGTTTTGAGCAACCTGGTCTAGCAGGAGGTGTCCCTGCCCATGGCAGGGGGGTAGGAACTAGGTGATCTTTAAGGTCCCTTACAATCCAAACCATTCTATGATTTTTGTTTTGTTGTTTGTGGTTTTTTTTTTCCTTTCCTTGGGACTTATTTTTATTTATAATTTTTGCTTTCAAAAGCTCTATAATATTCAAGCATCTAGAGCAAAAACATCCTGTGGCACCATAACTCTAACAAATAGAAGTTACCTTTACAAGTTAAAAAGCTTTAGAGAATGACTGAAAGACAAAAAAATGACCATCCCATAGTTTCTTAAATAAAATATTGGGCAGGCCCACAAAAAAAAAAAAAAGACAATCCTCTCTGTAGGACAGGGTGGTAAAAAGTACATATAAAAGTATTACAGAGAAGTTCTTCGGCATCTACATGCTGCAAGCCTCACAATAACCATATGAGCACAAGGATTACTGCTTATTTTTCCTCGAATACAATACTTGCAGACCTGACTGATATCACATATTTCTAGCGGAAAATGGAACTGAGACTCCGCAAAGCCTTGCAGGCCTGGCCTGCACAGAAGCTTAGCAAATGGAAAATGGACGGCTCACGCTTCACTTGGATCCACACATGTTCCCAACAGGCAAAAAGCCAAAAGAGGAATGGGAAGTCGCTATTTTCTTAATATTTGAGAGATTCTCCATGCAAGTTTATCAAGTTTTCTATGTAAGGAGTATTTTTCCCACAAGGTTTACAGCAACCTTTACACACCAGGGGAGTACTGGAATTGCATAGGAACAGGGAATTTGATGCCATGTTGCGGCTGGCACTGCACTGACCAGCCTCCTACCTCTGGGAAAAGGTTCAACCATCAAATCAGGTTGAGGAAATAAAAGTAATTTAATTGAGGTCTCAGGGCAGGTCAATGCAGGGTATTGCTCCTAGTCCAGTAACATTTCTATCAGGCTGCATTTGTACCTCTCTAGAGACGGTGTAACAGCTGAAATATTTGACTACATACATACATATCACTTATCAGCTGCTAACTACATCTTCAAGAAAATCTTCAACTGATTGCAGATTGTGTGCATCCTGGCAAGCGACCTCCCAAATGATCACAATGTACTCCAATAGTCCTTAGCCTGTGATAAAATGGGTCAAAAATCTGATCTTTAAAGTTCTAGGAGATATCAACCTGGGCAACTTTAAAAAAGAACCAAAAAACAAAACAACACAACAACCCTAAGCATTAAAAATAGTAGCTTTATTCCACAGCATTTATAAAGCTGTTGATCTCAAGATGCCAAATTCAAAAGACACAGCTGCTGGCAGCTGGCCATTTGGGAGGCAGTCAGTATGACTGGAAATCTCGTGCCTTTTATTGTCTGTCTTTCTCATCACAAGTAATACATTTATAAACATTTTTTAAAAACCCTTCACACTTGAAAGAAAAGAAGCCTAAAGACCAAGTTATCTCCTGTTTGTTCTCACTCACATGTGCAAGGAAGAGACTTCCAGGAAGGGTACATTGAGCAACAAGTTTTTCTGTGGTTTACACAATGAATCCAAGCGATAGAGATAACACGGCTGTGCTCCAATCTAAGCTGCATTAGGAAGACCTGTTTTCACAACTTGCTAACGTGCTATCAATGAGAACATAAAGCTGATAGGACACAGTGTAAAGCACAGCATGGAGTCCATGAACCACACCACTTGAACCAGTGAGGCCACTCCAGCCCACAGTCTGCTCCCACTGCTTGGCCACTGAACCACTGTCTAGTTTATTCAGTCCCTGTAAGTGAGCCCTGATGCCTCAGTTTAAGGCCAAGCAGTTAAGAAGCACACATGAGCTAACTAGGGATAATTATACCCTTGTGTGAGATGATGATGATTTGAAAAACTGTTTGAAGGCATCAGAGCAGCAGTGCTTTACGTACTGCCGCAGGAGACCTGTGTCCCAGTTAGCCCAGCCAGGCTGCAGGTCCCCCTCCCACCAGGGACCCTCCAGTCACGCTCCCACAGGCCAGAGCACCCCTGGCAAGACTGCAGTCTGCACCCAAACACAGCACCCATGCACCCCTCATGAGGACAAGCACAGAAGGTGCCCACTGAGACCTGCCCTGGCAGCAGCCACCTGCCCCAGCCACCAAGGGTGGTGGGACTCAGGTGCCAGCACCCTCCCCAGGCAGGGGCTGCAGCGGAGCCCACATTAGCCTGACCCAGCCCTTGCACACAAAAGACCGAGGGCACGTACTCATCTGTGTGTGCACACACGCTGCCACCAGCCACACAGCAGGGTCACCACGCATCACCTCCATACCAAACATCATTCAGGTTGGTGCAACCAAATGACACGGGAAGTGTGCTGGGCATTGTCCCTTGTTCTCAGTGCCACTTATTTAAAGCCCTGGCTACACCAACACTTAACACAGGCTATCCAAAATATTTCCTTATTTTTTCATCAATATATAAATATTTAAGGAAATAAGACAGGATGCAGCCTTGGCACAAGAGATGATACAAGGGTCAAAATAAAAATAGTAAGTGGGCATAAGGAGGAAGATGCCAGCTACCCCAACATTTTGATCTTCACTGTTCATTGTGAAGCAGCAGTTCCCAGGAAGAAGCCAGTGGTCAGCAACTAGCCTGTGAAACTGCATATCACACATCAAAAAAAATTGGAAGTGCTGTAAAATGGCAAACAATGACTTGCAAGATGATGATTAGCCTATATTTAGGAGCCACCATAAATTATAAAGTGGTAAGTGTCTAAAGAAAAGCATTAATCACACTAAACAAATAGAACAAGAATGAAAATTTTAAAGCTATTAGTGATTTTCTACCCATTCAAGAGAAACACAGATTAAAAATGCAAAGGCAACCTAAATAAAATACTGATGGAACAGTAGCAAGTTAAGTTTCACCGATATGACACTAAAAAGCATCAATAATCAGGCATAAGATAACTCAAGTTTTAAAAAAAAAAAAAAAATACATTTAAATCCTACCAGGACTTTTAAAGGTGGGATTTACAGACCACTTTTTTCCCAGCAAATGTTTCTCACTGCTCTGGGGAAGGCAAATTGACCCCTATTCTCAGTCACAATTTTATCAACCCTGGAGTACAGTTCAGGCTGCAACGTGCCATTTTTAATACTGGTATCTGATCAGACATTTACCTAAAATGGCTTAGTTATAGTCTTACGCAACACATATTAATAAATATTATGCTCTAATATTACAGTCCAGTATTAGATTTAGTATTTTAACTCAAAAATTTAAAATGTAAAATTAACATTAAGGTTTGTAGTTACGAATTCTTTGATTACTTTGCTCTCCAAGAGACATTAGTGATCTCACTTCAGCACTGAACACTGCAAAAGTGACAAGTCTCCAGATTTTATGGATTGTTTCCTTTTCAGAAAAAGGAGAAAATTCATAAAATGAAATTTTGCTTCTGTCCCATCACTGGGCACCACTGAGAAGAGTCTGGCTCCCTCTGCTTATACCCCCTTACACACATACACAAAATTAATAAAGTCTTCCCTGTATCGTCTCTTCTCAAGATTAAAGCTAATCAGTCCCTGATTTCTCAGCCTCTATGTCAGATGCTCCAGTCCCTCAATAGCTTTGTGACCCTTTTTTGGGCTTCTTCCAGTATGCCTACGCCTCTCTTGTACTGGGGAACCCAGGTTTGGACACAGCACTCCTGATGTGTCTCACCAGGGATGAGTAGCAAGCAAGGATCACCACCCTCAACCTGCTGGCAACACTCTTTCTCATGCAACCCAGAATGCTATAGGGTTTCTTTGTCACAATGCCACACTGTGGGCTTGCTCATGATCAGATTGTCCATCATGACCCTCAGGTCCTTCTCTGCTATGCTGCTCTCCAGCCTGACAGGCCCAAACCTGTGATGGTAGATGGGGTAACTCCTCCTCTGGTGCTGCACTTCATGTTTCCTTTTGTTGAACTTCATCACATTGCTGTTGGCCAATTTCTCCAGCCTGTCAAGGTCCCTCTGAATAGCTGCCTTCCATCTTCACATCCCTGACCAGCTTTTCCTTGCTTGCAGGTACACAGTCCAGCAGAGCACCTCCTGTTGTTGCCTTTTTGATCACCTACATTTGGAAGTTGTCATGAATGCACTCCAGAAGTCTTCTACATTGCTTGTGCCCCTGATGCTTGTTCCTCCAGTAGACAGCAGGGTGGTTAGAGTCCTCCATGGAGACCGAGGCTTGCACACATGAGGCTTCTTCCAGTTGTGTGAAGAAGGCCTCATCTGCTGCTTCTTCCTAATCAGTTGGTCTGTACCAGACACCCGTAACACCACCCATACTGGTCTACCCAATAATCCTGACCCATGCACTAGTCATCCATTGGCTCATCATCTGTCCCAAGGCAGAGCTCCATGGAACCCCACTGCTCTCTCACATAAAAGGGCAACACCTCCTCCTCAGCATCCTGGAGAACCTGTAACCAGTCATGGAAGGACTCCAATCCCAAGAGCTATCTCACCACACCTCTCCAACCTCAGCAGAATCATAGCCCTGTGACTGCATGCAGACCTCCACTTCCACCTCTCTGATATCCATGCTGCCTACATTAGCATCAGGCACTGCAAGGAGGTACCCACTCAAGTGGATCTCCCAGAAAAGGCATGAGAGCTTCTCCTGTAACTATCCCGCAGGCAGATGCCTACTGCATGCCTTCCCGATTTCTGTGCCCTGGTTTCTATTACACTACAGCCAGGATAATGACTAGGACAGACCAATGTTGCTACATGCCCATCAACCTCTCCTCATGAAATATGGTTTGCAGCAGCAGAATTGAATGTAGTTATGCCACTAAGCAAGCGGCATATCCATTCAGATGCTTAGCGTCATCTCTGTTCTGCACTTGTTTTAAACCCCCTAGCCATCACACCCATCTCTTCTTGCATCACCCCACCCAGTATCCAAAAACTACAGTTATGTATAAATATGAGAGAACCTGTTGAATACCCAGACTCCTCAGACAATTAGCTAGAGACAGAACAGCAGAAAGGATACAGCTCCGTTCTCTATAAAGATTCCAGTTACTCCAATAGCTCCACACATACCCTGTCAGAGGGCTGCTGTCACTCATGAGCCTTCCCTCACAATATCAATGAACCTTTAACAGGAAATACTGTTTTTGTTTAAATTACATATTCCTTTTCCAGTAAAGAGGATATCACTGTAGACATCTTTACATAAATCAGCTATAAAAGGCCCTGAAGCATGAAGGGTTACATTGCCCCATGCAATAGTCATACTG
Organism: Larus michahellis; assembly: GCF_964199755.1. NCBI lineage: Eukaryota > Metazoa > Chordata > Aves > Charadriiformes > Laridae > Larus > Larus michahellis. The sequence goes on from NC_133901.1 coordinate 41,127,174, forward strand.
ATCTGAAGCAGAGACAAGAAAGCCTACTCATAAACAAAAATAGATAATGAACAAAAGTTCCAGATATATTCAAGGAATGCTTTTAGTTGCTTAAGTCAAAATTATTTTTAAAGTTACCACTGATTAACAGGTAGCATCTTAAAGAAGAAATCCTTAAATCAAGTCCTCATTCCCTCAGCTACACACAATTAATAAGCTATCTGAACTCCAACTAATGTGTAGTCATATTAGTTTTTATGCTCAAAGTTCATGAAAGTCACTACTGAGTCTTCACAGTAAGGGATACTACTGTGACAAAATTAAATTTAAAAAGCTATTAATTCTTCAACACAGAGGTCTGAAATTAAAGGAAACTAATATGTTTCATTGTTTGACAGGCATAAAGCCAAGAGCCTGAAATAAGTACTCAAAATAGGACATATTTTCCAATGGAGGTAAAGATTACAATATAACCAACAGGAATGTGCAAGCCAGCAATACTTAACTTAGCAGTTCATGCCAAACCATGATAGTCCGTTGTACTACTTAAAAAACACTGAAACTTGAGAAAGTGGTATTATTACAATTGTTAACAATGGAATGCAAGAACATTTTTATACTACAAGTCACACAAATTCATTTCATATATTTATTTTTGTAGAAATAGACTATTCAGCATTTTGGGAATTTGAAAACCTGACAAAGAACTTTAATATTTTCTTTCTGCTACATGCAAGTTAAACACCAAATGTAAATGCTATTAGAAAAGTTCCAGTTTCGCCACAACTATGTCCTTGTCCAGGTTATGCTGATACAGTTCAAGGAACAAAAAAATCATAAAAACCACCAACAGAAATCTCACAATTTAGTTTAAAAAAAAAGCAAAAACATTTTCTTCCTCTAGGAAAAGAAACTGTGTTTAGAACCTAGTAAAGTAAAGAGTTTGAGAAAATATTTCACTAAGAATCTGGTCAAAGAAATGACATACGTCACATCTCTTAAAGCTCCAACAGGGACTCGGGGAACTTTAAACAGGAATATAAATCAACAGCACTCTGAGTATTTTTAACTTCAGTTGCAAGCAAGGTACACTAATTATTTGAAGGATCACAGTACATTTTGTTTTATTATACAGAATTCTGCCACCATCATACACATACAAAAAAATCCAGAAGCAGTAATTCTTGCGTAGCCATTTAAATATAAAAACCCAACATAAATTTAACACGGCGCTTGCCATCTCCACACAGAAGCCATCAGAGTCAGGACCAGTCTATTTAAGTTACAATTGCCTATTAAGCAGTTAACTAGCTCAAAACCTATTAATTCATGTCTTTAGGATCTAGCTTCTAATAAAACTACTGTTTGTAGCAAAGTCTCAGCAGAGCGCCAGGTTTTCTAAAACATCTTCATCTTCTTCAGTACATTCAAATACAAGTGTTTTTCTTACCCCCCCATCCCCTCCAAACGTTGCTTGTCACACTTACATCAATTTACCATTCTCTGTAGTTGAAACAAACTAATAGAGAGGTTTAAGAAAAGTATTAAAAGGATGCTTTCCCACATAGTTACACATTAAGTAGGGAAAATATACTTGCTTAAATACAGCAAGTTTCACCTGATGGATCAGCAAACAAAATAAATTGGTTATCATCCAGGCATCATAACTAGGCATTGCATAAGTACAGTCTTGGGATCAGGCAACAGCCTCAAGGGTGACCTTTAGGCAAAGGAATTAACAACTGGTTTTCAGTAGATTTACAGTAAATAAGTTTCACCTGGATTACATTGTGCAAAAAAGTTATCCAAGTATTTATTTTACTTCCCTCTAAGAAAAGCAGGGCTTCTTTTGGTGAAAAATTACTAATCAAGCATTTTTCTAACTCCCCATGACAGGCAAAGAGCACCAAAACTGAGGGAGCAGGACGGGGGAAAGCTCACCCAACACTGCAATGGCAGCAGGGAGAGCTACACAAAGGTACTCAGTCAAATGAGCTGCTTGAACTGACTGTTCACACTAAATTTGAATTACTTTTATCCTTACAGCCTGAAAAATAGTAAGTGATCCTTTATTATTTTTAGAAATTAAGTCTACATTATGTAAATTAAGACTGACATGATTCCTATAAATTCAGATTTACTGCAGTTAACATATGAAGGCACTAATGACAGTCAGCACAGGTCACTACTATTTTCCAAGATTCCCCACTCCGTATCAACACAACCTGCTCTGGAAGATGAGCTCAACAGCAAACAGGGTGCTTGAGGTGACGAGTACTCTTCAGAACTTCCTGAGCATGTAGGCCTATGCTTTTCTTCATGTTTTTGTTTATCAATAGCCAAGACAAATGCTGAATTACCTCATGAAAGAAAACAAAACGCAAAAGCACCCATAAAGTCTCTAGATTCCAAAATAAAAAATTACTCAATAGAGTCACCAAACCAAAAGATGATGCATAAAAAGCCCAAAACAGAACAGAGAAAAGCTGAATTCTAACAGGCACATAGCTGTTTTTTTAAAGAAAGAGGTATATGTAATATGGCACCCACACCATTGCTAGAGTCAGATTCTTCTTAAAAACAATGACGTGGATTTGGTTTTTTTACCCAAATACTGTTGTATGTTGGTGCACTATAAAGTCACAAAGTATTTAAGCATGTGCTGTACATGGATCCCATCAAATCCCCCAATGTCTGTTGAAGAACATGGCATAGAAAAAGGATTATCTGAAATACAAGACCAGCATAACAGTTTGTATCCAAGAATAAAACACACCATGCAAGAGAAAAAGGTGGTGTTGGGGTTTTTTGTTGGTTTTGTTTTGGACGGCGGTGGTGGTTGTGGTTTTGTTTTTTTAAGGTGCATGGACAACTTGTCTAAGTCTATTGATGGTTATGACATTAGCCCTTAAGATTATACTTTCTGGACAGCTTTTCTAAGTTTAGTGTTTTGCATTTTTGTAATAATACTCAGCTGCTATGGTAACAGGCACTCAAACATTCACTAAATCATTCCACAGTGTCAAGTCACCTGAGTGTTCACCAGAATTTAGTGCGGAACAGCTATAATTAATAGGGCTACTACAAAATATCATCTTCTGTCACTGCTGAAAAGAATAGCTGATGAGTTTATTCAAAAATAATAGAGAATAATAATAATAAAGAAAATATTTTTTCTTTCTGGAAAAAGTAAAAGTTTAGAGATCTGTTCACCAACAAACTCTGATGCAAGACACACAGCATAAGATAGCTTACATCCCACTGCAAAGAGTGAGACTTGTTTATGGAACATTATTCTGCTCATCTATAAGCAAGTAATAAAACAGTCATACAACATAGTTGGGCACAACAGGAAAATATTATTCTTACGTCCAAGGTTTTTACCACAGCTTTTGCATTTTCTGACATTACGAACAGAAAAAGCAAAGCTCTCAGAAAAGCTCCCTCTCCCTTCTATTTGATATATTTATCTTAAGGCTATTCAGAACCAAACTTCAACACACCAAAAATGCTAAAACAACTTTTTCAAAGTGGAAAAAAAATAAAATAGCAGTAGCACTCAAACCTATCAATATTTTCTGACACCTCAATTCAGATTTGGTTTCTGCTTCAGGTACAGCTGGTAGCAAACGGGCTACATTGATTCTTTTTTTGAAAGAGGTACCCGGTGTCTTGCTACAGTACTTACTCCAGGGGTGGACTCTGCATGTGACAGTAGGGTACCCCAGTCTCCCACAAGGGCCACACAGTCTGCTGAACTCAACGCTGTCCCCCCAAAAAACTAACCACAAGACATCAAGTGCAGGAAAGATGAGAATAACCACGTCAGAAATGCATATAAAATTCAGCAACACAATCACAGAATGTAACAGAAGCACCAAGCCAAACACTGAGCTTCTTTCTATCCTTGATTGTTTTGGTTTTGGTTTTTTTTTCACATTTCATCATTAGTACAGTAAACAACAGATGTTGACCAGCAAAAAAATAAGGGATCCCCGAGCAAGAATGAGAACACTTCCTGACAGGTTTCTTCAACAGATGCTGTTTCAAACTTGGCTTTAAAGCCAAGTTTTCACTTGGCTTTATGGCTCTCACTTTCCCATAATATAAGAAAGCTATGATGAACACTACAAGAAATCATAAGTTTTTAAATCATTTAAGAAGTAACTTTCACAACTGTAAACATGTTCTCTAGCAGCTGGTAAAAGCAAAAGAAGAGCCTTTAAGCATTTAAGATGAACAAGTAGTTCTATTTACACCAGCTTGAGTTTAAAAAAAAAAAGGCAAAAAAATTGATAACTTTTGGAAATTGGAAATCCGGTCATCACCACTTAGACTACAAAGATGTTCCCCTTCCATTTTTTGCATGTTTTAAGAACTTACAGTGAGGGACCTAGTATTAGAAGCCATAGGAAACACGACCCTAGGAATTGTCTAACCCAAGTTAGTTGCTGGAGATGGCACACTACTTCCTTTTCAATGTTCCTTTCCTACTAGGGGGAGTCAAAGTTTCCAATCCCAAAAGATGACCACAAAAAAAAAGGGGGGGAGGGGGAGAAGAGGTTAAAAAATAAAATCAACTTTAGCTCGTGATCAGCAGTATAACTGACTCCGAATTTATGGGTACCAGTTACAAAACTGGCTTCATGATGCTTTGTGACACCCTGGCGGTAGGAAGTCAAGAGATGAGATGAAAACTTGTAAAGTACAGAGAGGAAACTGAATGAAAGCGATAATTTTTAACAAATAGTTCACAGTTTTCTGACAGAAAGAATGATTATGCTTGCCTCATGCTTCCTAATAAGCAGGTTTTCATTATCAGTAAGTCAGAAAGTTTAGATTTTCACACAAAATCACTCATTACCCAGTCCAACAGGTACTTTTCTTCAGAAAAAGGATAACTATATGATGCAAAAACTCCTCAAACCATCACCTGAAGCATTCGTATTCTAGACTGGACACACAGGAACCTCTCATCAAAAAGCAAGCAGCATTTACTCCCTGTACTCTATCAATCAAACACTTTTTACTACACTCTTATAAGAAAAAAAAAAACTTTAAAAAGAAGCAAGCTAAAAAAAGATCTCACATTTTGACACTGGTTACTACTGGATGACACAACCTATGCAGTATTTGGATTCTGCTTAGGAGCTTTGTTTACCCTCGCATGCTTACTACCTCAGGCAGTAGAGGGAAAGGCTGTGTGGGGGATGAGATAATGGAAATTTATTTTGCTACTAGAGGAAAATTTTAGGGCAACCTTCAGTCTTCTTAAAGCACTTTGTAAGTTTTGATCCTTTTTCCTACCACTTCATACACAGAAATACTTTTTCTTCTCAATACCCATGTGTTTTTGGTTTTAAGACACTTTTGATGAGCACATCTTCGTAAACAGTTGTTGCTGTTTGTGAGATTTCTGTTCCTCTGAATTCCTTTCTCTTTACTGCATTACATAATGAGATTTTTCTACTAGCACTAAAGTATTAAACGATTAAAGATTAACTCACCCCCAGGGAGAGAGAATCTCAATTAGAAAAATTCCAATCATTGTAGTCACCAAGTCAAACCGCAGCTCTTCAGTGACCAAACCAACTCACCCTCTCGCGTCCCTCTGGTAGCTCCCACAGCCTCCCATTGCTGGTGGAGGCAGGTGCTCAGGCAGGAGATGGCCAGGCAGTGAGCACCTACAGCTTCCAATAAAGCAATGAAACGCTTTCCCTCTGACACACCACATGGACTATAGCGAAATATTTGTCAGGGGTTTATTTGTTTTGAAACTGCAGGTAAAATACAGGCGTTAACATGGTAAGTGTAACATTAAGTGTTTACAAAACAGTAGTCCCAGTGGAAAGAGTAAGCTTCTCGAAACCACCATCCTCTTTCCTTGTTGATGCAAACATGCTCTAAGATTTGTCCGTGTAAGACCTGAAACTCACCTCCGTTCTCATGGGCTCTTCAGAGCAGACAGTAGGGAACAGCCCAGGGGAATCGCCCCACTCCACAACATCCTCAACCGGTTTAAATCTATTTATCTGCTCTTCAGCAACAAAACCAGCAAGTGTTACTCTTACACTATTTTGTCAAAAACTGCCTACGTAACTTCCACTGAGAGTGAGATAATTCAAAACATACCGGGACAAAATATGTAGACTTAAGTTAGGAAAAAAGAAAAAAAAAAAAAAAGAAAGCGGAGCCAAAGGCAGCGCAGGTCCTGAGGCAGCGGCCGCCGCTGTCAGCTCCGCCGGCGCCGTCCCCGCTCCTCCGGCCGGGACACCCGGCTGCGGAGGCTCCCTCCCCGCGACACGGCTGTTCCTCGAAAGCCCAGAGCCTGAACGGCCCCGCCACAGCAGGGATACCATATTTTTCGAGCGGGATTTCTGAGAGACCTCGACCTTCAGCGCCACAGCCTCCCGGTGCGGGAGGAGCCCCGGTGGGGCCGGCCGCCGACACCACCCGCGACGCCGGGGGCCGCCCGGCCCAGAGCCGCCTCTGACGGCCCAGGGGTGCCCCCGCCACCCACTCCCGGCGGGTAACATGGAGCCTCCTCCCCCCGCAGCCCCGCCGGGGGAGGCCGCGACGGCGCCCAGGACCGGCCGGCGGGGCTCTCGCCGGACCCAAGCCCTTGGCCAGCCCCCGGCCGCCCCTCTGCGGCGCCGGAGGGGCTGACAGGAGGGTCCCCGGCCCAGCCCGCCATGTCCTGCCTTCCCCTTCCCCACCGGGACGGCGACGCGGCCCCCTCCCCTCCCAGGCCGCCACCGCCGCCGCCCCGCGCCCCCCGGGGACCGCCGCCGCCTCTCCCCGCCCTCACCTTGGAGCATGGCCTCCAGTTTCTTCCTGTCCACCCGGAATCGCTCCTCACCCCACTCAGGGCTGTGCAGGGGCCGCGGCGGGCCGGACGAGTCCTCCTCGGAGCCGGGCACGGGCGAGTCGGTGCTGCGCTCGCTGTTAGAGCCCGGGTCGGAGAGGGGCTGCTGCAGGTACCCGCTCAGCGGGTCGCACTGAGCCGCCATGGCGCTGCCGGGCGGACCCCGCCGCCGCTCCGAGCCCCACTCGGCCACCTCCCCGCGGGACGCTATCTGCCCCCACAGCCGCCCCCCCGGCTCATCCCAGCCGCCGCCTGCCAGAGTCCCGGCCCCGGCGCCGCCGCCTGCGCCCGCCTCTGCCTCCGGCTCCCTGCCGAGTGTGCGCGTCCCCGGGCCGGCGGTGGCGTCCGCGGCTCGGCGGCGCCCCCAGCCCGCCCGCAGCCCGCACAGCATCTCCGCCTCCATTGGGCCGCCGCCGGCCCGCCGGGGAGGGGCCGGGGATATCCCCGGCCGCGGCCCGGGAGCAGGGGGCGGCGGCGCGGCGCGGCGGGAGGAGGGAGGGGAGGGCAGGGCCGGGCCGGGGGAGGGGAGGTGCCGCCCCCCAACGGCACCGCCTCAGCCTCAGGGCCGGGGTCCCTGTCAGCGGGGCTCTGTGGCCGCCCCGTCCGCCCTGGAGAGCGATCCCCGCTCGGGGCAGGCCGCGCCGTGAGGTGAGGGGTGCCGCGCTGCCCGCCGCCCCTTCCCCCGTCCCGCCTCCGCCGCCTGAGGGAGGGCGGGCGGCGATCGCGCGGGGCCGGGTGAAGCGCACGACGGGCCGGGTGGGGGGCCTGGAAAAAGGACACCCCCCCCAGCCTAAAAACGATCGCCCCGAGACGTGCCTGTGTGCCCAGGAGAAACGGGCGAGCCATGGTTTTGCAGGCGTGTGCCGGGAACGCCGCTGTCTCGGCGTGGCGGCCGGATCTCCTCACGGCGAGGAGGCAGGGCCCTGGCTGTGGCTCGGCCGTTGGTCTGTAGGAAGCCTCAGGGAAGGCCAAGTGCCTGGTGCTGCTGCCCGGCACCGCAGGGAACCGGGTTCCTTGGCATCCCTCACCTTCCCGGCGGCGGGTGCGTGGCGTTCATCCGCACCCAGCATCCCAGTGCCAGATTTTACCAGTTTGTTTCACTTTACAAACGGTTTAAGCCCCAAAGAATGCACTAGTGGCCCGTGCAGCCACGCTGGCCCAGTTGCGGCTGTGGCTTTTTCCTGTTCCTGGGGCCAGACACGCTGCCTGGGAGGCCGATCGCTGCCCAAATCGGGTAGGGGAGGGCAAGGCGCACACACCCATCTCACTTTGGGTCTCTGCAGTGCCAGCCAACTCTTCTCCTGAATCTGAGAAGTCCTTTCTGACAAAAAAAGTTATGCTGCACATCACGCATTCCAACAAAAGCTTTCTGTTTTGATGAATCAGTGTTTTCTGGTGAAAAAGCCATCAGCTACAAGGTTCTCCGGCAGCACCGTGTCTGGAATCCCTCGAGGTATCCCACCCTGGGAGCATCACAGCTCACCCCCAGTGCTCTCTGTCCTCTGTGTTCTCCAGCATTAGAGCATCCGTGTATTTATGATGGCCAAACCAAGTTGCTGTGCGCACGCTGGAAAGCCATACAGAAATCCCAGCTGACTTAGGTGATGGTGGACTCGCCTCACAGTCAACATCAACTTGAAAGGACCATGTTAAAATTCGTCAGGAGCTGCGCTGGTACTCCAGGTAGATGGGAACTGCGCTGTGCCCAGTTGCAACGTGCAGTCATTTTTACAGAGGTTCAGGTTCCGGCTTATTACATCTTTACATGTTTCCCACTTAGCGCCATGACAGTGTGAATTCTGCAACACCCATGGTTTCATTTCTACCGAACATTGTGTGCACGGAGGGAGGCACTCTTTGAGGAAACATCTAGTATTCAGTCGTCTTTAAGTCTCTTGGTGGTCTCAGCCTCTGTGGATGCTAGCCAGGGGTTTGCAGGCACTCCTCACAAGATCCTGGTACTTCTCATGACCATGAGAAATAAAATGGCTAAAGTCAAAAACAATAGAACAAAATATGAATATATGTCATGAAAACACTGCAATCTCCATTTCTTTCAATAGTTTGCTTGTAGTGTGGCAATACTTCAGGTCTATAGGGCAGTCTGAGGAAAGACTGAAAGCCTTTTTCTTCCCAGTTGAGAAGTTTACAGTTATCAACCACTTTTTTTTTTTTTTTTTTTTCAGATGGGCAAGTGAACATTGCCCGTATCAAAACAACCTGAAATTCAGCAAAGTCTGCTGCCTCGCCCCAGATCAGCACCACCTGGAGTTGTCTGTCTTCTAGATGTCAGGACGGGTGAGTTACACAATCCAAATGTTCAGAAGTTATGAGTGTCGACAGCACCAATTACAGTCCACAGCAGCTACAGGTGCTTAGCACCTCTGAGCAAAACAATTATTTGGGTATTTTCCACTCATAAACTAGCAAGATTTATAGTCAGAGATTCTCAGAGTAGGAGGTCCCTTTCCTTGCGTTTTATCAGTTCCTCCAATATAGCCACAGAAGCTTTCTTTCTCAATTAGCTAGGGCTGAACTCAGCGGTTGTTGTTTTTCAGCAAGCCTGTAAACAATATTATAATTCAAAGATCTCTTAAAAAATAATGATGTACACAGTTTAGTTTTTAATCACTGAAAATAACCCTTTCATGGTGTGGTTTTAGACTAAAAATAAGAAGTAAACTCTCTGATTTCCTATTTAAATCCATATAAATGGTCAAAAAAAGAAACAGCTTTAGTGATTAGGAGTTATTGGTAGTATATATTCAGTAGAGTATCGCTTCTGTTGCATGAATGGCATTTTATTTGTCCAGTATATTGCAGTGGAAGAATAAAACGTCTGTTACGCAGAAAACTTGAACTAAGTAGAAAACCACATTTTTAATGACTAAAATAATATTAAATGTGGATACAATTGGGGAAAATGGGTGGAAGTTGGCAGATAAAAGATCAAATGGCTAGTATGAACATCAGCTGAAGTTGACTTTGGCATATACAATTTATGTTGGCCATTTTTCTGTGGCCAGTAGCTTGATCAGAGAAAACAATAACAGGATCTTTCTCATTTTGGCATACCATGTCTATTTTGCTACATTCTGTCTCTCTTTTTTCATCCCGGTCTCTTTTCCTCACCTCACACACACATAATATCTGCAAATCTCAGAAAAAGCGAAACTGAACGGAAGCGTTTTATTCTCACACTCAGGCTATATGCAAAGTCTATTGTATAATATTTGTTGGGCTGAAGTAGATCCTATGATTTTAAAGCAGATTGATGAATTGGTTGATCTGCTGTAATAAGTCACATCTCTTTGGGACTATGTAAACCCCACAAATTGAGAGCGGTATAGGATCTCTCCTGTGAAGAAAGTGGGTCTGCCCTTGGGCCTGCGGATGAGAAATGACAGTCACTAATCAGAGAGCAGCATTAAATGGCTTCAGGTCTGCCTTAGGGCTGCTGCCAAAGCATGAAGCTGATGTATTGCTTCACTCCGTAAGCGCAAGATGTAGAGGTTATCTATCAATGGAAGAGTGATGCAATGTCACTTATAATTAACACAGCACAGTCTGTATTCCAGAGCTTGCATTTATTTATTACTCTCAGATTTATTTACTTCATAACACCATTATGAAGCAAAGTGCTGTCATCTGTATTTTTTTTGAGGTGGGAGCCATGCACTAAAAGACCATCTCAGAAAGCTACAAATTAAGGGTGGGGAAAGAGAAGGAGGGACACAGAATCTTTAAATGTGATCTGTGGTATCTAGAAGTGTTTTTCTAGGAAGAATGCTAAATTTGGGTTTAGTTGTTTAGGAGAAGTTTATTACTGGTTAAAATTAATGCCGGGGGTGCTTTGAAAGGCATTATTTATTGCATTCTTTTATTTTGCAGAAAAGCCCGTCATATTTTGACTTTCATAATGTAGTCTACTTTTCCCAAGTAGGCCCCATTAACTCCAATTTCTCAGAATAATAGAGTGTGACCTACTGTGTACTAAAGTACCATGCACTTGAGGCACACCAGCAAATAAATAAAAGGTCCTCCACAAGCAAATAAATAAAAGGTCCTCCACAGCTGTTATAAAAACTTTTCCACTCCTAGAAATTCCCAAGATGAATCCTTTTTCTAGCCATAAGAGCAGAGAAATTCTGAAACATCTTCTTAGTTATACTGAATCATTGAGCCATAAAAAAAGATGGAAAGAGATCTCAAAAAGGCCATCTAGTTCATCTCCTAACTATGCTGAGTTCGTTCCTGACAAATACTTGTTTATCCACTTCTTTACAATTTCTAATGATGAGGTCTCCATGACCTCTCCAGGAAATTCCTGTGCTTCACTTACCATCAAGAAGTACTTTTTCCCCTTAATAAGTAACTTGAATTATTCTTGCTGCAACTTAAAGCCTTTAATTCTTGTCCTGCCCACCATGGACATGGTGAACAGATTATTTTTTCTTTATATCAACCTTCGATGCTTGTGAAGGCTTTTATCAAGCATTGATCAGTCCTAAAGTGTTCTTTTCATTTAGCTGGTCACTCCTAAGTCTTTCAGCCCATTCTCAGAGGTCGTGTTTCTTGTTGCTCTGCAGCAAACTCTTTTCACAGTAGTCTACATCCTTCCTTAAATACAAAGCATAAAACCGGAGAGAGTACCCCAGCTGAGACCTTACCAGTGCTGAACAGAACTGCACGATCTTATCAGGTGTCTCACAAGCTGTACTCCTGCTCATTCATCTCTGTGTCGTGCTTATCCTGTCTCCATGGCATGACATTACTGGCTTGCGTTGACATACTGTAATCCCTAAGTCCTTTTCTGAAAAACTACTGTCTAACTAATGGTTCCTCATTGTGTATTTGTGGTCTTGATTACTCTTGCTCAGCATGGTCTCCTGGTCTTGCCCCTACTGAATTTCATCCTGTTTTTCTTAAAGACCGTTTTCCTGATTTTTTAAAGTCTATTTGCACTAATTCTGTACTTTTGCAGTTTTATTTTTTATGCCTCTAAGAAGCATACTTTCAGTTCCTCACCTGGATCATCAATGAAACACGGAACAGATATGGGCCCAGAATGGAGTATCACAACCCTATTTAATGCATCTTTCCATTTTGACAGTGAAACAATGGTACTGCTCCTGTGTGGAGATGCTTATTCACCCATTTTTATGTCATCGACTGACAATTTTTGCTATACTTTATGGGAATGTTACAGGAAACAGGGTTTAAACCCTACTCCAGCCCCGAAGTATGGCCTCTGCTGCTACTCCCCTGTCTGCAGACATCCCTGGTCTGTTATAGCAGCACATTAGTCTGATAGGATTTATTCTTGTCACATCTATACTGGCTGTGTATAGATCATCTTCTTAAGTTAGTTACCTGTTCCAATTTGTGTGATACTTTTTTTCCCCAGAATGTTTCCGGGAGCTGAAGTTAAACTAACTAGGCTGAAATTTCTTGGTTACTTTCCTGCCTGTTTTAAAGAGTCAATATATTTGACCTTTTCTAGTTTTCTGGTACCTCAATCATCACTAAAGAATTTTAAAGAAAGCCATTAATGGCTGTGAGAATGAGCAGGAGAATAAATACAGCTTTGGTGAACCTGACAGAAAACCAGAGGATCTAAAAAAGTCTAGGCTTAAAAGTCTTACTGATCACACGCAAGGTGTTAACATTTGGTAACATTCAATGTGCTGTATAACCTTATATATACACTGTTATTTATTACAGCCGTGCAGTGTTAAACATCTTAATCTCTGGAAGACTTTTCAACAGATGGACTTTGTGAACCTTCTCTTTGCTGAAACATTAGGAGAATTAGAAACAAATGTACAAGACTCAGAAATCCAGGAATTTTCACTCTTGGAAATTGCAGTGGCAATTTCTGGCAAGAGTGCAACCTGTCTCTCATGGCTCTCAGAAGCAAAGTAATAAATTCACACTCTAAATCTAATTAGAAATCAACTGTAAAGAGAGATTTAAATATTACCAATTCGAAGGAATATATTGTTATTGCCTAATTTGTAATGAGAGTAGTTAATAAATAATAGCTTGAATTAGAGTGTAGTTGAAGATCCAAAAAAGACTGAGAACATGAACACCGCACTGGGAATCAACTTGTCATGTCAGGTAATATCCTGCATTGCTGTCAAAGGGACTGCATTATTTATTTATAAATTAGGAAAAGTTGTATCATGATGTTTTCAGTAAATTAGAATCTAAATACTAAATCATGGATTTCATAACCATATTATTTTCTTACTTAAGAAGAAGAGAGACTCTCTCTCTCTCTCTCTTCTTTAGAAGCCACAGGAGAAAGTCCTCCTGGGTTAAGAAAAATGATTCCCGCCCTGAAACTCTCCTCTTGCCACTGTACTCTTCATACGTGATTTTTAGGTATTTCACATCCCTCCTATTTCATTCAAATAAGTTAAAAGTGGCAGGCAGGAAAGAATGTCTTTACTAAAAGAGGGAACCTAAATCTAAATAATCTAAAATAATTTCTGACATAACTTTACCACCGAGGGGAGTTAATCCTTCACTGAAAGTCAAATATATAATTAAGCAGTTTTCCTCTATATTCCTAAATTAATAGAAATAAAATTATAGATATGTTAAAGTGTTTTCTGCAGTGAAGTTCCAAATGGATCATCCTTCTTTATAAATAATATTGTGATCATTTTTGTTTTGTTATTATTTGTACGTGTAATGTACTTTCTTAGCATCCTGCATGGCTAAAATACTGCATTTAACAATGACGCGTTCTTAAAATCTATTCTTCCATTTGTATCAGCAAATAAGATTTACTAAATTATTATAATAGTCCCTCAATGAAGGAAAATTCTCCTTTACTCTGCACAAACACCCTTGGTCACTCAAGGCTTTCATATTGTGTAAAATGGCTGGTAAAATTCACACATTTCTACTTCAGTAGTAAAGGCTGCTGAGATCACCCTTTGGTTATCTACCAGAAATCAAACAGAAAAATGTGATTTGAGGATTTTTTTGTTTGTTTGTTTTCTCATACAAGTCTGATACTTGATTTCACCACTAAAAATTTCTTGCGCTTTGTGAGTCACTGTTCTGTAAAAAACCCACGTAGATAGATTTAGCGATTAAAACGTGCTTGCTTTTATTCCACACAACTACTCATCTGTGAGTCCTCAGTAGCCACACTCCTGCACTGTCAGGGCTCTGAGTGCACTAATAGGCTTTAATTTCCCTGACCAGTCTCACCTGGGGCCCCACCTACGCTCTCCACCCATGGGCCCAGGAGCTCCATTTAAGCTCTGCCCCAAGCACACGTTCCTGGTTTGGGCTGTGCTAGAGCTCAGTCTCTTGTCCTGTGTGGCTTGGTTGGACATTGGGTCTGTGTTGTAAGTAGGTAGTTTTCTGTCTTGTTTCTGCTGTTGTTGCTTGGGCACCCTGGATGGGTCTTGATGATTCATCACTGATCCATGTCTGAGACAGTTGGTAGGACTTGTTATGAGCACCCTGTTCTTCCTGCTCTGTTGAGATAGTGTGGAATTGCATCTGGATTGGTGGGGCACTGTTGTCCTATGCTCCTGGCTTGTCCTGCCTTGTGGAGCAGCCCTGCCCTTGCTGCTCCCTGGTAGGAACTTCTCTGTTGTTGTAGGAAAGCCCCTTATCAGCTGGCTGTCCTCCATTCCTGAAAAGGACTCCAGCTCCTGGGATGATAAGTGTCAATACTGCAAACTTAAATTGTTCAATTGTGACTGGAATTTCAGAGGTAGTGCTAATGGAGCTCTACTGCAAGGTGATGTGGCTTTCTGAGTATCAGAAAAAAGAGAGAGACCCTCATGAGCTGCAGTCTGAACTCCTGGCAACTGTTTCTCCAATACCCTTCACTCTGTGTAGTCACATATTCCTCCAGTAGCAAATGCTACTATTTCAGAATTTCCAATGATTTATTGACAAAGTAATGCTCAAGTCTACTTTATGCATGTGTAAATAGCTGAACAAAATATAGGAAGTGAAAAGTCATATCAAAACAAACCACAAAAATATGAAGATTTTTACTTTCCCTTTGGAAACTGAATAATGTGTTTAACATGTTTTATCTAAAATATTTTGTTGAATTGAGCAGATTGTACAACTGCAGGGGAAAAAAACCTACTCTTGAAAAGACCTTCTCTTGGTTTTTATTCAGTTTCATTCCTCTCCTAATACTTTTAGTAGCTTTGATGTCTTTGGTTTTGCATGATTCCTGAAGAGCTTCTTGTTCTGTTTTCAAAGACAAAATAAACATATGACCTCTGGTAAAGGAAGGGAGACAAAAGGTCCATGAACTTTAACACAGAACTGGCCGTGAGAGCAAAAAACTTATGAGAAGACATGTGAGTACTCGGTAAGAGGCAGGGAGACTGCCTCATCATAAGCACAAGGAAACTCAAAGTTGGAATGATCTTTCTCTTACATGCTTTTCTTTTTCTGCATTGCACTACAGAGTCTTAGTTTGGCTATGACAATTCAGAACAGTCGGGCTTCTTAGGAGACAATGTTTTTCAATATTTTCTATGCCCCATTTGTATAGCTACTGCTTTAAATTCAGCATAATATCTCTCTGAATGTTAAATATAGTTGTTAAATATAGCCTAAAGCAGTAGCCAAGCTGTACAAATTGCATTGTAAGGATGTATGAGAACAGTCCTGTTTTCTTCTCTTTCAGATCGTGTGCTTTATTATATGCTGTATAATTTGATCATTTAAATATCTTATTTAGGAATCAGAGAGGCGAAGACGCCTTCCTTTTTTGGGGTGTTTGGTCTAACGAGGCGAGGACCTATTGCATGATTAAATTTTTGGTAAAACTAGTTTATTTTAATGCACATATTAAACATGGGCCATGTCTGGGAAGAGAGTAGCTTCCATGCAGCCATGATCTAAATGGTTGGGGATGGTGGGCAGGAGGAGGAGCAAGCCTGGCTTTGCAGCTACAGCTGGCTCCTGTGGCACTAGAAATGTGTACCTTTCCTGTTGGTGCTAGTGGGAAGGTTACTACAGGCCAGAGTACCCTATTGGTCCGTATATTGGCCTTATACAAAGGTAGTTTCAGCAGTCATCTTTTTTTCTCTTCTTTATCTGTGTAACACTTTAGTGGAGCAGATACTTACTGTGGAATGCCATTTGGTATCTTGTACTTTTATGGGGTCTTTTAAAGTCCGCTATAAACAAGAACCGTTTCAGTAATGGTAACAGTCTTGAGCCCAAGAAACTCAAAGAGGATGCAAACCACCTTTGTCTGGTCTTTTCTGGACCATCTTGAGCTGTGTCTTTCAGGAAACCTGTATTCTCCATCTGGATTTATTTATTAAGGGTTGGCTTGAGTTCTGTGTGTGATCCAGTAAGGGGAACAGATGAATAATAAAAAAAAATTGTTTGTGTTCAGGTCAAAGTCTTCATGTATTGATATTCTTGTTTCTCTTGTTGTGTGTTTTTCCCTGACCGAGGCTTAGCAATACATACTTGGCTACCTGAGCCATCAAAATGCATCAGAAGACTTTACATGTTTAGGGCTAAAGATTTCTTTCCCTTTATTCCTTCAGTCTAAAGTGAGGAATGGCGGAATGGAGTGGTACAGCCATGTTTCTAAACACATGGGAAACAGGTAGGCATTTGCAAGAGCATTATCAGAATGGTAATAGAACATAGGGCTTGGACCCTCAACAAGTGTAAACTTGTATGGCTTCAAGGAAGCTATGCTGACAGCTGAACTTTGATGATTTTACATCAGGTGAAAATCTAATTATTTCAACAAAAATACCTTAGATAAAACCAATGTAATAGAGAAATGGTTCTAGCACACAGTGGAATTAAAACCAGAAGTGGAAGAGGAGCATTGGCAGTTCCTACTATCCTAAAGACTGCAGCCAAACCAGCAAAGATTGAAGGAAATGACTCACAGTACTCAGAAGAAAGAAAAACATCATAGTAATGGCAAGAAAAGCTAGGTTAATGTAACCAAACTGTTGAAGTCAAGTTTACTAGCCCACAGAGGCAGAGACAGGAAGCACTGAAATGACTGAATTACATTCCTAAAACAAGTCTGTAATAGTGTTTTATCAGGTTAGTGACTGTAAATGGCCAAGAACTCCAGTGGACATGAAGGAATACATTTTGCTCTTGGACATTTTTACACAGACATGTTGGAGTAAATTAATTTGCACATGCAACAGATAAAGATTTGATCCAAAGGCCTTAGTGTAACAAATACTCTTTGGCAGTACTGTGAAGCATGTTTTTTAGTTTGCCTAATAAGTAACTGACACTCAATTTGCTGATAATATAATTTTTAAAATGTAAAATGTTACTTTCAAAATACCCTGTATTTTGATGATTTCTGGGCTAAGGTTTGTATTGCTCTTAAACAAAACTAAAAGCCTCTAAACACAATTACTAGCAAGACTAATTATGTAGGAATGCTTGCTATCTTCCTGCATGAATGAGCTACAAATAGTTAAGCCAAACCTGGGCTTCCACTGTAATAAACTAAGGTTGTATGTTGACATAGCATTCATCTGAAAAATAGTTTAAGTAACTTAGTATTTATTTCCCAACACAAACAATTAATTTAACAGTATTTTTCTGGAACAGTTGGTGTTGCCCTCAGCACAATCTCAGTGTTACTGTGGCTGCAGACAGCACCGTTGCCTGATTGATAGCCATTCTTTTTTATTCTTTTAAAGGAGCAGTCAGTTGATGACAGGATGTGGACACAGGTTAGCACACAAAGTCCTGATCAGATCTTACTTAGAACATGATCACCTTAAGGGTGGGCAGATATTGGAACAGGTTGCACAGGGACACTGTGGGATTTCCATCCTTGGAGGTACCAGAACTTGACTGGACAAGGCTGTCAGCAACCTGATCTAATTGGCCCTGCTTTGGTTGGGTTTGATGACCTTCCACTTTAATTCTGTCTATTTCACATAAGAAAATAGAATCATATACTGAGGATTTTTTCTGAATTTGCCTTTCAAACTGTTGTATGCTCTTATTCTAGAAATAGTCCAGACCACAATTTTCTAGTTTACTTATAAGGATGTTATGTGCAATTTTGTTAAAGGCTTATTTTACTGTTAATATACCCTACATCTGCTAGTTGAAGCTATGATATTGTTGACAAATCTGGCCATGCTCTATGCCCTATTTGTTCAAAAATCACTTACTAATAATTTGTTCTAGTATCATCTTTATCTTTCCAGTTTCCCACTTTTTTTCTCATTTTGGATTTGTTGCTGCACTCTTGTATTCTTTTTATGTCTCACTTTTTTTCTGAGGACTGTGATTCATGGCTTCTTTTTTTTAAAAAAAAGATGGTCCCTGATGTCTTGCATGGCTCTTCTACTGTGGTAACTGGAGCTGCTTCTTTTCTCTTGTTCTGCATAATGCTTTGATTACTATAGATGGGGGGCATGGGGACAGAGTTAGGTTTGGCATGAAAGCACTGTTTATTGTCTAATGGAGGCAGCAACTAGTCTCTACCCTGGAGCTACATGTTACAATCGGCTGGTATCAAGTAAATAGTCATCTTTTGTAAGGTTGACCACACTAACATTGTTTTTCTGCTGAGCAATTTTCTGGCAGCAGAAGAGAAAGATCTGCTCTCCAAAAATGCTAAACTGGAGACTGCTGGGATTATTGTCTTTCTGGACTTAGTTGGTGTAGGTGAGTACATTAAAAAAATAATTTTCTCAGAAAACTGATGGAATTAGGCAGTCGACTTAAATATCTACAGTAGGAAACAAGAACCTAATTTCTTTTTGTGCCCTCTGGAAATGTCTTTTCCACTTACTGCTGCCTTCTATAGTCTAGTTTTTCTGCAAAGCTGTGAACAACATTGGGATTAATCCAAACGAAACCTTTTCAGGCATCGTTTGGAGTAGTGACTGTCTAGGACTACCCATCACAAGTTACCATGGACCATACAGGAGGTATAAAGTACAAGTAACTTTGCAAATGTATTTTTACATATACAAATCTGCCTGTGTTCTGAGCGAATGTCATAGTGCTTGAGCTGGTGCAGTCACCAGAGTAGTTTCAGATATGCAGGTATGTCTTCTATTGCAATCTGAGGGGCACTGAGAGGCTTGGATGGCTTCAAGGTATGTGGCTTACTGCACTTTGTCACAACTACCAAAGTACGTAGCAATATTTTACTTCCCTGGATGTATATTGCACTTCTGTATGCAGTTATAATATGGAGCTATGCGTGGATGAAATGCAAAATAATTAAACAGTCTTCCATTCCTTTTTTGTCCTAGTATGTGCACTTTTAAATGTGATGAATCGCTAACTTGACTTGGTTAACCCTAGGGGAAGGCCTTTTAATTATTAACTTAAATAGTTGTGGGAGTTTTGCACATTTTGCTCTAAGAATGTTATGCATTTTATACTAAAATGGACTGAGTGTGTCTTATCTGACTGTCGGGGTATTTAAAATAAACAAATCTTTTAATATCAGTCAAAACCACTGGCTGAGACATTGAACCAAATTAATCTTAAGAGGTGCAGCAGTGACGCCAGCTAACAAGAGCGGTGCCCTTCCATACAGCCATCACGTGCAAGAAAGAGCTGGTGGAGTTAGCAAAGAGCAGTATAATTTGAGAGTGATGTAAGAAAGCAGGGAGATAGGAGGCTCTCATTTGACATGTAATATTGCAATATGAGGGCTTCTGCACAGATGCTGTGTGCACTAAATGAAGCTCACTTAACTAATCTGTACCCTTCCTGAACTCATTTTGTGAAACAAGCTGAATTATGCTGGAGTGGCAAAGGGCATGTAGATCTTGAGGTGAGAGCAGATGAAAGATGCAGAATCACTTATATGTAGAAACAGTCCAGAAATACAGTACAACAGACAAATAATCTATTGGTGGATGTCCACTTACTGGAGTGATGCTGAACATTGATGTAGAAGAAC
Source organism: Larus michahellis (assembly GCF_964199755.1). Taxonomy (NCBI): domain Eukaryota; kingdom Metazoa; phylum Chordata; class Aves; order Charadriiformes; family Laridae; genus Larus; species Larus michahellis. The sequence continues at coordinate 41,146,955 of NC_133901.1, forward strand.
AGGCTTCTTGACTCCCTCTTGAGAGTGTAGTAGTCAACAGTCTCACCTGTAATATCCTGTCCCTCAGGAGGGGGAGTGAGCAGGATTCAGATCACTGGGGTAAGCACTCTGTGGTACCACAGTATCAATGTTTAGCAAATACTGCAAAAAACATGGACATAAGTATTCTGAAATAGCTAAAGCTGATCGATTGCACGTACATTTCTTGAAGTTAAAATAGCTAGATGATTCTAGACAACATATAAGATTATAAAGGCAGGCCGTCAGTCACTGTGGTGCTTAAGCCTGGCTTTATGTGTACAAATAGGTTCAGCAAAATCAATAGGCTTACTTATGTGATTCTATTAATGTGTCTGCTTAAGTGTGTTGCTGGAATGGAGTCACATACTTTAAGCTACGGCATGTGAAACAATGTGCTTCAGGGAGAAAGCACAATCCCCAACAAAATTAATAGTACAAAAAGGAGGAGATAAAAATACGTGTTTGGCTATATGCAAGTCTGAAAGCCCAAGTTTGACAAGTGAAGCATGTTGTGCAGTGGGACTAGTGTTTTGGCAGGTGGATTGTTGCTGACTTAGAGGTAGGTATTTTGATTCATGGCACAGTGTTCTGAATACTTTTCCACATTTTAGTAGGGAAAAAGATGTATAAGGACACTTAGGAAAACCTATTGACTACTAATATTCTGCTGGTGATGATGAAGCGTTGCTGGCTAGATACCATTAACATTCTGGTGAAAACTCATGTTTTTGCATCATGGAGCTGATAAAACAATAGCTAATCATTGAAAAAACCTCCATGTGCTCATACCAGATCTAGTTTCACAAGCAACATTCCTATGTCTTACAAATGAGCTGCCATGGCGTTGTGATTCCTGAACTATGAGAAAATGTTTTCTTTGGTTTACAGGTGGGTTAATATTGGAAATTCCTAAGAACAGTGCCAGATATTATTTGCTCTGATAAGGAACAACAGTTTAGTTTTTATCTTGTGTTTGGGATAAATACATCAGTCATCTACACTCAGATAGCACGGAGGTAGGAAATTTTGTAATGATCTTTAGGTTCTTTTTAATCTTCCTACTGTAGTTAAAGATAACTTTAGGCAGGTATGAAATGTGATTCTTCAACTTTTTATTTTTTTTCTTCCTCACGACGCATTAATTAGACCAGAGTTGTGTTTTAAAAAATATGTCTGTTTTTTACACTAATAGCTCAGGTACTACTCTTAAAGTCAACACAATAAATGAAGGTTTAGTTGGATTAGTGATTTTCAGTTTCATGAAAGTGAAAACTGAGCTATAGGAAAAGACTGCATGTCTATACTCCTAAAAACATGCAGTTATTTTAATGTTTAGTCTGGTCTAAGTAGTTGGGGGATCATTTTCTATGAATTTTATTTACTTTGGTTGGAATGGACTGGTGTCCCTCATGATCAACTTGTATGACTGGAAATCTTAAGGAAGATGAGGAGGCTCTCAGACTTTGTGGGGCTTTTACCCCTCGCTTCACCAGTAGCATGATTTGTCAGGCTTTTTCCTCAGCAGGTGGCCCATTAGGAATATTCCTGCAGCCTTTAGTCAAGCTGTATCCCACTAGAGCAAAGCCAGAGGTCTGTAGGGTAGTAAGTGAATTCTGTTCTGGTAGGGATTGAAGGACTTGACCCAAGGGGGCGGATGCCTGAGAAGTGACTGCAGGGCTGCGACTGATAAAAAGGCAAGCATCTCAGTAATTGGCTTGCTTATGAATAATTGTCATTTAGTATGTTTTGCTACCACCCATGGCTCAAACCTCAGAACAGTTGCAGTAGCTGGAAGCTAAATATAAAGGACCAAAGCAGTGGCTTTCAACGTGCTGAATTCGAATAGAAATGCAGCACGAAGTGACCTGTGGACCTTCATCTTCCTTGCAAGATGAATGCGTGATTAAAACAAAAATTAACCCAGAAAAATACTTAGTGAAGAACATACTGTCACTGACCTGGATTTACACACTGACATAGTACAGTGGGAATAATCCTTGACAGTTTATGTAGCTTTTAAGATGATGTAATAAATTTTACAGTATGAATATGAAATATTGTTTAGTTTACAAATGTGTTCCTCATGTTTTTTTCCTTAGCGGTTCTATGAATTCTGGTTCATTGTTGTGAATATATCCTTATTTTTCCAACTTGCTGTGAAGTATAATGTCTAGAGATTCTTTGGGCAAGGCATGGTATGAAAAGACATTGTGTTTACAGAGTTTGGGTCTGAGTGCCCCTGCGAGTAAGAACATGGGACTGGACTCAGTTGCTTAGTCAGATGTATCAACAATGTGCCAGTGTTCTGTCTGTTAATTGTAGCCTCGTGTTTATCCAGCATTACAAGGATATTGCATTAAAAAGCAATCTGCAATTTATAATTAAAAAAAAAAATTGAAAATGATTTGGTACATTTTTGTTATCTTATGTAAGAAACATGTCTTTTTTCCCCACTCTGACAAATGAAATAAATAAGCTGTTGCAGGAGTTTTCTGTAGTGCTGGAAAGTAAACGTACCTCTAATAGTTTATGATGGCTTGAAATCAGCATTGGTAGAATGCCTAAAAATTCCTGCTTCCTGTTGAAAGCACATTCAGCACACTGGGACGCATTTGTCTGGATGTGATATGTAGAAAGTCTACTTCTTTTTCTATTTACACTAAATTTTCAGTGATTCCTGTTATTTCAAACCACATACGCCCACACAGCTATGGTTACTTGGAATCTGTCTTGACTGGAATATATCAGGAGTAATTGGGTTGGTATGCCATCTTTTGTTGATAATTGGAAACTCTTGGATCTGACAAAAGAAGTTAACAAATTCCCTGTACTTAGCCATATGTTTTAGAAGTTCTTGCAACAGCAATTTTCAGGTCATTTGTCTAGCTGGAATTTGAGAAGAAACATATGGCTACTGCTTACGTCCTGCCTTACTATTCTTAAGAGTATTATTTAATAAACAGAAAAGAGCTTATTAGCTGGTAAATTATTCATAGACCTAGCTGGAATTGTACCACATATGCACAGGGACTCTTGAAAGGGGCTTTTTTAATAGCCTACATTTGGAATTGCCTGGGCAGAGCCGTATTTGTCTTTTCAGTAAGACAAATAAAACACTACAAAGCCATTCATCTCAGTTAAATCAAACTGTATGGCAATTTCACATTAAATAATTGTCATGTGTGATTAAGAATACAAAAAATTTGCTAATAAAGAAATCATGGCTTTAGCTGTAAATTGCATTCTGATAAGCTGTGTAAAGCTATCACTTAGAGTCAAGTAATTAAAGTGCTCATATGCATAGCAAAGATGACTATTTTTTTTTTCATTTAGTCACTACATCTGCTTTAAGGCTATTCCAGATTTCAGTTCCAGTGGTCCTTCGTATTAATGCTAAAATGTTCTCTGGTGCCACCTGGTGGTAAAATTATTCAATTACTTTAAAGTGAGACTAAAGAGTGGGTACCCACATTTATTATTGCACTTAGGTCCATCAGGATCAGTGCTGAGGCATGAATATATGTATAATAAAAAAAATATAGCTCCTGACTCAAATTGATTCCAGTCAAAATATTTCACTGTTAAAGGAAAAAGTACAGTAAACCCAATACTACTTCCTTTAACTGTTTGAACTGAACTGGTTTTTAAACGGTTTGGATACGAGCCTGAACCAAACCAACCAGGACTGAAATCAAAGCTGCATTCTGAAAATAACCCATAATTCTGTAAAAGGCCAAATGAAAAACACAGTGTGCTGTTCACCCTTATTCTATTGGGAATACAAAATTGAGATAGGGATCTGTTGTGGTTTAACCCCAGCCAGCAACTAGGACCCGCCGCTGTTCACTCAATTTTCCCCCACATTCCCTGACAGGGTAGGGAGAAGAGGGAGGAAAAAGGGGAGGGGGGGAACCCAACACCTCATGGGTTTAGATAGGCAGCTTAATAGAAGCAATGGAAGAGGGAAAATAATGGTAAAAGAATATACAAAATAAAGTGATGCAATATGGTTGCTCTTACCACCCAGTGATCAATTACCCAGCCTGTCCTGAGCAGTGATTGCAGATTCCTGTCCCCTGGACACCCACTAGTTATATACTGAGTATGATGTCTATGCCATGGAATATTCCTTTGGACAGCTGCTCCTGTCTATGCTCCCTCTCAGCTTTTATGGGAGGCTGAAAAAGTCCTTGACTTAATATAAACATCACTTAGCAACCACTAAACCAATATGTGTTATCAAAATTATTCTCATACTAAATCTAAACCACAGCAGCTACTAGGAAGAACATTAACTCTATCCCAACTGAAACCAGGACAGGATCCTAGGTTTGTGTCTAGCTGATTTTTTTCCTGAATTCTTGCCACAATGCTGTGATTTTCTGGTCCTGTGTGATTTCCAGCAAGCAGAAGGATGCCTCTCTGAATGTGGGGAACAGAGCATGGATGCGTGGCAATAAGGCCACTCATTTTACACCATCTTCATAACCTCTGAGTGTTTCAGAGCAGTTGTGCTATCTGCACAGTTGGTAGCTCTACATTTAATGCGCTCTGCAGGGCAGACAGTGTGCTGGAGGATGTGCGGAGGGACCCTCTGCAGCAGCTGAGGGACGGTACAAAGTGAGAGAGGCTGCAAGCCAAAACGGATCGAGAAACGCTGCAAAGTCTGGTGAGACACTTGGAGGAGGTCAGGTTCTTGTAGATGAGTTATAGCCTGGAAGCCAGTCTCTTTACCTGCCCAAAGTAAACCTTAAGAGACATGGATCTGCTGCTTCCTGTGTGAAGGCTGTGGGTAATTCTTTATAGTTTCCTTCCTCTCATGGACTTAAGATTTGGTATTTCCATTATTTTTCGTATTCCATTTGCTTACCTTTAAACACACGTTAGCAGTGGGACACAAGCACATTTACAATTTTAACATTGGATGTCATTGTGCCTTGCTGTGACAATTTACATACTTTTCTTGGGGATCGTGTGGGGAACTGTATTATTATGGGGGTAGAAAGTAACTTCCGGCTGTAAATGAAGTAAAAGTGTGTGTGAATGTTTTGCTAAAGCCTGTAGAGAAAGAAACTGTAGTGGGACAATAATAGATGTAATTCTTTATGCTTATAAGAAGCTAGTGGGAGGGACAGTGTAGCCAAAGGATGTTGCAAAAGAAATACTTAAAGGAATTATTTCTCAATCCTCTGGAAAAGAATGTTCAGAATGTTTTGACTGATCAATTCTGCTATCACGCATTTTCTGAATACCTGGTTAAGATGAAAGTAATAGACTTGAGGCAAGTAAACAGCAACACCCTAGAGACGAGGAACAGTTTTATCCAAATAGCTGAAATATTAGGTTTGCTGCCAATTTCTCAAAAGGTTATTAAATAATGTAATTGTCAGTTACTCTAGTCAGAGCTAACTGTGCATAACACAATGTGAGCTGCTGATTTCCTCTCTGATGTCCTGTTCTGAACTATAGATTTACGGTGGGTTTTTTCATGTTCTGAATCACATTTCAATTCCATCTTCAAGTTCTTTCTTCAAGAATAACTACCCTTGCAAACAAAAACTATTTGCATGAATAGGAGTTCTGATATCACTTTTAGAGAAGTTTAATTTCAAAGTGAAACCGTCTGCTTTTTAGCTGTAGAATAGTTGTATTTTGGGGTTAGAAGTTACCGTTTTCTTTTGTAGCTAATTAAATTCTATTCTGGGAGGAAAAAACACCACCTTCTTTCTCCCAGGTATTTGAGAAAGTTGAGCATCAGTACATGTGAAGAACATGGATAAAGTAGTTGCTATAAAAGTAGCTTTTTTTTCCTTTGTATAAGCAAGACTAGGGAGGAAAATATTATGGGCCAAATTGTTTGCAGATGTAACTGTTGTGGTTTCATTGAGTTACGGACAGATTTTTAAAAGATTTTGTCCCAATAGGAGATAATATGTGCAAAGCACTTATGATGGCCTAGCCAATTTGTGGGTTCTCAGTCTAAGCTGAGAAATTGGCACTACGTGCTTTTGGAAATCTGGCTTTCAGAGGACTGTGCCACATGATAAAACCAGAGGTTTTGGCCCACTTATGAAACTAACTGCCTGAATACAAATCTTCGGAATTTTTTTTAGGCCAACCCAATAATAAAATTGTTTCCTTCTTTGAGTTGTAGATAAAGAAAGGAATCCTCAGTGGGTGTATTGTTGTCCTCAAAGGCACTGGTCGCTGAAAGTAGTGCTAAATATTCATCCCCTCGTTGGTTGGGATTCATCTGTATGAAAAAAGGGCAAAGGATCTTCCAAATTAAAACTTTCCACTGTATACAGTAAAGCATCCAGAGGCCTCTCTATTGTCATCATAAGCAAACTTTTCCTGCTCTCATGGTCCTTCACGAATATGCAGCTGACAATCCACAGTCGTGGGTACTGCCAACTCCAAATGCTTAAAAATCATGAAACTGGTCTCCAATCATGACATCGAGATACTGCTAAGCCACGTAGCTCATGCATACAACTACTTTTTATGTATCAAGAATGGGAAAAGGTGAAGTAAGGAATTAACTCCCTAATTTTAGGGGGTCAGTGGGTGAAGCATTAGGAGATGATGAACCCTTGGCACAGCTGCAGTGAATAGCAATGGTTCCGCTTGTCCCACAGGACTAATTTTATAACAATATTGCAAGCATTCTGGAAACAGTGAGAGGCAGCAATGCCGTGTGTGTTCTTGGTAGCTTTGTTAGTTCCTGAAATTATGGGAAACTCAACTCTGACCCATCCACTCTCTTCAGTCTCCTTTGTACTTTTTTCATTTCTGAAACATCTTCTGAGTTACATTTTTTGGCAAGTTTTTCCAGTCTGTGCTCATGGCTAATTTCTTCCAAGACAAGTTCAATGAGGTTTGAAAGCAAGGATTTGTTGAGGAGCCTTGTGTGTGTCTGGATGAGTGTGTGGAGAGAACTCCAGCTCCCTTCCTTAGTAGTGCCTAGAGCACGCATTGTTCAGGGATGACTTGATATCTGTACAAATTCATATACAGTTGTTTGCAGCACAGGTTTTATGAAAATGAAGATACAGATTCCCACCTCTACATCTTACAAATGTACTTAGTATATCATAAAGTTGTCAGTTATTTGCAATCAGAAGTGTTGATTTTAAATAATTTTCCAACCAGATGGCACTCATCCTCAGTGGCCTTGAATCCTCCTTACCTCATTGGTGAGGCCTGGGAAACCATCGAGTTGCTAGCTGTGCTTCTCAGGGGTACACCTGTGAAACTCTCCACTGGGACATGGCGGGAAAGTTGCTTTTCTTCACCCCCTGTAACTGAGAGAACCACTCAAATAGCTGACAGACTTTCTAGTTATTATGTCTGTGGCCTTAGAAGAGACAGATCATGCCCTAAGCTCATAGTGGAGATGCATTGAACCTGTTTAAAGCCATTGCCAGGCTCCTCAGGCCTCCACAGAAAGTATAGGGGCCTACACTGGTACTTTCTATCTTTAAATTGGATGTTTTTCTCAACAATGGTACTACCTTAGCCATGCCGTACTGCTTTGAGTGTTGCCAGGCTGGTTTTGACCTAGGCCTCCCAAAAGAAAATGAAAAGCAGAAGAGCTAGGTGTTGCCTATTTGCTTCAAGTTCCTGTTTCGGTTTTGTGGGTTTTTATGTAGCTGATCTGTTAGATTTGAAATCCAGGTCTTACAGCACATTATCTTAAGAGTGTGCTCTGTGTAGGCATTTTCAGAGGCTCTAAAGGAGACTTAGAGATTGAGCATTTCCTTAGAGTCACAGTCTTGGTACAGACAATACGCTGCATGCTGAGCTCTCCTCATTGTGTGAGTCACGAGCTACAGGAACACTAAGGGCTTAGTGGGTGTACACACTGGCACTGAATCTCAGAGACAGAAACGAATCAATAGTGAAGCTCAATCAAGCACAATCTTCCTTTTGCTGGAAAGAGAATGAAAAAGTGATTGGTATCACAGTTATCGCTGTGGTGCTGTTGCCTGGAAAATGCTGCAGGAAGGGCCAGGACTGACGTATCCCACTGGCAGCCTCAATCAGGGCTTCTGCAGAGCCCTGCTGAAAATGAATGTCATTCTGGAGGAATCCCTGCCCAGGCAAAAAGGCTTCCTGAGTAGTAGGTAAATTACAAAAATGGGAGCCAGATGCAAAATGTGGATCCAGGCTGGGCCCTTTTCTTTCCTTAGAAGCTTCTAACAAACTCAAATTTTACTTCATTACCTTCAGATTCTTCATGCTTTTCTTCTGCTCCCACCCTGGCCTCTGAAGGTCTCCTGTCTTGATGTGTTCTGCTTTCAGAGCAAATTACCATAGGAGTCTGAAACAAGCCTTTTAAACTGAGCTGCCAGGTCACCTTCTCGGAGCCTCTCCTGTGTCACTGATACCACTACCTGCAAAAAGAAACAGCACGCTCTGGTGCGGATCTCCTCGATCTACTCTCCTGTCAGCCAGGGGCTTGTTCAAATGCTTTCGTAAGTTTGAGGTCAAGGAGCAGCATCGCAGAGAACTTTTCCCAGAGCAAAAGTGCTATAGGACAAGGTATACAGTTTTCCAGGGATGGCTCTTAGTCCCTGTAAGCAAATCCTCAGCCTCTTGCAGAGGCCACAAAATCAGTGACCAAAAATCACTGAAGAACAAACCCCTGATAAATTGGGAAATGTTGCCCATGTCCCAGAGTAATGGTGGGACACCCAGCTCTGATGGGAGGTAGGTCGCTGCCAAGTATTGTCAGTGAGATGGGAAAGTAATGTTCCAGAGAACCTCCCTCAGGGCAAGGGCACTACAGGAGAAGAGACAGAGTTGTCGGGGGTGCCTGGGATCACAATTTGCTGGGCAGATCGTGTTTGAACTCCCTACTTCAACCTCATCAAATCTGTGATTGTCCTTGGCACCGCTGTATTTCTCTGTTTCATAGGAGCTTTGGTCCCTTCAGTGATAGCAGTCTTGAACCTCTCAGGGGCACTGGGAACACTGTGGTGTTACAGTCCTTCCAGTAAGTGCCTGTCTTTTTTTGTTCCTTAGCTGTCACTTTTTATGTCCTTTAATTTTAAACAAAACCGAAAAAAAAAAACCCAAACCCAAACTTGGAACACTTCAAAGACTAAAAGAAAAGAAAACGTAAGCTCCTTGGATTTTTCTTCTATCTGTTCTGCCTTAATAATCTTATCAGCAAGATGCTTGGCTTGTTAAATTTGACGAAATATTTGCTCCTGATAAGCCTTATCAAGTGAGCTCTTCCTGCTTCTCATATGGCCTGACAGTGCCCCCTCGTGCTGGCGGGCCTGGCAGCAGCGCGGCCTTTCGTGTGCTGCCTGGGATGGATGCTCAGCCGTCTCCTGGCAGTGTTGGCTGCTGGAGCGCCAGCAGCGCAGGCCAGCAGCAGTTGTTAGCCCAGCATCCTCTGGGCTCATCCTCGAGTTATGTCATGCTTCTTTGCTGAAGAATGCAACGCAGGAGTGTGACATACTTATTGTTTGCCTCTTCTAGTAAATTTACCTGTTTTATACAATGCTGTTTCTCAGTATTCCTGACAGGCTTGCCTGAGAAATACCTGTTGTTTTGCAAGAGAAGCTCATTCACCTGTCTGCACTTTGCTGCACTGTTGATTTCTCAATTCAGCATGCGCGGAAGAGGCAACACTGATGAGCAGCCATGCATCTTTTGTTCACATTCATCCTAAATCTATTTTGGTTTGCTTGGGTTTGTTACATTGCTGAATGAGTGTTCAGCTGCCAAGTCATCCATTTTTCTCTAAATGCCAGAGAGCTTCAGTTGCTTTCCCAGCACCTGAAAGCCTTTGGCGTTTTGGGGTCACTGGTTTGGACTTGCTGTCAGTGCTAATATTATTTGATTCTCAAAATCAGATTTTAAGCCTTGTGCAAAGCTACATGTGACCAGGATTTTTAACTGCAGTGTCCATGGTTCATAAATTCCACCCGCTAAAACCCAACAACTAATAGTAATGAAGCCCAAAGTGGGGGTGATGTGTATACATGTAAACAAATACATCATTTCTGGCTTTGAAAGCAATTTGTGAGCAAGATTTCAGTCCAGCACCTGGGGCCAAAATAGCAAGACTATTTTTAACATGTTGCTTAAGCTAGAAGCAAGTGGGAAGGCATTAGCCAGAAAAAAACATGCAAAGATACAAAGATGAAATTAAAAAAACAAACCCAAACAACAACAACAACAAAAACCCCACAAACCATTTTGCTCAAAGCTGTGAATGCATCCCTGAATGTATTTGTGGGCAGATAGGGAACAATTTCTAAAAGACTACCAGGTCCACTTTGGAGAGTATTTACATTTGTTAAGAAACTCAAAGTAACAGGGAATTAATAAATGGGCTGTTAAATACAGAAGGAAAAAGGAATGACAAAATAGATGATTCTCAATGTCAGTTAAATATTAACTCATAAATGTCATCAGTCCTTGAACTCAGTGTCAGAAACCTCCACGCTGGTTTTAGGTAGCAGTGTCTTTCAAAGCATAGAACTTAAACAAGCAATTATTACTGTCTTAAGTTACGTTTCAGAGTTTCCAGCAATAGTAGTTGTATGAAATACTGGAAAGTGATGCTGAAGAGCCTCTTGCTGTACTGGTTTGTGGCTTACGGATATACACAATGGCAAACTTAGAAACCTGTGCTTTATTATTTCACTGTTTCAGATATCTATACCTCAGTTCCAGAATGCAAGTGGTGATTTGTGAGGCTGAGCTGACAGGGAAAGGAGATGAGGATATGAAACCCATTTTCTCTTATTATTTGACCTTTCTGGTTTTGGTACCTCTGACCACCACTTCCCATGTGGAAGGATGGCTTAGCAATGGGAGCAATTCTGTAAAATGCTGGGAAGAGATGCATGGCCTCAGGCTTTGATCTCAGCTGTGACAGGGCTTGAGATACGATAGCTGGAAGCACACAAAAGCTAGGACCCACTAGTGAACACCAGGAAAAATACTTTGGCCCGATAATGGTGTTGAAGACTTACTTTATATGATCCACAAAAGCAAAACATTGCTCTTGAAATGTTCTCTGTGAAGATGTCTGTCTGCACTTCCGATGTGACTCAGACTCAGCGGGGATGGGGAGCAGATGGGAAGAGCTGATGACAGCTTAGGACAGGCTGGACTGAAGGAACTGAGCTTCCCTAGAAATTCAGCAAGAAAGACTGCAGAGAACATGAAGAAAAAAGAGGTAAATGTGGCTTGGGAAATACTTATGGTCAGACTGCAGTAGGCCAGCACAAGTCAAGTGGGAGGGAGAGAGAAGATGGAAAGATGCCAAACAGCTTTGAAAGAGCAGGGCTTGTGAGTGCTGAAGACAGGGAGCTGCACACGTGAGCAGCTAGTAGGGGTAGGAAGAGCAGCAATGGTGTAACGCAGCACCTCTGGTTTTGTTGTGGATAAACCTCTGACACTTCACTCCCAGGACAGCAGTCATCAAAGTGACACCCAACTTAAAAAGCAGTGCGTCCAATGGCATAAGCAGGGTATGGGCATGAGTGAACTGAACACAGGTTTGCAGTCTGGTGCACACAGGCAGAATCACAGTGGAAAGATCAACGTAGAGGAATATTTCCTGGAATATTCTGTGTTACAGACCATGGCTGGCTGCATGCGTAAGCAAAGTGGGCTGCTACCTGGAGGGCAGGTTGCCTGCTCTGCTTATATTAGAGGCAATGGGTTTTGACAGAACAGCATGTTCCTCTCTACAGCCAAGCTCTCCCTCCTGTGTGCTGATGGGGGGACTGGTATGTGTAGGTGGCAGCTCCTCCTGTGAGCAAGGGACTAGCATCAGCCCTCCTGGCAGCAGCAGTAGCCACTGCTCTGCTTGTGTCACAGCTTGGGCTGCAGGAGCAGTAAGTTGTGGCCTTCAGAGCTCCCTGCTGGTTTCTGCTTCAGCCATGTGTCAATGGCCAGGGAGAGGTGGAGGGAAGGGGAGCTGGGAGGAGGAGAATCTCTTGGCTCTTCTCCAAGTCCCCCTGAAATATCTGCTGACCTTGAAACCTGCACTTCCTTTCCTCCAGATTCTGATTAACTGTCAGTTAACTGAGTGCTCCATCAAGCCTTTGCTTATGTATCCCCCTGACCGCTCAGCTCTCTTTCTGCCTTCTCCCAGACTCCCCTCCTACCCCTTCCTCAGACCTCTTGGCTACAGCCCTAAACCAAGGTTTTGCGGAGAAGCCTAAAGCCAATATCTGTGAAAGATATTCTTCAGTAGAAGCGCTGGTATCAGGCAAGGTGCCAATGTATCTTACTCTTCCAAGTGACATTTTTGTGGCGTTTGTGTACAGAGGGCAAAAGCAAGGGTTAATGCTCTGACAGGCGAAGGGCAGTGGATTAAGAGTATATAGTATCTGCGGTTAAACAGATCTTCCTGTTCCTCCTCTATTATTATTATGGTTGTTATTACAGTCATTTGTAGGGCATCTAAGTGAAGTTCATCCAGAATATAAATGCCTGAAATTGAGGAGCAAGGCAGAAGAAAACATTAAGATTTCCAAGTAGAGGTGACCTCTGTTGCTCTTTGAGCTCAGACTATTTTTGGCAGGAGCAAAATGAAGAGAAGGCTTGCCTTGGAAAGAAGGCAGCGCAGCTGCCAGCCCCTGTAATTAGCCAGCAGGCTCGCAGAGTGCGGGGAGGAGGTCACAGAGCACACGGCTCCTGCTGTGGCACTGCTCAATCCGGAATAGTGCCTGCAGGAGTGGAAAGCCTCGCCAAAGCCCAGATAGTGCAGCTGATTCCATGCAAGGCGAGAACCCTTCTTCTGGGACTAATGAGTCTGCTGATGGCTAGCGTGCACTGTACCGGGTGCACAATGCTGGCAGGTCTTTGGAGGAGGAAACATATCGTCCTCTGTGCACACAGTGGATTGATTCAGCCCTTACCAAGTGCCTCCAAGTGGGCTTGGAGGTAGTAGTTACTCAGAGTAAACCAGAACCTTGATGGCCCTGAATTGCAAGCGAACTTCTGAAATGTACAGTAATGGAATTAATCATTTATATCTTTGCTTAGTGTAATTGTAGCGGAAAAGGAGTTACAGCAGGCAAGGTTTCCCTGGCAACCTCTGGGCCAGTGAATCTATTGTATCTCTTTATATGTAAATTCCAGACCTGCCAATAGGTTATGTACAAACTATTTTCTGATGATAATTGAAACTGAGCGTAAGGGGTTTTTTTATGAAGACTTTTAATTTTTTCAAGTTTTTTTTATACTGTGTCTCGTCATCTAAAGAAGGTAATCAAGGAAACAAGACAACAAAAAAAAGTGTTTGTCAGGATTTTTACTACAAATATTTTCCCTCCATGGTATTTAATAGGAAAACCACATTTAATTTTTCCTAAAGCAATTCATTCATTGATATAGGCTGGGTTAAGGGTGTAAAGAGTGAGCATATTACACTCAGGAGTCACACAGTGATAGACATGGGCTTGATATCAGAGACTAGAGATAAAAACCTCCTTTCCACAGCAATGTTTCCTTACTTGCTACTTTCCTCATTGGCTAGCAGCTCAGCGATGTATTTGTGTACTCCCCAGAAAAGCTGGATCCAGAGCCAGTTCCTGGCCTGAATTTTGTCTGTTTCTAACCAAGCACAGTTTCTCTATAGAAATAAAAGCCAAGTGAACATGCAGGTAATAAGGGAAGATGTATTTCAGCCTGCTTTACTCAAGGTGTGGAGCTTTACACCAGTTCCACTGCTTTTTTTTTTTTTTTTTAAATTTCCTTTTGTCTCCATTCCTGTTCAAGCAGTGGGGAGGTTCAGTTTCTCAAGAGCAGCTTTACTTGTGGGGTCTCTCAGTTCCTTGTCATCTGATGGAGTTACACAAAGTGGAAAACTCTCTGAGACTTTAAAATAATGATGTGTACTTCTTGAGAGGCATTTCCAATCACTGCGGTATTGGATTTCAGAAGCATTTTAGGTAACCAATCTCTTTCTCATGGGTGCTGTTGTGGGTGCTGTTTATTTCCACGTGCATGGATTTGTTTCACAAGTCTGTTTTTGATGTCTGAGTGAGGCAGCTGAGGGAAAAATTAGATGATAATGCAGGAGAGAAGATGCAAAAATAAGCATAACGATCTAGACAACTAGGATGTTTCCTCCATAATTTTTTTGTGAGTCGGCATATTTTAAATTGCACAGGCTATGGCATAGATTGGCATAGATTTTGGTAAGTCTTCCTTCACTCACTTCAAAACACTTCTTTAAAAACCTTCAGCATCTTTTTCTGGTTTTCACAACTTTGCTGTGATATCTGACAGGGATGCCGGATGGCCCAAAGAGATAAACATCAAACAAGTAAAGTGTCTCTGCATCCAACCCTTTGATGGTCTCTGTGGTGACGGCTCGCTGGAGATTTATATCATAGAAATACTTGCACAGCACTTTTTCTGACTTGTGTCGGGATTCAGGTCCAGAGCACCTGTCCGCACTCCGTAGTTCCATCCAGACCTGATCTTCTTCAATCTTTTTCTTGTACACACAGTACTTGCTCTCCTCTTGCGTTCCTAGCCAGGCAATGGTGACAGAGTTGCAGGTCCTCAGCTTACTGAAGGACTTAATTTTTAAGCTCTCTGGAAGAAGAGGGAATAAGGGCTTGTGGAAATGGGGGGACACCTGTACTTTCACAGAAGAGTTAGTCTCTTCTGTGGACCTCAGCTGCACCAAATATGTGTCCAGCAGCTTTCCCTTCAGTGAGAAATACCTCAGCCCTGAGACGTTTTCTGATGCCACTGTTTTACCATTTTTTGTTATGTGAACCCGTACTTGGCCACGACACAACTGAAAGGTGAATTGTATTTTCTTGTGCCTTGCCTGGTACTGCAGACTGTAGAATTTCTGTTTTTTCCCATCCAGGACAACCTGAATCACTTTCCCATCTTTCAGCTCCATCACCTTAGGTTCAGGTTCTTCCAGGGTTCTTGCAAATGTGCCGGTGTAAGCAGCACTGGCGTTTGTGAGGAGATTGACAACAAAAACATCAAAGTAATACTGAGTGCTGGGACTGAGATTGGGCACTGTGTAAGTGTTCTTGGTACCCATGCATATCTGCCTGACTTCCCCACTGCTCACTCTGTTGATGATGCTCAATTCACTGTTGGACAATATCATCACCTGTTGCGGTTCAAGAAGGTACGGGGAGAGAGACAAAGCTAATGTAGGTGGCAGTTTCATTCCAGAGGATCTGATTGCTGTCTCAGCAGCACATAAGCTCTTATAGTTGTGCTTTTCATTCACTAGAAGACAGTACTGGATGTTTTCCCTATGTTGCAAGACAGAGGGACTGTGTTTCCAGGTCAGAGTCACTGTTGTATGCCCAATGCCGATAACATCTATGCGTGGGTCCATTGGAAGCTCTGGATAGAGGTGCCCGGATGTTGTGTCAGTTGTTAAGTACACAGTAATGTGTGTGTCTCGCTCAGTGGATAAGAACTCTAGCATGTAAAGGGCAGAATGAGAAGACATACCCATGTAAGTCTCTACAGAATTTCCCTTGTAGTTAAAAATGGTGGACACCATGCTTGAAGCCTTCTGAGATTTTGAGACCTCTTGTGTATCATGATCGCCTGCAGGCAAAAAGCAGACTTGTAACTTTTGCTTTAACAGACGTGAAATAAAGCACATCACATACGTTTTATTGTTCATGTGTCAGGGAACATCCTATTTTCTTCCTGAAAACAATAACTATACCTAAAAATACTTTTTGCTACCGGCAATTTATTAAAATAAAATTTCAGTAGCTTTTATTTTAGCAGTGCAGTTGTGGAATTGTTTTCAAAAAGACTATAATTATAAAACCACAACTTGCAAAAGCTTGACTTGTATTGTGTCTGATGTCCCTACAATTTTCTTCTTCCAAAGGCTGTCTCTTTGGGTACTTTACTTCAAGGAGACTCATACTTTCTGTGAAAGGACTTTTCTTTGGTTTAGTGTTGTGCCATTGTCTCCTCTGAAGAAGGAAAATTTATGACTTCAAAGGAACATTATTTGAACTCCTCAGTCAGGTGTACCTGCCTGACAGGTAAGAACTTGTTAATGGCAGCTTTCAGATTTTACTTTGAAAAAATTAATTGAAAAAATCATGAAAGAGGATGGAATTTCCTCTTAGGCTAAAGGCAGCATAATGCCCACTGCCATGATAGATGGGTATTCCTAGAAAAATAGATGGCTAAATCTTCTCTGCATCCCTGTGGGGTGCAAAATGACTGGTTCAAGTGGCCAAAGCCACAGAAAAAAAGCTGAAGTAGCAGAGGGAAGTTTGGTCCAGTGCAAACAGCTTACGAAGCTCATCTGTGCTCGTGAAGCCCCCAAGACCCAGGTTGTTACCAAGTATTAACCTTAAATTTAGACTTTTTCCACATGTAATTCTTGATTTACTTGAGTTGACGGCAAAATCCCATGGGCCTCCATGTTTCACCCATGGAGACAGGGATGTACTTTTCAGCCAATGGCAATTTACAGGAGAGGGAAGCATGAGATGTTTAAGCTTGTGGGGAATTTCCTGTAACACAACTCCTGATGAATAACTTAGGCTTTCTTTGTCTCTGCTTAGGCAGACTGAAGGTCTTACCTCGTGCTGCTTTTCCAAGGAAACTTGCGGAAGCCTTGTGCACAAGTATGCTCCATTCGATGGGAACGTCACAGGGGGTCACTGTTATTGTGAAAGGTGCAAGGGCTCTGCCTTCCTCCAAAACAAAGTAGTACCTGTAAATGTGGATTTAAAAACAGAGGGGAAGCATGAGGAAATTCAAGTCTGCCTGAGACTCCTTGTAATCGGCCATTCTGATGTGGGTAGAAATGACTGCTGCCCTTTGAGGTGCATCAACACAAGGGGATGGTGAATATCTGAAAACTTCAGCTGTGAGAAGAATACATGCTGTGTTTTTTTTTCTAATCTACAAATATTTACTGGAAATTTTATCCACTTACCAAGGGCAATATTTTTCCCACTGAATTTTAACATACTTCAGTTGAGTATCATATCTCAGTACTTACCTGTTTTTTTTTGCGTCGTGGCTGTTATTAAACTGACTGCCTTCTAGATAACCACCCATTGGCTAACTCTGGGGAATTTGGTACAGTTTTTCGCAGGATTTCCTGACTGGAGTTCAGTGAAAGCTCCTAGAGCCTGCCCTCCCTTGTCTGTGCTTGCACATCTAGGGCTTCCTGGTCTGACATGAAGTGGATATAACAGAATAGTTTTAGCCAGTCCTGAATGTTATCAGATGTCAACGGCAGTTTCATCCAGGCCAGTTCTAACTTGCCTTCATGACAGAGGTTGCGTTGTGTGAGCAGTACAAAGTGACATCAGCCTACTCAGTCAGATTTTGATTCCTGCTTTAAAAAACCCAGCCTCCTGTCTCACTCCTTTGGTCTTCTGTTTATTTCTGTTGTTTTGGTGTATATGGACTACACACAGACACAGAAATGTTTGGACTTGGGTCACTCACTCTGCAGTTAAATGAAGGCAATTCAAGATATTTTTTTGTTCATTAGTGAAACAAGCCTAGTCGTTATGGACATATCATGTCAGCCTAGAGGTCTGGCTTACTTTCAGGATATGGCTACTTGGGACAGAGTCAAGCTTCACTGGAAACAGTTACACATTCTTGAGTCTTTTACTTTTTAAGCCAGAACTTGTCATCTCTTGGTTTCCTCTTTGGGTGACTCTGGGGTTTGTAAGGTCCTTACCTGATCGTGCTAAACTGAAGGGGTTTTTGCTTCCTAATTGCGATCTTAATGTTATGCCACAAAAGTACAGCAAAACTCACTTTTCTCTGAGATTTTAATACCCATTTGCCTTTAACAAAGATAGCTCTTCATTTTGCTCTTGTGAGCATCATCATATTGTATAACATGTGCTGTGTTCCAGTTTCTTTCTGTGCAATGCATGTCAAGTCTGCACCATCTGGCTCACTCTCTGCCCCAGGACCACTCTGCTCGGGTGTCTGTCAAATTAAAGCACTTGAAGTGCATCTCTTCCCAAACAAGCAGATCAGACCGTGCTCCCCAAGGCGCAGTGCCAGTTGTAATATCTAGATCACCTACATATCTAGATACGGCAGAAGACTTTGTAGATATTTTGGAGAAGTGAAGAATCTGTGGGATTTCCACATGTGAAGCACTTTTGAGCTTAGCAAGCTTTAGTGTCATTCAACAAAAACACTTTTAGCATGCAGGACACTGGCAGAAGTTTTTCTGGTAAGATAAGAATGCTGTGCAGATATTCTATTGATTTTGGGGATAGTTAATTTGCTAGGTAAAATTCTTGTATTTTACAGTGAATGTAGGATGGCTGATGTGTCTCTGTGGTTCTGAAGCCAGGCTGTTCATGTGACATGACTGTTTGCTGTTGGAGCCCACCCGTTCTGTACCAGCTCTGCTGCTGCTCTGACAAACACCACACAGAAAGCTGCCTGAAATGGAGATGTGAATCTAAACTTCATCTCAGAGGGTGGTTCCAGATTATGGGCAATGTAATGACACTTGAGCCTGCAGCATTTCTCCTGCCACAGCAATGGGGCATTTCTCTGGGAATTCAGTGGACGCTGGTAGAGCTCTGCAGGTGCAGAGCAATTCTTGGCTTGTACTGGTAGTGCGCAGCTACCAGTGCCATAGGGAGATATGAGAGAATAGGAGGGAGTGATGTGCTCTTACCTTCTAGGTATATCCTTCAGCAGGTGAACTGTAGTTTCCTTGCCATCAGCAAGTATCAGGGAGTGGTAGAAATTGAAGAGATCGGTCTTGAAGCTCTGTTGGGAACTGGTGGTGGGGTCTTTTATGCAATGACACAAGCAAGCCGCCATGAGAAGACGGAGAGGCAGGTAAAACCAGAACCAGGACATCTTCAGTACTGCAAAGTGGGATGACAAAAGTTAATGGAAACTGCTGTCTTGGGGGAGAAAATAATCAGTGACCCCCTCTTTCTTTGCCTTTCCTGGTGTTTATCATAATCACAGCAAGCTAGGCATTCAAACAGTGCCAGTCTCCATTTTCCTAAATTGCTTAAAGTTCACAGGGAAATATTTCTCAGAGGATCTCTCTGCAAAGATTTAATGGCAGAAGCTGCTATGAAGTCTTTTATTATAGAAAAATATAGTCGATGTAGCACAAGTGCAATATCACAAGACAGTTATAATAAAAAACCCACAACTTTTGCTGCTGACAAAATGAGTGGAGAATTACATTTAAAATGTTTTTCCTAGTTTATGGTGTTCACTTGCTGAATTTCAGGGCTGGGTTATTTGTAACGGAACTATCACTTTCAAACTCACAGGAGGTCACTATATCCCAAACGCTGCTGCTGCTCTGACAGGGACTATTTAATTTTTATTTCATCCATCGTGACTGTAGGTAGTTTTAGAGAAGGGGATTGGAATAAGTTTTTCAGAGCAGTGTAAGGCACTGATGAAAAGTGGAGCATCCTGGATAAGAGTCCCTAAACTGATACTTAGGAGATTTTAAGGTCTTAATGTATCTCATTTGGAGAAAGGCTTCATTACTGTAGGGCAGTTGGATAAATCATTCTGAGATTTTTGTTTTGCCCATCCCTTTCACATCTGCATCACTTCCAGCCCATCTCAGCATTTGCCACTCACTGGAACTGTAACAGTTCTGTTGTATTCACTCTGATAAGAGGTTTTAAAAAATCACGTATGCCCCTTCCTTTTGCCACGAGGCTTTATTATCTGTGAATCTATGAAAGAAATGTACACAAACAGTCCTGAAAATCATCTCTGCAAATGCTGACATTGCACAGAGCTACACAGATAGGAGACTCCAGTTAGAACAAGAAATTTTGACAATTTTGACACTATATGTGAGGTTATTGATTAGCCTTACAACTTTTATGTCTGCTGCGTCCAGTTTCAGAAAGAGAGGAAAGTGCAAAAGTGGGAAGCTCATAAAAGGGAGAAGAAAGAAGGGCATAGACCTTTAGTACAGGTGCCAGCTGTAGCTCAGGGATTTGGAAAGCAGAGGGAGCTCTGTGAGCAAGATCCCTTTTTTGAGGAAAAAGTAGCTTATTGCATCTTACAAGCAGCAAGGAGGAGAGATCCTAGTTAAATCTGATTATTGGCTAATGATAGAAGACAACATAAAAGAGAAAGGCTCAATCCTTTAATTTTTACTCATTTCTGAGATCAGCCTTTTCCTCATGGTGCTTGCAAATGTGCAGAACATCTTAAGCAGTCAAAATATCTACAATTCAGCAGACCTGCTGTCCATTACAATTAGAGTAATTTTATGAAAGGACCAGTTCGTTTATAAATCCATTTCAATCATGTACATTTAAACATAGTATTGAATACACATGGATTTTTATGTACAAAATTTGTTTTCATCTCTGATTCCCAAAGTAACGCACATCTTTAGAATGAGTGAGATTGTTATTGAAATTATCACTGCCAGGTCATCTGAATGTCCTACTTAACATCCTAATAAAGTTAGGATATTCTCTTCCTCATTGTAATATTTTTAGTACCTGGCTGAATGCTGCAAGAGTAAACAACTATCTGAACAAGTTGAAAGAACAGTTAGGATTATTACATCAATTCCACTTTTAATGTTCTTATAACAGAACTTTCCTTATGACTCTGAGTCACTTATTTCCCACTTTGTTATTCTTGTAGTCTAACTATAGCTTACAGATTCAAAATATAACCACAAATATTTTGTTTTACCTTTGACAGTGGAATCTGAGTTGCTCTGCACTTCGGAGAGGATTAAAAAAAAAAAAGAAGAAAAGTCTTTCTGCTGCTTAAATTACAGGATCTTGCAAACCACACTGATACCACGGCAGCTCAGCTTTTCTTGTCCAGGAAAACAAACAAACCAAGCAACCAACCAGCCCATAATCAGCTTATCCCAAAGAGAACATCATCCTAAAGGCTGATTTTACTCGATTACACAAACAGTATACTCTCAGACTCTTGCAAATATATTACACAAAAATACTCTGCTTACCTCTTGTGTTCCTGGCCAGATGCTCCCCAGACCACTCGCTTTCTTTGCCGGAAAAAGCATAAAATAAAACAACATAGACTTTTCAGATCTCTGTAGAGAGATGAAAATCAAAACTGTGCAACCAGTTTAACAGGACAGAACTGATTTTTCCATATGGCTCCTGAACAGACATAGTAACTAAAATGCTTGCAGTCTTTCAAGAGAAGAAGAAAAACCAGAGGGTTTGGGGATTTTCTTAAGTGGGGTGTTTTCAAAGGTTGTTTTAAACTTGCATAATTTTGAAACCTTCAAAGTCACGCTTGTTGCTCTTTCAGTTCTAGAGTTCCTTCTGGAGGGCTGAGAAGCACACTGGAGCGTGCCGCCTCCAGACAGCGGGACTTTATTCCTGCACAGAGCGTCAGCCAGACTGTTGGAGCAGCCTAATCCCATCGGTGGCTGGCCAGAGAGCAGGTCTTTGACAGAAATGCACAGTGAGGAGGAGGGGGTGAGATGGAGAGAGCAACCGCTGTTAACCCTTGTCAGCCCTTAATACAAGCCAGCTGGGGACACACAGATCTTCTCCAGAAAACTGGCTTTGCACAAGTAGCTTGATGGCCCTTCCATGGAGCACGTGATCTCCTTGCCCACAGCACCGCAGAAGTTTCAGGTGTACCGTGTTTCTGGTGTGTTTTTTATGGCCCAACAGGTGCCAACTGTCTCACAGAAGGGAAGACAGAAAAGCTGTAAGGGAGGGAATGCTCTGCGTTTTTTTTAAGCAGACTGGAATTAGCAATCCTTTGAAGACTGTCAGGAATCTACTGAATAGAGCTGAGCAGATTTCTTGGCTTGCGGAGGCTGTGTAAGAAAGAAACTCCGAAAGTGTATGGGCCAGGGCGGGGGTGGTGTATTTCTGGTGTTGAATGTACTGTTGCTGAGGGAGCAGGCAGGAAAAGGGTGCATGGGAAATGGCTCACAGGGAGTGCAAACAATTGCTGCTGCAGTTGGGGCTACAAAGCAGTTGTAGCAAAGCCATGGGCCTGAAAAGGCCTGCTCCTGCTGAACAAGAGCAGGCAATGGCCAGGATTCATGTGTTGCTTGTACTTCTTGGCCTCTTGGCCTGAGATGTCAGGAAAGGAGCCCTGGGGTTGTCCCTGTGGGGATGGGTACTCAGCTTCTTCAAGCCTCCTCAGAAAGGTGACCCCAGAAACCTGCATGAGCTTCTAAGCAGGCTCTTTGCAGGGGGCAAAGACAGGGTATAGTAGGGAGGCTAGGTCACTTATTTATTTTAAAATAAAGTTTCTTGTTCAGTGTTTGAAGAGAGTGACTCGCAGTAACCCTTTGGCATTGTCCCCCTGGATTTCAAGATGTATTATTTAAGCCTCCCTAAGACTAAAGGTTTACTAAGAAGAGGAGCAGGTGAGGGAGAAATAAGAAGAGGCTTCAACAGATTCTGTATAGCTGATCCTTATGAAAATGTAATGAAATTTGTAAATTGTAATTTGTAACTGGTAAAATGTAATTTGTTTATCAACTGAGATAACAGAAAGAAATATTTACAATGTGTTCACTCTTACTGCAGAGGATGGCAGGAATAATCATGGTGTTGTCCATCAAAGGTTTGCAAAAAATTTATTTGTGGAAAAATTTTGCTGAGCAACTGGGCTTTGAAAAAAGGGAGCCTTGATATGGGCGCTGTATGACCAGAGTATTGGCACTGTCGAGCTGGGAAATGACATTGCAAGATGTTAGTTAGAGAACTAGCAAAAGTAAGCTAAACAGCAAATAGGATTTTTCAGACAAATTGTCATTCTGGTGTGAAATCCAGAGTAGGTAATATCTGGGTAACAGACATGGGAACTAATGAAACTCTAAGTACCTAGCCAGTAGCAAACCATTCCCCTAATGAGGGATAAGCATGAGAAAAAGGTGCTGCGAAGTCCAGTAAGTTCCCAGAGCAGGTCTGGAAGAGGGAAATGTAGGTCAGATGAGATGCATCAAAAAATGTGCACTGAAAACAGGCCACAAAAGAAAAGATATTGGCCATAATATAAGTGTAGGGACTACAATGTGGTTTTGCTGAGATTTGGAGGGACTCATGGGCGGCAGTAAGCAGGGAGAATTGTAGGGAAGTAACCAGTGTTGTTAAGTAGTAAGATCTTTGAGCAGGGCTCAGAAGCAGACATCACTCGTGTCTGGTAAAATCCCTAGTCAATATGGATGCAGTAGACGTGTTTGTTATAGAAGGGATGGACTCACTGTCTCCTCCTTCCCTGCTGCCATCAAGACAAGCCAATTCAGCTTCCAGGGAAGGCAACGGGAGTCTTTCCATTGGCTATCATTTTGGCTGTGTTAAGCCAAATGCTCAAAGGAGTGCTCTGTCTCCTGCTGCATAACATGAGTGAGGATGTCAGGTGAAAGAGGCTGACAAGATGGTTTAAGTATGGAAGTAGTCCAGTTCCTCTCCCGGCGATTTCTCACATACTTCCCACATGTGCGCGCTTACATGCTTTGCTGGAGCAGGATGCGTGTTAGTAGATTTAGAGGCTCACTGAAGCAGTATCAAAGGAAAAAATAGTATTCTCTATGGAGAAAGCTGAGCTAAATTCATGACTCATATAGCTTGACTGAACTCAGTGGAGTTACAACAGGGATAAATCAAACTCTTGATTTGGCACAAAATTGATACAACAGACTTCTCACTAGAAAAACATAGTCTGTAGCGAGCAGGCTCTGCTGTGCCTCAGAGCTGAATCAGTGACTTCAGGAGGGCTGTTCAAGAGATCCTACTTTTGCACCAATCCTACTGCCCATTGACACCTTTCACAAATGCAAGATGACTGCCTTTGGTATGGGAGACTCGATTTATACTCTGTTATGTAGTAGCTCTGCTAAAAAATGAGCAACACTAAAAACAAAGGAGCCCTGCTGAAATTGGAGCATGGACTCAGACCGTCAGGGATCTCACTTGAAGCTCTCAAAGATGCTTCAGATGTGTATTTCCTGGAACTGCAGTCCCAGTTTCTGTATTCAGGTGAGGGATCCTGCAAGCTAAAGGGGTGTTCCACGGTCCTGACGGCACACTGTGCCACAGCACTCCCTGCCCACAGCATCTGGATGCTCTTTCACAACATCCCTTTCAAAAGAATGCTCGGAGAGCTTGGCAGCGTGTCCCAGCCCACCCCACCCCACGCAGCACGCTGCTGATAACTGTGCAGCGCTGCTTTGTACTTGGCAGGGGGGATGCAAAAAAAACTGACTGCATGTATTTCTGATGAGGCAATTCCCCTGCCCTGGCAACTTACCTTTGAGATGGTCAGGTCACCTTCCTCAGGAAACGGTATCTGTGTGACGGGCCAAGAGAGCTCAAGTCCCTCCCGTTGGTATGATACATGGGAGAGGGGTCACAGGGCTGCCCAGTCTGCCCATCCGCTGCCTGGCTGTAACCCAGGCCAGTACCCGAACACAGACAACCTCCCTGTGCCCTCAGCCCTGCTCAGGGAGTTCTGTTTCATGAAACTCTGTAAGCACATTAAGAATGCATGGGGAAATAGAAATCTAATCTTTCAGTTATGAGACAAGTAATATTTTCCTTTTCTGTCTTTTACACACACGCACAGGTATCTTCCGAACAACTGAGTGTTAGTCTTTGGCTCCCAGCTACCTACCTGCTTGCAAAATACCTTCTTAACTAATTAGCATTTATAAACTATGTTCATAGCCCTGAGTGGAAATAGCCATGATGTCTGACATTTTCTAATGTCTTCTATATCAGATCTGCGGGGGGAATTATAGCATCCGAATACATTTTGCGTTTTCCATGGCTGCAAGTTACAATCTATTCCTCTTGGCAAAAGAATCTGACTTCTGTCTTGTCCTTATGGCTATGGAAAGGGGGTTGCAAAGTTCTGTAAAAATCCCCTCCCAAGTGGAGGGATTGTCATAATCGTTGCTTGACAGCTACTGGACCTACTGTGTCCTTGAGAAGTTAACATACTTCTGGTTAGTATTATTGCTCAAAAAATATCTTCTTAGACACACAGCTGGTCTCCAGAAAGAATCACACTTTCCTTTGAAGCTGTGAAAGACGAGCCTAAGCAAAAGTCTGGCACTTAAAACCTACTGAGGGTACTGTAGCGGGGCAGCTGCTTCTACTTCTTCCAGGTTTTGTCAAATCCTGGCAATGCACAAGGACTCAAAGGACTGTCTGATAAGAAAAGCCCTAGTCAGTTCCTATTCACAGGCATTAATAAGCAGGAGAGACAGGGAATTGCTTATAAGTCAAAAGTAGACTTGGAATTTTCCTGCAGCGTGTACCCAGGTGAGAATATAGGAATAGGTTGTTTTGGAAACTGGTGGGTTGTCCCGGCAGTACATATTGGTTTTGTAGGATAAAAAGCCAGTGGCCTTCTATGTTTTGAATACATAACCCCCATTATGGCTTGTCTATGTTGAGAAGTTCTCCAGGGAATTATATAGTGATAACTGCTGAATCTACTAAAATTACACGTGAGTTTTATTGCTTAGCAGTTTCTCTCCAGGATAAGATGCTGGCACCTTTACACTTGAAAATGATCTTTTTCTGATGCTGTTGAAACTAAAGATAGCCTTGAAGGGCCTTTTAGTAAGCAACAATCTAAAGATTATGGACACATGATGACCCCTCACTTATTTTCGTATTCCATATTTTTAAGAATGATTGTAATTAGTCAGGGGAGTCTGTCGAGAAACAATAGATGTGATGTAGGGGAGATCTGTCCAAAGCTCTGGTCTCGTGGGACGTGAGAAACTGCTTCTGAGGTTACTATATCCAACTTAATGGGAAAATGAGTTATTTTTATGACGGAATGTGTTCCTCCACAAGTGTAAATTCAGTGCAACAGAAAAATCTTCAAGTCCCCAGCCAGGAGTCGGTATTACACTAACAGCTTCTTTATGAATTGAAGAGGAAAACATATTGAAGGTCCTGAGCTGCTATTTTCTTTTCCTTTTCCCATACCCCTAGGCTTTCAGGATTTTAGGTTAAGTCTTGTTAAATAAGGCCTTGGAAAACACCTACGAAATTCCCTTAAAGCCATCAAAGCAGCGTAACAGTTTGGGCAGGTACAGAATAATCAGGTGAGGTTTTCAGCTTAGCTAAAAGCTGCTGGATATCTCAGTTGAGAAAGTCACAGGAAGGAAAGAAGTGGCGTTGTCTGTAATCAGTGCGCCATTTTAATAGGGTAATCCTATATTTTCTTTTTAGCTACAGTGTCGCTTGTTTTATATGCCAAAGGATTAAACTTGTATAAATAGAACTAATCCACACCGGTGGACAAAGAGCATCCAAGTGTTTCCTACAGCAGAGGTTCTCAAGTGTCGGTTTAACTCCTTGCAGTGATGAGGTAGAGATGGGCAGGGAATGTGGAGCAGCCGGACTCTTGCTCTTAAATCGCGCACGGGCCTGCCGAATTTCATCCATCTAGAGGGAGGTTCTCTGATCCTGCGCTACTCCGTAAGGTTTTTAAAAACACCTTCAATCTGACCAACAGGCTTTTCATCTTATAGGTGCTGGTTTCAGTTACAGCATTTCACATCCCTCTTGGGCTTCTGGGAGCCCCCCTTCCTTTCCGTACCCAGGGGGAATTTGCAAACAACCGAAATTTCCACCTACAGCTCTGAACAATTTTTCAGAAGACTGTGATTATCGGTCCTGGCTTTGTTTGTCCCCATTGGCTGCAGCAGTTTGCTCCCAGGAGCTTTAAACTATAAGCTGCCTTTCAGTCTGCGTTAATTTTCCTGTTGGGACCTGCTCGGTGGTGGCCGGCAGAGGAGGAGTTAACCACTGTCCTCTTTTCTGCCTTTGCTGGCTGGAGTCACTGGCATCCCATCTGGTCCAGGCTGTCCGTAGCTCTTCCCAGCATTCTCTGGGGAAGGCACTACAATACCCAGGAATTTTAACAATCCTAAACAGATTGGGGGCCACATATGGAGCAAAATGATTAGATTATAAGAAATCCAATCACATTTGCTGCCCCAGCCTTATATTTTTAAGCATTTGGGATCAGGCTTTCTGCTCAATTACAAATATTTTACATGCAGCAGAGATAAAGTTATTATGTCCGTCTTTCCATCTTGTCCCCAGAGGAATAGTATCCATTTTAATGTTTGATTGTAGGAATTTAATGAATAAGTTAACATTACATCTAATAAAATCTGCCACTTTTGTCATAAATCGTCACAGTGACTTGCTGTTCGTGATAGTCAGAGTTAGACTGTATAGAGAAAGGAAGATAAAACATACTCATACGTATGTATACAGAAAGGGAAAAGTAAGCTCCGTGCTTTGTTTATTCTGCTTTGTTTACTCTAATGTGGTGGGGTTTTTCTGTTCAATTGAGATGAGCTGGATATTTCATGAGAGCTTAACAATAAGAGTTTGTGTGAAACAATTCTTCTTGCAAAAATTCTTTATTGACCAAATCCTTCTAAATGTTAAGCATAAGTATAAAAATTAACAGAAAATCATGGAGTTCGTCCTACAGCCATCTCACCCTGCATCTCTTGATGTCACCCTCCCTTGTGATACAGAACATCCCATGCTGTGATGCCCTAGCAGCCGTGAAATCCTATGTCCTCTTCCAGCACCCCTGGCCGGGCACAGACCAGTGAGCAGCAATTTGTTTTGATAGAGAGTTCTTGTGTAGGAATGAACGTCTTTGGTTTTGAATAGGCTTCACAGGCATTTATTTGGGTGTTGAGCAAAGTCCCCAGAGATGGTAGAAGAGAATGGAGGTAGGCAGGGGCACGTCTTCAACTGCATGGAAAATGGCCTTCACACCCACATGGGCACCTCCAGACCCATCTGTTGCCTGTTCTCTGCATTCCTTTGTCGTGGTCCTTCACGAGTCCAACACCCAGAGCGCTGTGCCTGCCCCAGTCTGTTCCTCAGCCTACCTGTCTCCTGCTGCCCTCTGATTGTCTTCTCCTCCTCTCTGATCTTTACATGGGATGGGTAAATGCGCACACCAGTGGGCAGGAATACAGGTCCTTGCAAAGTTGCAGAGAGCCTTGCGAAATGACCAACACAGTTTTTTATCCCGAGGTAAGGCCAAGAGGTCACAAAATAGTGAAAGAGTCCCTCAGGGAATCCCTTTAGCACAAATACAGAGCTAGCTCGTTTTCCTTCCCACAGGACAAAAGTTTTGCCTGGGGTGAATTTCCCACTTAGAAAATTTGCTTATAAAAATTGTCTTGCTAATTCTTCTCCTGATGTCTTGGCTAAGATGTTAAGTCCTCAAGCACCCCCTGAAGGACGCAGTCTGCCGGGCTGCTGAAAGCAGGGATTGCTGTATTAGGACAGCCTAATAACCAGAGTCCTTTATCTTGTCTCCGGCCCTGGTCTGCATCAGGAATCTTAGCAGGAGGTGGAAAACCTTTGCTGTAGCATAGTAGCACACCTAAGACCGGTGATTAACAGCAGTGGCGGGAGCCAACTAATGCTTCAGGGTCTGTAGGAAAATCGCACTGTTGATTTTTTTTTTTTTTTTTAAAAAAACATGACTGCTCTAAATTTACAAGCTATTTTATAGACTCATTAATTTTTCACGGGGGAAGGATAAATGAGCGTCTGGAGAGGTGCTCAGAATATGGGCTATTTACACTTAATTTATAAATTATGAACTTGAAAGCTGACGCTTTATGGTGCTTGGTATCATTTCATAATGAAATGGAATGAATCTCTCTCTGCCTCTACACAGGATCTGACGTAACATTAACATCTACGCACCCAGGCAGCTTCTACCAGCAGTGACTGAGCACTGCTCAGCCCTTGGGTGGAAGAGCAGTTTCCTTTGCAATACTCTCAGCTCGTTTTCCTTGTGGCGGATGTTTGGACCCCACATTCTGCAAATTACAGGCTATCCATTGGAGTCCTGGCGTGGTCTGGGGTAGAAACTGTGACTCCGTCCTGACTCCAGAACCATGTGGCTTCATCTCTTTCCCCAAGGAAAAACTCCACCAAATCACCCCATGAGGCTTCTGCAGCACAAGGGGGAACTGAGGAAAGCTGACAGCTTCAATGGCACATTCATTCTGGAGAATATCTGGGGCAGGGATGGGAGATATCGCCCTTTCTGTGCTTCTGCTGTTTTCAAGTGACCCCTAGTCTCCATGGGCAAGTTCCTGGACACATGGACGAGCCCCTGGAGAGCCCTGTGACAAGAGAAGCAGTGATGGCACTGCATAGACAGGACCGCAGACGATTTGGGGAAATTCCACCCTTTATATGATGCTTACTGGGACTGGGTTTGCACTGAATCAGAGGCAAATGTGTGCAAAGAAAGCGCAGCCACAAGCTCACATGGTACTAATTCAGTATTCTCCCTTCGCTGACACAGCTACTTATGTGTTAGACTTGGGCTGTGTTAAAATACTCTTTCTGACATTAGATTAGCTCTGGTGTTGTCCAGCTTTTCAGATTTATTCCTGACATTGGCCTCGTTTATTTTACCGCTTGGCCAGTGGCCATTTCTTACTAAGTCTTGTCTGTAGATTTCAGCACGAAATGAAATTTCACCACGAAATGAAATTTCACCACCTTGTTAGCACTCCCTGTCACTGCAGAGCTTTCCAGGGAGCTGCTCAGAGTAGGACTGCTTCAGCACAGAGTGCTCTGAGAAGCCTGTCCCATAAGTGGTGTCCCGCACTGCCAGCCCCGCTCGCTGGCAGCCCCTCCGCTTCTTCCTTCCATGTCCAATCTTCTTTTGGAAGTTCTGGTAAAGTAACAACAAACCATTTCAGGCTGAGGTTGCCTCAAAGGTCTGAAGAACAGGTTGTCAAAGAGGAGTTGATCATCAGAAACCATTGAGCTTTCCTTCTCTATCTGTGAGCTTTGGTGAATTTAATGTAATGCCTTGTTCTTTCCCTACATGAAATAGTTCTTGGCGTGGGTCAAACTTGATTCTAATTTTTGTCTGTCTAATATTAGGACTGATATTAAGTTACCTAACATTGTCGTGTTGCCAGAGCCTTGGCATCTCTAAGTTCATCTGTATTGCATGCCAATGTACATTTTTTCCTACTTCCCTTAAGCGATTATTAGAAATCGCTTGTTGCTGGATTTCACTAGCCATAAAACAGGTTATCCATCAGCATGGTCTACTTTGTGCAATAGGAAGCAAAACGTTTGGTTTTGACATTCCCTGCCCTGACCCCGTCAGCGGAGGGCTGCTCATGTTTGGGTGCTCTCTCTCCCCCAGGCTGCTGAGAACTCCTTTTTCTGGCTGTTGTTTTACACACAACTCGGAGAGTGAGAGGGCAGCTGGGGGCCGTGTCTGACACTTCCACATAGGAAAAAACACATTTCATTGCTCTGAAGAGGCGGGATTGGGACTGGGCCAAGGGCGGGACATTCCTGTCACAGGAGGGGCCACCCTAGAAGGAAGCCGCAGTGCAAGTCAGCTGTAGGAGCAAAGCATCATTTCAAGCTACAGTGGGACACAGGGTAAATAACAGGCAACCGTTGAATTTGTGGAAGCAAAAAGGAGCAGAGCTTCAGGAGATGTTTAATTCTCCCAGCAGACACAGCATTTGGAGGAGTCATAAGGCAGGGTCAGGAAATGTCTCTTCCCGAGACCTATTCCCTGCTTTTCTTCAAATTCAATTAGGGGCAGAGCAGTAAGGATGCTGCTCCAGATGGCAGTGGCAGCGCGGGAGCAGTACCTGCTCCCTGCGGTATGGAGAGGAGCAAGGAGCTGTCGTCTGAGGAACAAAGGGACTGAGCTGGTGAACAGAGAGCCAGGAGGTCGGGCAGAGGAGGGAGTGGGAACAGCCACACCGTTTTAGCTCCAGGTCATTGCCTCTAAAGGCTGGGCACTGGTGGGTGGGGAGAGCTGCTCTTCTACTGCCGTTTTTACAATGCAGGTTTATCAGATTTTCTTGTCTGGAGCAACATGTGTGAACGTGTGATCTGTTTTATAAGTTTCCACAACCTGGCACTACATAGTCCAAAGAATAAAACCATGTACCCCCTCACCTGGCTCCTGGGGTGAGTTTGTCTGACATAGGGTACCCCAGGTTTATATTTCCGATTTAGGCTAATAAGTCCCCTTTTCACAAGGGAATAGGGGAAGAATCAAAGAAGTGGAACTTTTAACGAAGAACAAGCAACTCCTGGGAAACCAAATGTTGAAAAATATCTACTCTGGGAGAATACCTTTCTAAGCAAAACTGCTCCCAGCACTATTGTCAGGAAAGCTACAGTCAATTCCTAAAGGAATTAATCTCTTCGTAATCGCCTCTGATGAGCATCTTTATCATACTAGCTGAGTGATTGCACCGCTGTCAGCAGGGGACTTCTGTTAATTGACTAAGATTGTTTTTTCACTGCAGTATGCACCTCACTTATCCAATGGAGGGAAAAAATCTGATAAAGCCTCTTGGCTCAGAGAAAGATGCTAAAAGAGAGTTGGGGGAGAAAAGTGGGGAAAGAAAGCAGATTTTCTCAAAGGATCTACTCAGAAATACAAAGAAGGTTGTCAGAAAAATGCATTCGAAGGAATAATGTCTCTCTGCCATCATATTTCAACTACAAGACCACAAGGAAATGAAATTCACCTTCACACTCCAACATGCCAATCTGATCCAGCCATAGAAGGAAACTAAACTAGGGAATGCGCATTGCATTCATATGAAGATGTGAAATCTAGCAGGGAACTAAGGAAAGTCAGCGGTCTAAACGGTCAAGATAAATGAGACGTTGTTTGGGCCAAGTTGGCTTTGTTCCTGGGTTTCAGAAGCCCACACATGAGCTCTCTGAACTTGAGAGCAGGTGATTAAGTTAGCTCCGTTGTGGTCTTATGAACAAGCCAACAAAGTCTTTTCAAAGTTTTGTTGGTTCTTTTTTAATATAAATGTCACACCTTTACAGAGCGAACCCTTTTTTCCTTTCTTCACAACAACAGTAAAAGTGCTTGAGGGCCTCAATCTGCAAGCGCTACTCATGAATTATTACCAAGGCTTCTCCTGCCAGTGAAGTTATGCACAGGGGTGAGCGGTTACGAAGCTGAGCCTTTGGCCCAGAGAACCCATTCTGGCTTAGAAAGGTGCTAAGAATGTGCTTGTAATTGCACAGTTAAAAAAGCCAATTAAAAAATGATTAATGCCACAAACAGCACAGCTTAACCAGAGGCGAGCCCCTCATCTTTGAGATAGAAACCCCCCACAATTTCGTCATCTCTATATGGCTGCTTAATGCACAAAGAGGCTGACAAATCTGGCAGTCTGACCACATATTTTCCACTTATTAAAATGAAATGTGTGTGACCATTTCTAGAAGCTGCTTCGAGAGTATCTACCTATTAACTTTCCCCATAAGAGGTTTCCCTGAGATTTTCCACTTCTCAAAAAACCCTCTTCCACGTTGGCAGCTCCCGCAGACGGATCTGCGACTGCAGCTACCTTCATTACTTGGAAAGCCTGAGGGACGTAAGTCCACACTGCGCACCACAGTGCAGTGGAGGGGTGCCAGGCCCGTATGCTGGGTGACCACCAGCAAACGTCTCACAGCATCGTGCCGCTCCAGGTGGCCCCACACCAGAGGAACAGGCTGAGCATTTCCACAGAGGCTGAGCTTGACCCTGGGGAGTGGCTTTTTTCTTGGCCAGAGATGCCCAAAAGCTACGTGGAGAGAGCACAGGTGCAGATTATATTAATGCTCAGAGAAAGAGATTGCTATGATGCCTTGGTGAAAAACCTGCTCCCTCTGAGCTTCCCCACTGTAAACCATGCTGCAAAGAGGGTTTTGGTGGCAGAGAGTGGCTCAGTAGTCTTAACTTACCTCCCTGACAGCCCCTGCCAGCTAATGGCCTGCACTCTGGTGACATGTCCACGCTCCTTCCAGCTAAACAGGGAGGAAAAAGAGTGGAAGCTGGTAGGAAACAGCATCAGAAGCTGCTCTTCCCTTGTAGGATAGGTTGAATGTCAAGTGTTGTTCGCAAAATATGCTAAGAGCCTTCTCTGAAAGTAGGGGATAAAACTCTTCTTCCTCCTGGATGGACTCTGTAAATTACAGTCACCAACTCCGGCCAAGCTGCTGCGGATCCCGGGCTCAGCTCTTGTCGGGGTCTTTAGCTGGTGTAGTCCAAGTACTCATGAGGGATGTGCCCCCTTTTTATTACACAAGCAACAATATATATCAGCATTTAAATATGCAGATGCAAAGGCTTCAAACTGTGCATGCTTTGAAGGTCCTCTTTATAGAGGTCCTCTGTCTAATTAAAATCAGTTTTGGCTTTTTTTTGCTGATGGTGTTTTATTTGGTAAAAAGAGAAGAAGCCTACTTTCTCCTAGATGCCCTCACCAGGCTTTTGCTTTCATGGGCAACTGGCCGTGAAAACTGGGATGGCATAATATTAGCTGGTCAAAACAGAGGAAGACAAGTCACATCTGGCACTATCTATCTGGGTTACATTTCCTTTGAGCCCTATATCTTCCACTTTCCTATTCTCTCTCTGTGTTCCCACCCCAATTAATTTCGTTTCATGCCCATCACTGGGAGACTTTGCACTGAGCTGCGAATGCCACGGGAACACACAACCTCGGTCAGTCCTGACCGTGACACCCTGCAATGCCATTTGTGAAGATGACACTTCCCTGTGAAGAACATTTAGTGCAGTACTGGGGTTTCCAATTTTCTCCCTGTTTCTGTCTCCATTATTAACTCTGTCATTCTGGGCAGGTGTGTGTCTTTGGGCTGCTCTTTCCATTGAGCGTGAAATACGAGACTTTTGCCTTCTTACTAAACCCCGCGTCAGGAAGATTAAAGAAAGTTTGAGAAACGTTTGCAAACCCTGTAAAAAACATGAACTTTTCTAGGTGCCAGAAATTAAAAGCGGCTAAATAACCATCTGGAAATAATAGCAATAGTTTCACAGCAACATAAAAGCATTGCTTATAATATTCATAGCATGGCTGAAGCTGCTTATATTTTCCCTATATTAAAATACCAATTTATGAACCGTATGTAGAGAAGTTAGGCTGC
This sequence comes from Larus michahellis, assembly GCF_964199755.1. NCBI lineage: Eukaryota > Metazoa > Chordata > Aves > Charadriiformes > Laridae > Larus > Larus michahellis. Next base: position 41,180,947 of record NC_133901.1, read on the forward strand.
AATTTGACAGGTCGTGCTGTCCCTGAAAATTTTGCCATCAAACATATCTTAAAAAGCCGATTGATGACTCCTGTGTGGCGACATTACCTCTATTTCTGTCTGTCAGTAATGGACAGCAGGCACCTGCGAGAGATGCTATATGTGCTTCTTAATTGTATGACAATGTATATAGTTTCTGCAGCACAGATTAGGCCTCTGTCTTTGACCTTCAGCGTCCTGAGACAGCATGTTTCCCTACTGCTTTTGGCAGGAGGTGTGACAGTCAGACTCGGCTTTAATACTTTACATCAGCCCCTGATGGGATTTTAAGACAGACAGGCAATGATGAGGGCTTGACTGACAAGCCTTGGATGTAACACTCTGGCCCGAAGCAAGGAGAATTATTTTTGGGGAAAAGGCCCAAGCTCTGGGTGCTCTGTGGGGTGAGCCCACATCTATGATCCTCCATATTTTACCGCAGAGTCTGTCTTTGTCTTTAACACGCACTTAAAGAACTGTAACAGTAGGTAAGGACTCTGATCAGATCTATCCACTATGTCAGCTTGAACTAATTTTTTTATTTTAGATGCAAAACCACTCTGCGACACACACATTTCTTCAGCGACAACCCTTTTGCTTCTCCTGTGGCAATGGAGAGAGCCATTCCCAGCCCTGGGGTGTGAACCCTTCCAGCAGGGTTATTTGCACCTGGGCCCTTCTCTGAGCTGCCAGCACAGCTCTACAAGCATTTTCTGTGTGGGGGAGTGGGACAGACAGGGTAGTGATGGGAATACGAGCGGTGGGGGGCAATGTCAGATGTGACACTGATCTCAAGCAGGTATCGCACCAGAGGTGGAGGCACTCCTTGTGGGGAGAACCCCCTGTGAGACAGAGAGAGGCAGCCGGAGGGAAACTCTTTCTAGGTGGGAAATCTCTTTAAACTTCAAGCAGCTCTTTAAACTGAAATAGAAGAGAGGAGCATATAGGCTTTTTAGACACTAGCAGTACTACTTGGTGACAAATTTGGTACTTGCTCCTCTAGCCTGTCATTCAAAAGACTTTAGCCTAGATTCTTGCCTCACCCGCTGTGTCTTGGTATTTTAGGAAGAAGAGATTCCCTCCTTGCAGAGCTGCCACTACAGGACAAAATACCAGGCAGCATGACTCTTGTGCCTCTCTGTTACAGGTATGAGGAAAGAGGGAACCTTTGTAAATGGCAATTTAATTTGTAATATGTGATCTACCCATCCGCACTCTTGCAGATTGAAGAACAGGTGTATTTACAATGCTGGAAAAGAGCCATGCTAGGGATGACAGATACATTATCATAATTAGAAACAAGAATAAATTTAGTAGAATGAAATAATAATACTTCTGGTTTAAACAGGGATATCAGCTCCATCCAGGCATAGTATGCAACATATAATTCTGCACTAAGGAATTCAGGGAGGAATTCCTCATACTTGTGTCTCCAAGCTCGGAGAATGCTTTGGGAAGCATGCTCTTTTCTCTACTGAGGGAAAAAATTCCTCTCTTCAGACAGGAATGAGAACTTGCACACTTAGTGACGCCACTTGTTTCACAGAGTGGACATAAATGAGAGCACAGGTTGCCTGTCTCCCTTGTGAAATAGTCTTGAGAATTCAAGTATGTGAGTATGCAGCTCCTCCTCCATTTAAGTCAACTGTTTTGTGTTTGCAGATCATGACCCTCCTGATCCCTCTTGATCGCTAAATAGAGCAGGGTGGGGTGAGGATCTTGCTGGGACCCAGAGTACTGTGAACGGTGCACTTTTGTGGGGAGTCACAACTGGGAAAAGTTCAGTCACTGATCTGATTTTCAGAAGAGAGCAGATTAAGGAGGAAGCAAGACTGTTTCCTTAAGAAAGTAAATGGATGCACTCTGAAATGAATGATAATTAGTTAATCTACTCCTACCTATGGTTTGTCCCGGGGCATTTATCAATGTTATCTGAGATGCAGTGTTATCTGAGATGGACTGGTGGACAGATTTGTACGGCACAGCTTGATGTTGAGAGTCCATGTAGGTTTTTGTCATTTATTCTTTTTATTGATTCACTGTTACACCACACTGCTGCCATTCAAAAGTCAGATGGTACAGAAAAAAAAATAAAAGCTCCTCAATTTCCTGACCTCTACTGAAGTCCTAAATTTCTTTGCTGTGTTTCCAAACAGGACCTCAGCTCTTAGGTCTTTTTTCCGACCTCAGATAAGCAACCTGATCACAAGGGAGATCCCTATTTTGGACATGCTTGAGTGCACATTGCACTGTAAGTCTTGAATTCAGGCGTTAGGTTCCCAATACTTCGTTCTTCTCTCCGCTTCTGAAGTGAGCGAGAGGGGAATGGTAGAGTGTTTCCTGGGGTTCATAGAGCTCCTGGTGAGGAGCCGAAAGGCATTCATTTAGCTCAGGACAAGTTGATGGGCCTCTGGGCACTTTTGGTAACAGATGGAGATGCAGACAGTCAAATGGGTACTTGTCCTCAGTAGTAATAGCTAACAATAATGGCTGGGTTGTTTTTTTTTAACACCATTCCATTTATTTTGTTATAATACCATGAAGAACTATGACAAAATAATCTCTTTAAAAGAATGCAAGTTAATAAAAGTATAAATCCACAAGTGGAAGCATTGATCTACAAGGTGAATTACAGTATCATTAAAAAATCAATATGTATTTGAAACTGCAAAATGCCAGTAGTTTAGCATCACTCCCAAAAGCTAATAGCACTTTTCAAAGCATCCAGACTATTCAAGTAGGAGACAAAATGCCACTGTGTGAGGGGTTAAATTACAGGGCATCTCACTCTCCTGATCTCTGGTAATGGAATATGGAGCTTTTCAAGTCTAGGTAACTTTGGGATCTGCTAATGCGATTGAGAGTTACAACTGTCCTCCGTGCAATGGTCTAAGTCCTGTTCTCCAGGTGAGAGATCTGTCTGTCTCTCCCTTCCTCCCCCAGTATGCCTCTCATTATAATCAGGTTTGGGTACTTTTGGTCAGGAGAGTATACAAATGCCTCACCCGCAGAGTCAGAGGATGTGCAGAACCTGCTGCCACACCAGGAACGGGAAAGGGCGCAAGGAGGTTATGCAAACTGGATGGAAACCATTCTTACCCTGAGAGAGCTGAAGGGATCACCTTGTATAAACACTTTGAATAGTTTTGAAAGTGATTTTCAAATAGTGTGGCTATGCAGTCTCATTGCATTGAGTGACTAAAACCTAAGCAACCACGCTCTGTGTGGAGATGAAACCACCCTACAGAGCAGTTTCTTCCTGACAGCATGGGAGAAGGATTGTCACTGTCTTGCTGCATCTGCTGACATTATATTTGTCACGTCTCTATTTGCAGTGGCTGCTCTGTGGATGGACACAGGATATCTATCTGCAGAGCTGTCACTCCACAACTTTCATCAATATTCACTTAATTTTTAGGGAACAATCACACTGCAGCAGGTGATAAGGACAAGTCAGTGTGTTAGACAGCTTGGGCGTGTTTTGCTGTTATGTCTCTGTCAGTGCTGTTCCGAGGCACTCGAATGAGCTCAAGTCAGTACCATCTACATTATAGGAAAACGCACAAAGTCTCCGGATAGTTCACTTGTCTTTCTGCTGGATGCCAAACTGGCACATTTTGTGGAGAAACCAGTCCTTACTAGTCTCACTAATAGTCCTTAATGGTCCTGACCAGCCTCACCTGGGGCTCCCTCCACCCACAGCTCCTGCCCATGGGGCCAGGAGCTCTATTTAAACTCAGCCCTGGGCCTTCAGCCCTGGTCAGAGCTGTGTTGCAGAAGTGTTGGTCCTCAGCTCACTGTGCTTGTGCCTGGCTCTGGACCCTGCTGCTCTGGATCTGTGGGCTGGCTTAGTCAAGGACCTTCCTTGTCACCATGAAGTTGTTTGATCTAGGCTGCTATCTCCATCTTGCCTTGCTCAGGTACTGTGGGATGGGGCTCTGGCTGGTAAGGCACCTGTCCTGCCAGCCCTGGTGCTGTGCTTGCCACCCTCCCTGTCCCTTAGGGAGCAACTGGCCCTTGCTGCTTCCTGATCGTAGCAGAAGTGCTAAAGGAACATCTGGGGCAATCTTTAGTGCTGAGAGTTAAGTTTTTACAAATGAAAGCTCTAGAAATATATTATTCTCTATTAATAAAGCATAAATGTGAAGATGGCATTAAATAGGCAGATAACTCCCCCCTGCTCTCAAACCATTGCAAGCTGAGGGTGCACGTAGCTGCTGGAGCAACACGGTTTCCGTCACTCAAGCACTAACTGCTCTGTCATCTGTTAACTAATGTGAGTGCCTCATGCATTGGTGGAAGAGGTGGCTTATGGCTGCTGCTTTCCCCGGGATGCTGCCTGGAGTTGAGATCCCCACATCCCATCTAGGTAACTAAGGTTGGCACATGCTGTTTGGGTTCCTGCATTCTGGGAGGTGTTGTTCAATGCCTCCAGGGAGGCTTGCAGAGCAGGACAAGGTTTACAATTGCAGCATCCTTTGTCCTTGCAGTCAACCAGGAGTGCTGCACACGACTCCAGATGCGTCACATCACAACTGTTGATGTGAAGCAGGAAAAGATGAGGCTGTATAATATATTCCGTGGCTAGGAGCTGCGACCCCATGCATCTCAGCAGTTGCGGTCAACTACTGGTCTGACTCCTCTGAATAGTAAAGAGGAAATAGATTGTGCTTCTGTGGACTCACAGGTTCTCGTTGCTGGCTGCCTGTTATCTGTCAGACTGCTGGATCCCAGCTTGACAGCTGAGGAAAAACAGAGGAATTTAACAATTCTTTAGGTAAAGCAAGAAAACAAAAATCAAACGTGTAATTCAACCATCATGACTACAGCTGTGCTGGGCTCTCTTCCAGCTCAGGCATGGAAAAGGTGTCCACCTCCAAGTGTGTGTGAGTAGCTAGAGGCACCCATTTTGAATCTGCCTTTACAGCTAATTCCTGAACATCTTTCTGTTCAGCAGCATCCCTGTGTGTGCTCGGTGAGCCAGCCCAGCAGGTATGAGAATGCTGCTTGTCTCTTCTGTCACCTAAAACTTGGCACACACGCACAGTGACCGGCACAGTGAGAGCTAATCTGGAGGCTGCTGCTTGGCCTTTGTGTGTTAGTGTTTCTTGTCAGGGTGGCAGGGGACATAAATAACAGGCAGAAGGGATGCAGACAAGGGCAATGACCTTGGCCGGCTGTTTTCCCAAGAGGCCTGGAGCCAGCCTCTGCTCTCAGACAAATTTCCAGTGGGATCAACAGTGAAAACAAACAATAAGGAAGACTCTCCCATAGCAGATGCGCTGCCTTGGTCACAGCAAAATAGCAGTTAAATTTTAGACTTAACTTGCCAAATTACCTCAGCTGAAAGTAATTTTGCAGCAACTGCACAAACTCAGCAAGCAGTGGTCCTGCAGGTGAATTTGAATTATTTGGTAAGTGCTCCACAAGTCTCAGTCTGTCTTTTATTTTTGGGGAATCTCTTTCCTAAATTGCCTTACTGTGTTGGTTGTATGCTTCTTATTTTGGGTGTGTACGTTGTAATTGGGAGTGAAGGGCCGGAGTCCTGGCTCATAAGTGAAGGCACATGCGCTTTCTGGTTGGTGCCTTTGAAATGTTCTTGAAGTGGAATAGCGTTTCGGCAGGGAGCTATTTGCTGCTGTTTGGTGGAAGGGAGGAAAACACTGCCACGTATCAGCTGTGTGTGTAATAACACCTCTGAATAGGGACTAGACTCTTAAGTTCATTTCTCCTCCCTTTTCCCCTTCAGGCTTGTTCAGACTGCTTTAGGGTTTCTCCTGTAAACTTATAGCTGTTCTTTCTACAAAAGCCTTTTGAACAAGTGAATGTCATAGTCACACACAAATATTTGCAATTCAAATGCCATGGGATGGATATTCATATCAAAAGTGCTTGTGTATTCATCCCTCATGAGAACTGACATCATGTGGCCTATTTGAATCATCCCAAACCATCAAATTGGCTTAATCAGTAAAAACTGCATAATTATCCAGTGTGGCTTATAATTAAAGGATAGCTGTTTGAAAGAAAGCTCCCACGATGCCTGTGGTGAAGAGTGTTGCGGAGGAAGGGCAATAGAGGGTGGAAGTTCTGGGTCTCCTCTGCTGGGTGGAGAGCACGGTCTCCTTGACACAGCCCAAGCCGCCGTGCGGAGGTGGGAGCACGCACCCAAAATCACAAATGTTTTATATATAGTGTGCATCAGCGCTGGAATTCTGCTTCTTTTTAATTGCCTTCTGCAATAAGTCACACATGCTAAAAATTATTAATTAGCTTCAACTGTTACTACTCGTGCTGGTTTTGTCCTGGATGGCGCAGGCTGGATCTGTACACACAGCTATGCCATGGTGCTTCCCGAGGGAGCTTTCACTTCGAAACGAAGTACAGGCAAGAGGCATAAAGGTGCCAAAAGAAGCATAACTCAGGATGTAATAAGAAGCAGACTTTTTTTTTTTTTAGGTAATTATGCCAAAAAGCAGCCATGCTGCAGCCCTCCAACCCAGATGAGTTTGAAACGTGGATGTGCAGCCAGGGTGCCCTGACTGCAGCCCTTCCCCTTCAGCCCTTCCGCCTGTGCAGGAGGGACACGGGCTGGGGAAGCTTGGAAACTGGAGTTGAAAGAGGCTCTCTGCTTTCTTTTCTTTTTTTTCTTTTTTTTTTTTGTTGCTTTGGTTTAAAGCAGTGAGTCCTCTTCTCAGTTAAGGGTGAGCAGAGAGGCTGCCCGAGCAGTTCTCTTTGTATAATCCTACCCACAACGCTTTGCTCAGTATCTCTTTTGGTGCTTCTGTGTCTCTTCTGGGACGTCCTGTCCTTCTGACCACCTTCCTTCACTCAGTGTTTGTCTGCACTGGTCACTAATTTTTCTAGAACCAGCCTTTTGAAAGGGTGAAGGGGAATAAAAGGGAAGACTTGCAGTTTTCTTCCTTCAGAGCCTGGCAGCCACCTGGCTCACCGCGACCGAAAGTGATGAAATTGTGCACTAAGTCTGCGCTTGGCTCTGAGCGCTAATTCCCTTTCCCCACTGACGTCATTACACTCATTCACTAAAATCTTCTTAGGGCCAAGAGGTACCAGAGGGCCCAGAAAGGTGCCTGCTCCCTGCCAACCCTCCCAGGCCTTACGTGGGCAGTTGGGAATGATACCGGGTGGTTAAACAGTGGCATGTTGCTGGCACAGGAAACCAGGGTCTGGACTTGCTTTAATTACTGAGGCTGTATGGGCAGGGATCGCTGGAGGGCACTTCAGACTGGGAAGGCTGCTCTCAGACAGGGAGATGGGGCATTTTGGGAGGGGGCGGGGAGAGATCCATTTTGCTGGGTCAGTCCCGTGTTACCCCTTCCTGTAGGATGGACAGCAAAGCGTTTCAAAGTGTCCCCTCCGACTTCCCTGTGCACCTCCCTCAGGGCGGGTGGGATACGCAAAAGCTGCCCAACAGCGCACAGAAATGAGCATCGGCACGTCCTGCTTCACTGGAGTCTCCAGTCTCCCTTCTGTGAAGCTCCCGCTCAACTCTAGTTGGATGATGAGGACTGGGACGTTGCAGGCACAGATAACGGGCAGAGGTTATGGACAACAGTCACAGGAAAACAGCAAAGAACTTTCTTAGATGTTCCACTGGTAATGTCCTGTTTCTCCACCAAACACAAAGCTTTCCTAAGCCCTGCTGTCACAATTTTCTTTTTTTTTTTTTTTCCAGTTTATCAGCTTGGTTGCAGGCAGGGTAAAGAGGGAGCAATTTGGACCCTTTTGAATTCCTTAGTCTTTCTAGTTAGAGATTCACTGAAGAAATTTGTACCCTGAGCCACTGGAATTGCCTTTTACCTGCTATTCCACCCTCCCTTCACTGGTGACTTGCCACACAGATTGATTCCTGCGGGGCGTCTTCCTTATTGTTTGGGGCTTGTTGTGCCCAAGGGCTGTTCCCATCTGTCTGCTCTGAGCAGGTCTCCAGGGTGGTTTCACCTCCACCAAGACAAGCCAAAGTACAGGTGAGAGATGGGAGATGGGTTTCCTTCTCCACCATACGCAACAGCCAATTGTCTTGAACTTGTCTCTCGTTCGGGCCAGGCAAGGACCTGTGTCCCCAAGCCCATGTGCTAACTGGCAATTGCACTCCACCTGCCAGCCCTGTGCTCCTTCTTCTGCGTTCACAAATGAATCGGAGAGAAATACAGTATGCTCCTGGCAATCCGTGAGCTCAAAGGGATAGGCTGTGTCCGATGATCCCTTATTTGCCTGGCACTAATGGGAACGTAGCAGCCATGAAGGGATAAATATGTCCTCTCCAGGAAAAATTTGGTTCCTTAATGGAGGTGCAAGGGAAGTCATCCATCCTTCTTAATGTTTAAAATAAAAATTGCCTGCTTGTTAGCTGTGATTTATTGTTTTTGCTTGGGTCCTGCAAATGGAATGGATTCAGAAGGTTAAGCCCAGATGAGCTCACGCTGTTCAGCTGGATGATATTAGGAGTTAATCCCTTTGCGTGGTTCCGTGTTCTGTAATACCTCTCAAGCCTGATGATTGCAGATGTATTTTAAAGCTTTTTTTTTTTAAAGATAATCTGCTGGAAATGTGAAGCTGGTAGAAATAAAAAATATTCTCTTATTTCCATAGAAAAGACACAGTATTTGTTTCCATATTTAAACTTTTCTTTGAACTGGCTTGCAAAACAAATTCAGGATTGATTACAGCCTTCCAGTGATGACTTGTAAATTCAAATCTATTATAGAGATGTAACTGGTAATGTTTCCCACAACTGCTGCAAGTAATTAAAGGGCTCCTTCACAATTTTAATAACCTGCTTGTTTCCTGGCTACTAAATAACTCTTTTGTTCCATGTGGTTTTTCTTAGCTTTGTGTTGCTGGCACTTAAAATGGCTGGTTTCTGGGAGCCCATGGACTGCTATGTCTTTTAACTGTAGCCTATCAACAAGGTAATTTTATAGCCTTCTGGCTATGAGATAATTAAATATATGTATAACAAATCTACCTTGTAGACTGAAACTCCAAGTGTGTGCTTGGGTGACCTCAGGGTCCCAGCAGGGGTTATTTATTTGATTCCCATGCTAACAGAATGTTTTAGGGATTTGCTACTTATGTGAAATCCCTGTACCGGGTTTCTGAGCCATCTACCAAACAGCTGATCCACTCATCCAGGTTAACCACCTTGTTTCCATCTGTGTCACAGGACTCGGAGGACGGAAAGTGGATGGCAAACAACAGACTTGCTCTCTTTGAAGAATTGTGGGAACGCTGCAATGCCCCAAGTGTTTGCAACACGCCTCTGAGCTAAGTATCAATTAAAGTAAGCATACTTTTGAAAGAAAGCCAGCGTATTGCTAACTCTGGCTTTCTTTTTAATTCTCTTGAGTTTTATTTACAGCTTCTGTGTAAAAAAGAAAAGAGTCCATATGATGGCAGAGAAACATGATCTGAGCAAATCCTAATAATGTGAAAATCGGAAAGCAGAGTAAAGGGCTTAGTATAGGTAAGCGTGCCTGTCCTTTTAAGGTCTGAGTTTAAACGCAAAACTCTAGAACGTTGTGGTTTATGTAGCTGGCCTTGGTCTGGCCCGTCAGGGCCAACAAGAGCTACTAAGAAGCTCTTTCTCTTCTCTAATAGTATTTAGTGTATCAGCTGTTGCTCTAAGCTCCTTGTGGGCACAGGCTCTGTGTGAAGAAATGAACTCTGCAGGCACACCGCAGGGGTGCTATTTTCAAGATCGGTGTGATCTGTATGTCAGTCCAGTAATTCTGAGGGCCTGACTTTCGATTTAGGAGTGCTGAGGCTTGCCAGTGCCAGGAACGAAGCAGGAAGTAACAGAATTGGTGTTTAGAAGGCAACTAAGTGATGAAGGAGATATAGATGGGAGGAGGAAAAAGCAGAGTATTCTTATGCAATTCATACTTTTCAACTTGTATTTCTTTTTCACATGTTTCTTTGATTCCTTTCCCACTCCTTCCTCTGCTCTCGTTTTCTGCTTCTCGCCTGCTTAGGCTCAAATAATACATAGTGCTAGAAGACATTGGTCCTGGTTTTTGTCTGCAGAAATGTGTAGAAGAGATTAGAGTTTAAGCAACCTCAGCTCTGGGCTGGATTTTGTGTGCCTAAAACACATTAAGAGTACACCGGTTGGGCAAAAAATATAATATTAGCTCTTCCGCTGTTAGAGAAAAGTTGGTCTTAAAGTTCATGAGTCTGGCTCAACAGGGCCAAAAGGGACCTCATCTGTGCTAAACGTGATACTTTGCCTTGTTGTTTGATTGGAATAGTTCTCAAGGTCTAATCTTTCAGTTTGTCCTCTCTGGTGTAGGCTAAAAAGCTTCCTAGTTGAGGCTGAACTAAGACTTAAAATATTTTATTTTTCTGCTGTCCCTCTGAATGACCTTGGGCAAATCTAATCTCAGTGCATCTGTTTGGCAGAACCAGTGTGCCTCTCCCAGGAGTGGGAGAGGTAAGTCATTAATGTTTACAGTGTCTGAGTGTTCCGGAGGAATGAGGAGCATACAAATGCCTACAGAGATAGGCAAACTTCCAGAGCTGTAAATTGGAAATACCGTCCTTATTTAGTGTACAATAGCTAATAATTTGTGAATTGCTTTAAATGAGCATGGCTGAAGTCTGCTTAGAGTTCATATAAAGCAATAGTAATATGAGCTGTGAGCCTAAATTAAGCTGGGTCAAATGTTTGCCAGTAACGTTAGCCATGCTAGTACTAGCCAGGTTTTTTTAGTAGGCTCTTCTGTGGAGCACCCGCATGTCACCACCCTGACAAGCAACTCACCAGCTTGTTCTTCATATCTCACGCTATAGCTTACGTTGCCCCACAGCTACCATCAAAATTGGCTCAGTGAGATGAGGATCCAAGCTTTAAGTTGCTATACTGTGATGAGTCTAGTTCACCTGCATTGTGCACCTAACTGGGTGGCTGTATAAAAGCATCTAGTAAGTATGAAATGTGTAGCTGAAGGGTCCCTGCTGTTGTATTTTTAGTTCAACTCGGAGCTCCAGGAGGTACCGCTGCTTGCTGAGCACTCAGCACATCAGCTCTTTATTTCAGGCTTTGACCATCCTTAGAGAAGGATGGGGGAGCTTTCCAGAGATGCAGCCTTCAGGAGGTACCTTCCCATCCCCAGGGCCTCAGGTAATGCGCCTGGAAATGAAATGCGTTGCATTTAAGAGGAGTGAAAACAGAGAAGCACATCTGGAAAAGGAAGCAGAACCTTCTGCCTGCCCAATTTATAGAAATGGTGTGTTGTTATTTAACAGAAGGGGATTTTCACTTTAAGGTTTAGTGGAAAAACACTTCAGCACGCTATGCCAGGGGATGGTGTAGATAATGAAGATTTTAAGCTCTTGCTGACCACATCTGTGGTTTCTGTTATGTTCTGTGGTGTGGACTCTCCACTGCAATATTCCCAAGAGGGAAGGAAGGAATAAACTTAGGCAATCAAAGCATTTTTGTAATACTGGAAATATAGGTATATTCTATGTATTTTTAAAAATGTGAGAAAGCAAGAGTGATACAAAGCTGTTAAGTCTTACTTCAATCATCATGCATTTTGGCTGCAGTAGTAGTTAAACAGTTTTTCAAAAGTCCTTCTATGAACTTGGTTGGATAATGGCTTCTTCAAAGGAAATCATGTTCCTCTAATTTGCTGAGCTTCAAGTACACCAACAAACAGTGGACAAAGGCATGCTTTGCTTGTGATCTCAAAAAAAAAAAACCCAAAAAAAACCAAAAACCAAAACCCAAAAAAAACCCTGTTGCCAACATGACTCTTAAGAGCTTATTAAAGTACTAAGCTATTATGGATTAAAGCAATCTCCTGGTTTACATACAGGTTAAAAGAAAAAGTGATGAAAAGCTTTTTAGTTAAACTTCAGCACAAAGCTGAATTAATTATGACGTACCTCAAGATTTTGTTAAGACCCAGGTTAAATTACACAATATTTAAGGAACAGTGTTTTTGAGGGCTGTGAGATGGAGGTGATGGAAACTCCAAGGAGCTTTCAGGTTTCAGTGCTTTCCAATGGCATATTAAATAAAGAATCAATAAATGCTATATAATGCCAAGGTAAAGAATGAATTAATTTAAACCATTCAAGAGTACTGAAGAGTTGTTAATTGATTAACGGATGACTTGGTAAAAGCCTCAGATGTTGCTGTGCATTGCTCAGCAAAATCTGTGTGACAGGTCAAAAAAAAGACAAGTGACCAGCATATACAGGACAGAAAACAGGACTGAATGCGTGCCAGAGCATGTAAGTGTTCTTACCTGATGCCATGTTTGGTCCTCAACAACCTGGGAGGCGTGTTAGAAACCAAGGACTTAATCTAGAAGGGATCTCCAGAAACTCTCACAATCATAGAATCGTGGTTTGGGTTAGAAGGGACCTTAAAGATCAGCTAGTTCCAACCCCCCTGCCATGGGCAGGGACACCTCCTGTTAGACCAGGCTGCTCAAAGCCCCATCCAGCCTGGCCTTGAACACTTCTGGGGATGGGGCATCCACAGCTTCTCTGGGCAACCTGTTCCGGCACCTCACCATCCTCACAGTAAAGAATTTCTTCCTAATATCTAATCTAAATCTCCCCTCTTTCAGCTTAAAACCGTTACCCCTCATCTTATCTAATGAACCTGTTATTGAAACAGGTTTTCTTTTTTTTTTTTTTCGAGAAGATCAACTATAGATAGAAAGAATATTTTTCTACCCCTCTCCTGCTTTTACTTTATTATAATCTGGTTTCTTGCCTGGAGTATGGCACAGATGTGACTTGGGGCTAGCAATCGTCCTGGGAAGTGTAAGTGGCAGTGTTGCTATTAAATAGAGATCAAGTAGCCCGGAGAAGGATGAGCACAGCTTCCCTGTTGGAGCCCTGGCTGTATTTCGGTCAAGCTCATGCAGTCCTCGCCTGCCGTGCTTGTCTGCTCCCCTGGTCCCCATTACCTGCCTTGGACCTGCCCAGGAGGCACCAGGAGAGCTGGTGCGTTGGCCCTGCTGAGCCAGGAGGTGCCTGGCTCCTTGGTCAGGAGGTGCTCACCCCCTCACTTTTATCAGACTCAGGTCCTGATTTGGGGCTCCAGAGCAACCTCACTGCTGGCCCTGGCAGCCGATACTTTTGCAGTATCGGCTGCCAGGGCCAGCAGTGAGGTTGCTCTTGGAACCCCAAATCAGGAGCTGAGTGCTCACAGCATTGGCAGAAAGATTGGGAACTGCTGGTCTGGGCTGAAACTTCTTGAGCTGCCTTTACCTTATTCCTGCTGGCAGCCTTTCTAGGCATTTCTAGGTAGGTGATGCCCAGTACTTGCTCTCTGCTTTTCTTTCTTTCCCTGCCACCCTCAAAAATGAAATGGGAAAGATGAGGTACTTTCACTTAGGGGGTCTTATTCTTCCAAATTCTGGCATAGGTGTGCTGGGATGGGTAACCAAAATCCTTCTGGTGGAAGATCATAAGAGATCTGGAAAGTTAAGTTACCTGTGGTGGTCAGAAAGTTTTCCATCCTCTGAGAATCAAGGGTTAAAAATAAGACTAGATCTCTGTAGCTGGCAAAGGCTGTGACAGGATCTCCACCTTGCTGCCTGCTGGAGCTTCTCCCCTGCTGCCAGAGATGTGGTTCAGGTGTTGCTGGCTCTGGCAGCGCAGCTCAGGGGTCCCTGTGGATCCTGGCAAAGGCGTCGCCTTTTTGGGGTGCCCCCCAAGAGCCCAGCTCAGCCAGGGGCTGCTTTGGATTTCAGCAATTGCTGAGGCCATGACTTTGTTACAAAATGCCAGTCCCGTGACTGTTTACAGCACGGTTCACAAGATTGTACGTGGAACCGAAGCCAGATCTTTGGTGTTTTACCCTAATCATGAGGACATAGTTAAAAACCACTGTCTGGCCGGGCTAGGCCGTGGTGTAACATACTTGGCAGTAATGGGCTTCCCTGATGTGGTTATGAAGAAGTAGTAAGCAAGGCTGGTCTTTTTTGTGTTAAATATCCCTACGACCCTTTCCTCTTGTTTCCCCATCTCTGCTGATGGTTAACTCTTGATGAAGTCTTTTGGCTTTGCTTTAATAAACTGTAGACAAAAAAAAATAAAAAAAAATATTGCATGTCATCTCACCAAGCAGGCAGAGCTTTTTGGTGTTGTTGCACAGTGACAGCTTTTCTGGGGGTGTTTGCATCACACGCTGCGTCCTGACCTGGGGCAGGCCTGTGAACATGGCTTTCATTATCTAACATGAGTGTCCAATAGCTTTGCTGCTCTTTGTGAGCCTGCGGAGCTTTTTCCTGATGCAGGAAAGGAAATGAAAGAGGAGAGCTCTGCCGTTACCTTCACCCATTAGTGCTGGGGATGGGGATGGTAATTTCAAGAGGAAAGTGGACACTTTTGCAGTATTGACTGCCTGGGCCAGCAGTGAGGTTGCTCTGGAGCCCCAAATCAGGAGCTGAGTCTGATAGAAGTGTTGCTCTGCTTGGTTGGTGGCTCTCTCATGAACCAAGGCAGTCATCCTAGCACTTGTAGGGAGAATCACAGAATGGTAGGGTTGGAAGGGACCTCTGGAGATCATCTAGTCCAACCCCCTGCCAGAGCAGGTTGCACAGGAACGCGTCCAGGAGGGTTTTTGAGAAGTAAAGCCCAGGACAGATGGATTAATACAAGCTACAGGAAGGCCTTTTCCTGGGTTTGAGAAGAAAGCAGCAGCAAACTTTGAGCAGCACGTGGGCTGAGAGCAATCGCTCAGAGTTTATCTTGCTCATGTTTTTTTGTGATACATTAAAGCCTGCTGGATTAGGGATAACTGTTGGGTCTGATCATAGGCAGCTATGCACAAAGGTGGCTGTTCCTGTCATCTGATGGCAAGACCTGGAGCAGGCGTGGACCCTGTTGAGTCGCCCTGGAGTGTCCTGAACCTGAGTGTAGCCAAGGCACAGCCCCCTTACCCTGGAAGGCAAAGCCGTGTGCCTCCAAGAAGAGCAGGCCGGGCTGCAAAGCCCTGTGCAAAGCAGGGCACTGCTCAAAGGTGGCCCAAGCTGGAGAGCTTGCTCCAAAGGAAAGCCCATCGCAGGGAGAGCCTGCAGGTGGGGTGCTCCCTGTCTCCCTGCCCTGTGATCACCTGTGTCTCCCGCTGTAGACAGTACAGTTCATGGCAGGAAATCTTCATCCACAATAGCTACTGAAAAATTTCTCCCTTAAAGCCTTCACTGTAGAAAGGGAGAAGGAGGGAAGATCAGGTTATGGTGTGATTCACATACATTCCTCCTTGAGGAGGAAGGAGCAGACAAATACCTGAGGGTTTCACCGTGCCTTCCAGGTGACTAAGCAGCAATTTTATTTTTAACAAAAGCTAATGCTAGGAAGGTGAATGGAGCTGATGATACATCTGAAAGCGCTTGTGTCACTTCCTGCATTGTGAAAATCCGCTTAGTCTTTGAGAGATGCATTGCATTGCGTTATATTGATTTTTCTACTTCGGGTAGAGCGTGCTTTTTTGCTTTCTCCCCTGTGACAGATTAGGTCATCTCTGCTGAAGGTCACTGATGGCTTTTCAGCATCTTTTTCATTGCTGGAGGTTGGTGTTTTGGCTCCCCTGTCTGTGCTTGTTTTGGCCAGCAGATGGTACTAAATGAAAGGTTAATATTGAAAAAAAAGTTTTCTTTTGCTGAGCTCAAAGTGGAGGATAAAAGCTGTACTTCTGATAACACAGAGGCCTATAACAAACAAAAAACTATTAGAAATGCTTATATCCTCAAATTGCTTCTCTATGCAATATTGCTTTCTTTCATGATTAAAACATTTGAATTTTAAACTTGTCAGTCATGTAAATGACTGCCATTTTTATTCAGTGTGCAGTTAGCAATGTATGTTGTTTCACGTCCTTGATGGCATCTTTTCTAGAAATGAATAAATGCTAATAATTAGGCTTTTAGTAAAAACAAAGCCATAAAAGCAGTCATGAAGTGATTTCATTATTAAAAAAAAAAAAAAAAGAATTTACTTTAAAGAATGTATATCTAAAGGTAGTGCTTGAAAGCATCAATATAAAGTGTTTATCCTCTAAGATTAACATGGAATTTTCACCCACTATTTTTATCCTTTTGCCACTTCACTTTCTCTTATGTCACAGTCAGTGTAATCCATCTCTCGTTGCCAGATGTCGTCTGTCCTGCGTTGGGAGGGGTGTTAGGCCCCCTTACTCCAACTCTTTTCAGACAGGCTTGGATAAAGATCACGCGCGGCATCTGCTAGCTTATTGCTGCTTATTTCTGGAGCTCTCCCTGCTCCCGTTACGTGGAGCATATCACACACATGGAGCATATCACACACACTTTGCCAGCTTCTTCTAGTAGGGAAATCCTACTAGTGTGGCCCCTGAGTTGTTACCGGAGTCCATGGGCTGTCCCCGAGAAGGGCTGATGTGCTTCTGTGCCGCCGGTACCACGTCCCCTCTGAGCACCCTCCCTGGCCAGCAAGCAGCTTGGATGGTGTCTAAGGCACCGTGGCCCTGGGGGCTGAACACAGGGCTGCAGGCAACAAATCTGCCCATTTGGGCTCATTCTGTGACACTCCCACAGATTTTAGGGTTTTTTCCCCCCCTCTGCAAAACAAGGGTAATACTTCAATATTTCACTGCAAAGTTGTGACCTGCATTCATATTTTCAAGAAAATATATTATTGCTATTTCATTAACTTCTCCAGTCCAACCTGGTGTTCCCATCTGGGAGGAACTACATGTGGAAAAGTGAAGTACAACCATTACGAGAAAAAAAAAAAAAAAGGACTTTCAGAACACATTATTAGAAAAAACACGGTAGGAAGAAATGGTGGCGTTTTTCAGCTTCAATTCTAAAACCATTTTACATTACATCTGGGAAATACTTTCTTCCATCTAGTGTTAGAATGATATTTTGTAGATATATTTCATATATAAATGTATTTATCCTTTTGTCTCCCAGGTTTTGCACATATAAAGCTAATATGAATAGTAAAACTGATAACCAAGCATTTATCCGGAAATGCAATTTAAGATTGAAATCAAATGTGACTGAAAGGCAGGATTGAGGTTCAAAGCCCAGGTGGGCCCCGTCACTTCTCATATGGCTTGCAATCCCACCTCTCTATTGTGTGTCACTTGTCAAACAGTATACTATCACTACTGGATGGAGCATGGTAAATTATGAATGTGTGTATGCATCTGCAGAAATATAATACCGGGGAGGAGGGGGAGGAACCACAAGCATTGCATGCGTTTGCTGAGCCTCAGTACTCCGCACCTTTCGCCTTCTAAGCTGCAACCAAATGTGGAAAATTACAATCCTTAAGGAATTTGTTTCAGAAAGTGATGAGGGAGTGAAAGAGGTGTTACGCTGGAAGCTGGAGCTCAACGTTGACAATGTGAAATGTGCATCTGCTAGCTGGTAACATAAAATGGGAAAGAATGTTCTTTACAAACCTGCCCGTGATCTCCAGTTGCTTCTCCAGTTTCTGCCTGCTTTCCCCTTTGCTGCTGTGATGTGACCGCCATCTGTCCTTGCTCTCTGGAGTCCCTTTCCTCCCAGCCTGGCCCTGAGGCTCTGTTTTTTTTCTCTAGTAACTCTCCTCATGCTCCTAAAGCCTCTCAGACCCCACAGAGCTCATATCAAGCACACCTTCTTCAGCCTTCTGGGCCAGCCAGCTGCCTTCCACATCCCTCTCTATGCTCTTCCTCCCAAAACCTGTCCTTTGTATTCTGTGACACTGTCTAGCCCTTTGCCCATCATCAGTGTCTGCTGGAAGCTCTTTCTCTAATGGCCTGAGAGACTGCTGGAAGGGACCACAGGAGTTTTGATCCCGTTTTCTTCCTCCTCTACAGCTTGACTGCGGGAAATCTTGCCTGCAAAGCCCCAGGTGACCACTGTTTTCAGGCGCGCACTTCAGCGTCCTTCTCCTTCTGCTATCCCCTCCCTCCAAATGAATTTCCTGGCCAGCCTTGCTGGCATCGTGTCAGTGTCCACCTTAGACCAGCTTTTGAGCTCTTTCTTTCTGACTACTACAGGCATCACCACTGTCCTGCTGTGCCTCAGGCTGACCCATGCAAATGTCCTTATATCCAAAAGGGGTCTATATTTCCCAAGCTGACCTTGAATGAAAGCTGTAAAGGATACATCCTTCCTTTCCATCTACGCTAAACCACCTGCTCGGACTGTAACCCTTTCACATCTCTGTTACTGTAGTATGCTTCTCTCCATCCTTTGCAAACCTTCCTGCATCCTCATGGCGTGCCGAGGCAAGGACCTTGTGGTGTTTTAAGTCTGTTTTGAGTTTCCCATCTCTCACCCCTCTCTGCTCCAGCACATGAGAAGTTATTGATCTCTCCTGTGACTGCCTTCATGGTCTAGTGCCTCTGGCCCCTTTGCAGTGAGATGTCAAACCTTGCTTCTGACTTGTCCACAACAACGCCATCTAGTCTTTCCCTTTGGCTGCAAAGGCCTCGTTATGTTTTATTTCAGTACAACGGATTTCTTAAATTCCTCTGGGCTTTCCATAACAAATATTAAAAGTAAAAATTCTACTATAAATGACCATATGAATCTCCATCTAAGTCTCTTCCAAACTGTCCTCTGTCTCAACAACAGATGAAGAGGTTTAAGAGTTAGACGATGCTGCTGGCGTGCTGAGATCGCTGCCTGTCACAATGAACAATGGTGTTTTATTGGTTTGGTACTCCTGTGCTTACCTCAGTCACTTATCTCTTGTTTTGTACTAGATTTAAGCCTGTGGCAGACAGAAAGGCTTAATGGTTTTTGGCTGCGTTGCACCTCCTTCTAATTGATAGCTAGAAAACACAAGAGTAACGGACAAAATTAACCCCACTACCATTTATAGAATGAGCATCTAAACAAGAATAGAGGAGTTTACCGTTTAAATTTCTGCAGCCATAACTGCCTTTGATTGTTTGCAGCATAACCTCCCTGGAGTTACTACATCAAGGTATGAACTGGGAAGATTATCCATGCCGCCTCGCATCACTGCCTGGGACAGAACAGTCCTGTGTTTGAAAGGTGAGTTAACAAAGGGAGAATTGAAAAATGAAGTACTTGCTTTAGAAAACGGCACCAGTATGCCATTTTCTGACTCTGAAAACAGAGCTGTTTTGCTTGTGTATAAACCCGCTTGCAGAGCTGGGGCCTTGAGCCCCTGAATGATGTTTAGATATTACTTAATAGTACCATTGTATTATGTATTAAGTTGTGACATACCTCCTTAAGGACTTGTACTGTTTCCTAGAGTAATTCTTGAATTTCCCGGTTTTATTTGCCTTTTTCAGAGGTTTCTCCAGAAATCTCTATACTACTCAAATCTTTATAAACCTGTTTCCCCTCAGTTATTTGTGCTAAGTGTTCAGTACTGCTCTTGAAGCTCAGCATGCTGAGCAGGTCAGATGGATTCTTATAATTCCTACATTTTTCAAAGCCTTACATAGCATTTAAGCCACATGATTCTCTCTAAAATCAGTAAGAGCTGCGTGACTGAAATCATGTGTAATGTCCTAAAAGTGTAACAGTAGCTACCTTTCAATACTTCGACAATATTTTTCTGCCTTTGATTCTTGGGAGCAGATGCAGGTTAATTAAACTATAAACTGAGCTTGCAGTAGGCGATCATTATCACTATTTATTCAGGATTGATAAGGCTAGTGAAAATGACCCCTTTCTATACTGCGACAGGAATTGTGCGTGTATCTGTACATTCAGGAAAACAGCAACAAAGCCATGCGTATGGTCTGCCATAAATCTGAACAGCTGCGCCATTTATTCTCACGTGCAGTATAATATGGCTACATGCAAAATAAAGATTCATTGTCAAGCGCCCTGTGCGCCATGGTATACGCCCGGCATGTCAGCAAAGTTCAGCTCGCAACACTCGGAGCTTTCACATGCCAGGAGCACAGGCGAAGAAGGGAGTAATGGTATCTAGCCTAGTGCAACGTAACCACAGACAGCCCTGTAACTGATACCGCTACTCCAATCTTGTTTTTTCACTTTGGACTAGACTTTACAGCTAGTCTGCTGTCTGAGGAGGTGGAGCTGAAGCATGAAGCGGTCCTGGCCTGCTCCCGTTCGAATCAATCAAAATGGTGGCAGAGACAACAGTTAGTGAGTTTTGCCTCCGTTGTGATTTAAAATCCCGAGCTAATGTGCAAAAAAAGAAAAAAGCAAACGGAGCTGCTTAGTGTGGCGAGGTCCATAGAGCATCTGTTCCATGCACTGCAAAACACTTTTCAGTATCTTAAAGGGCTTTGGACTGGTAATTAGAGATTGTAACTGTGGTACATCAAGGAAGAACGCCTGCTCTAAGGAGGAGCTCGCGCCTGCAGTAGAGCCTGGAGTCTGAAAGGGAGACTTCACCATTAACACTGGTTTGAGAATACAAACCCATTTAGCCAGCTGCCAAGGCCTTTTAGTTACTTTCATTTCCCATCTGGACAGGATTTGAACTAGTGACACAAGGGTAAAAAGCTTGCTATCCTGTTACAAATCCCCTGAAACTTCTGCTTCCCCAGCTCTCCTTACTGGTAAAGCTTTCTCTTTAACAGCTGCCTCTCGCATCCTCTCTAGATGGGGAGGTCCTACAGCTCTGGCCTTAACATTCATGCAGTTTTACAAATAAGTTACACTTCCAGAATATCAGTAATGTTTCTAAAAAAGCCTGGCTGTCTTGAACATCCAGGCAGGCATTTGCCTAGAGGCATCTTTTAGTCTAATTGGATAATTGCCCAATACTGTAAAGGCAGCTAAGAATGCCTACCCCCTACACCCCCCCCCCCCAATTTTTCATGTTATTTGCATGTATTTGTCTAACATAATTAGCAAAATGCACAAAGTAGCTGTTGATGTTAATTACAAGGCTGCATCTGGAAATACTTGTAGCATCTATTTTTGATGGGATTTTTCAATTTGAAAAACACAATCAATTTTTAGAGCAATAGATAAAGCATCATTTTTCATCTCTGAGAAGAGAATGTATGAACAAGCCCCTTAGGAGTCTTCCATTAAAAGAAGCTTTCATAGTTCCTGCCTCAACTTTTGATTGCAAGGTATTATTAAATACTCTGAAATTTCATTAATTCAGAAGAAAGTGGAAAGAATTCCCCCCCAAAACTATATTTTCATTTTTCTCACGTAAAATTCCTCACCTTGGAATATATCTTTTGTATAGTTAGAGTAACTTATTCCTATATTGAAGATGTGGTATCAGGTGCACTGCAGACTCTGGCGTCTTAAAATACTACTTAACAGCCTTGTTCATACATGCCATAAAATTCTATTACGGTGCATGCTGTTAAACAGCTCACTTCATTAGGAAGAAATGGCAATTACTTCTACGTTTTTACATCTATTCTTTTCTGTACACCTCACTAGGAAACTCTCAAAAAACATTCATACAAATTTGGGTATCCAATAAACTGTTTGAGTCTTATTTAACAAAAACTGAAAAGCAATTGGAGAGACATAGGAGATGACAGTGTAAATTACATTTAGAAAATGTTTTTCTTATGTCTAAAAGATTTTATTTAACATAAATTAAGGCAAACAATTCTAGATGCTATCTATTTGTTTTGCAGCTGGAATATTTTTAATAAGCAAGTGTTAGCAGTAATGTTTTGCTCTTTACTTTGTTAGTGTAATGCGAACGATCCCGTAAAACAATTTATGCTGGAGCTTCAGTTGCTTCTGAAACGTCAAGGTCCCTTTCCATCAAACCCTAAATCTGGCACTAATGGTTTATATGAGGCAGAAGCCGGGAGGGAATTTGGCTTCTGTAGAGAAAGCACCACTCTCTCTTGTAGTGATTCTTCAGCCCATGGTCCACAGTTCCCTGCCCAGGGATCACACGCTGCTTAAATGTATATCAAATACTGTGTTTAGCAAGAGCCAGACAGTGGGTTGCTGACCTGCGTTGCGATGATTTTTAAATTTTTTTTGTGATGTCGTCCTTTCGATGTACTACCTTTGCTGATGGTTAGCAACATAAACCGGTTTTTGTTTGGTGCTTGGCATAACAGGGCCCTGTGCCAGGGAAGGCTGTGCCCTCTGAGGCACTATAGTACAAACTTGGGGGTGGGAGGGAGCTGGCTCTGCTTCCCTTGCAGTGAGCATCACTGCTGTGAAGCCGCCATGCTGGCCTCCTTGCACTGAGAGACATTGCAATCGTTTATTTTGCCAAAGGCAGGAGTTTCACAAAGTGCAGAAACATGCTGGACCACTGTGGAGTACGAATGGCTAGTGGACTAGCAGTCTGCCTCAGAATACATACGGGAGACTTGGATACGCTCTTAAAACAACAAGAAAGTGTAAATATGGGAAAGTCTTGGCTGTAACAGTATCTTGTTGAAATATTTTTGTGGATGCTTAGGAAACGAGCGAAGCGTTCAGTTAAATAACTGATTTTTTTTTACAATTTTACATAGTCTGGGGAATGTCCATACTGGGATAAGTAAGCAGCTTCAGACCCCAGCAGAGACCTCGGGGACTCTCAGTATATACACAAGAGGAAGCTATAGCAGGTCCCCTGGTGATTTAACTTGTTGTTTTTGTGGTTAGAGGCATTTCAATTAGGAAACAATTGCTTTCCCCTGAAGGAAGAGTTCAGGATTTTTGCAGGGGTTAAAGCCCACAGGCCCCTATTTAGCTGAGAGATAAGAGTGAGCAGCTTCTATTTATGCCATGCAGCTGTTGAAATGAGCACATTGCTGGCTGGAGGCATCAGCACAGCTGCTTTAAGTAGCTTATTGAATCTGAAGCTTTGCTGTTTACTGCTGCCCTTTTATTCCTTCTTAAAACACAGACAGAAAAATCATGTTTGTTCTCACAGAATAAATACCTGTTCCACTCTTTCTCTAGGAAAAAAAACCTGCTCGCTTCTGAAAAGCGACACAGGAAGTCAAATAATACTCACGTAGACTTATCTCAGTTTTCCGGAGCCTGGACAAAGCAACCACAGCGTGTGCGGGAAGAGGTCGAGCCCTATTCTCAGCCTTCAGGGTAGGGAGTCAATACTCAGACACCGTATGTTTTATACAGCGCCCCATACCACACTATATTTCTTCCCCAGCACCAGCCAGAACCCCGCATGGAAGAGCCCAGGGCTCTCAGGGCCCCCAGTAAGAGCCAGAGCCAAGAGCAGACCGACTGGTGCTGCAGCTGGTGTCAGTCTTCACACCAGCCAGCAGTGCCCATAATCATAGAATCTTCCTGGTTGGAAAGGACCTCTGAGATCATCGAGTCCAACCATACACACACAAAAAAACCCCTACAATCTCTGCTACTAGAGCATGCCCTGAAATACCAAATCTACACGTTTCTTAAATACCTCTAGGGTCCTTTTTGTTCCTCTCAGGGACAGTTAACTTCCTTGCTGTCAACCACTCCATGCATTAGGGTAGGGTGGTTGCTTTTCTTATGGCTCCCTCTCATTGATCTAGCACCAGGCGGAGGATTTGGAAATAGAACAGAAACCATCCTATGGGGAGGCATCCCGGAGCTCTGAGCCTGTCCTCGGCAGGGCAGGGTGGAAGATGCAGGAGGGAGGGTGGAGGTCAGTACACTGAACTACTGCTGTTCTTCACCCCCTCAGTGTATGTAAGAGGCAGAGTAGATGCTGAGATGCCCTGAGCTGGTTCCAGTTTGTACTGGCTGTGCAGAATCTGAATTACAACCAGGTTTGGAAAAACAGCTTCAAAGCACAAAGGTTTTACATGGCAACCTCTTCTCCCGGCTTCTTTCCCCATGTGGAGCCTGGAGAACTATGCTCCCGCGTGCTGTTTTCCTACAGCCTTTGATACATGCACATAAAATGCTGTAGCACTGGTTGGTGCCTCACAGGCATGTAAGAAAAAGGGAAACAAAAGAGATTGCAAGTCTATATAAAATTCAATAGAATAATTAAATCTCATGCTGCTGAGGCAATGTATAAATAAAAAATGTAGGCTGTCACCTGTACTTTACGTTTATTTTAAAATGTGATGTTATTAAGTAGAGCATGTCACTTTGTTAAATTATTTTATTATAGATACCTATATACAATGTGAATTCAAATCAAAACAGCTGGCTACTAAGGAGCTAGAAACAATGCAGTTCCTGTATGAGCTAGTGAAGAAAGTTAGCCTTCATTTTAATTTTAGATATGGGCCTGGAAACATTATGAAGCTTAAATTGAATAGTATATAATGAATAATTTCAATCACACTGTAACTTTATCTAAAATTGAGGAACCATTTAAATATCTTTCCAGAGAAGAACACCCCATTCTTTTGTGAAAATAGGGTTCCAACAATAGCAGTACTTTAATGAAAGCCCTTATTGAGAATGGAAATTAATTACTCAACTGCATAAAAGGACTTATGATGAAATCAATACAGTAGAAAATTTGTAATGTTAATTCAAATCTAAATTGACTATGGAAAAAAAAAACAACTTCAAAGGAACTACTCCAATGGGAATCTTCCGCTGACTTCAGGAGGTGTAGGCAGGGCTTGTAATTATAGCAGAGCTGTAAGAAATGACTGAAAAAAAGACAAGCAATAAAGGAGGACATCAGCCTGTACGCCTGGATGAGTAGGTTCCCTGAAAGCACTGTGGAAATGGGCTCCAGATGTTGTTCTCTTTGTGCCGTGGCTGCACAGCCACCAAGTTTCCCAGTGCACCAGCTATGTGAGGCCGGTGCATTTGGCTCCCTGCTGGGCCCCGCAGTATCTTCTGGCACAAGAAGGTGTTTTTATCATCCAGGGAAGAAGATTGACTGTAAGTCTGCACGCCAGCAGGTAGAGCTTCTATAAATCACAGGCCTTAATAATGTCAGGATAGTGTCAGACTAACCAGGCACCTGGCAAGTGCAAAGCTATTACCGGGCCACCTTGGCCTGACCCCAGGGCTTCCCCAGCTCTATCCAGGCACCAGCAGTGAGTCCCCTGTGCCCATGGTGTAAAGTGTCTGTGAAATGTAGCCCAGGTTCTGCCCTCGCTGCTGCAGGTGCCGTCTCCGTCTCTGGATGTGCAGATTATAAGACTGCTTTGGCACTCTAATCATCCGTGTGCCAAGGATTTACACATCCTAGCATCCCTCTGCAGGTCAAGCCCGTGAGAGTGCCAGGTTATTGATGCAACTTATCTGTTGTTACTCAAGGTAAAAATCCCTGTCACTGTGGCGCTTGCAACTGGGAGAGAAAGAAGTAACTCATCCAGAAGTCTCCAAAACCTGACACATCCCATCAGTACCCCACAAATACGCTAGAAAACCAACAGGAGCGGAGCACTTCAGCAGCTCTGAGGCTTCCTGTGTTTGTAAGGTGAGTCCATAAAAACGCCCTACATCCGCTCCTGCTGTTTGAGATCCAGATGGTCATTTAGGACTGCACTGAAGACTGCCTGTGCACACGGGGGAAAGGGCTTGGATGCGATGGGAAGCGTTAATTTCCCAACTCTAGGTACTGCTGTGAACAGGCTTCTGAGCTGGGAAGAGGCAGAGTTGGGTTAGGTAGATGCACACTCCAACACCAGTCGGTGCCGTGGGGTACTTTAAAACTTTTTCACACACCTAATTAAAAATGGTTATGCTGTTCATCTAGTATATCTGGGCTAGAACTTACATGATCTACTTCGGGCTATGATATAGAGACAGTTATAAAAGGAAGAAAACGGCTATTCTGAATAGAAAAAGCTCCCAAACGATAATTACAGCATCACCATGTAGATATGGCAATTTAGCTACAAATGTCACCACAGTAACTCAGAGCGGATGCATGGCATACTCCATTCAACGTGCTAACTGCTGAAACTTGGTTTTCCTTTTCCCCTGGAATTTTTTTCTCCCCTTCTATATAGGTTGGTTTTGGGTATTTACAAGCAACCCCCGTAAACTGTCATACATCTGGGCAGAATTGACCCTGAAATGTATTCACCATACTGCGTGCAGCCAGGCTTACGCTAATAACAAGTGCTCTGAAGAAATAGGTTAGCTGCAGCATTAATCTGCTTTGTAGCCTGGGTTGAAGCAGGACTAATGCTGTGAGCTCCGCTAGCTCTTGGGAGCCGCACGCCACCCTTGGGAAGCGATGGCTGAGAGGCTGAGGACCTTCCCAGGGTAACGGTATATTCAATACACACCCAGCTCTCGGGGCTGCGAGGCAGCACCCGCCCTCCTCCCTCTTTCTTTACACGGCTGGGAGGAAGCTTCAGCATCGACCCCATGCTCCCCCTGAACAGAAAGAAAACCCCCCCATAGTGTGATGAGGGGAGTAATACATATAATACACTGAAGTGGTGAGGATTAGGCTTCCAGCAGAAGAAGGTGGTTTCTGTGTCGGTTTGGAAGCTGCCCGACTGGTAACGAATGACTAAAAAAAAAAAACAAACAAAACTAAGAATAAATGAATAAATGAGCCTTGCTGTTTGGCTGTGACATGCACATTCAGCGCAGCTGGCCAGGTCCCGGGAGGACGGCCGTGTCCTTGCCCTTCCACAGCCTGCCCTGTGAGCGCTCTCATTTGAGGCCAAGGAGATTTTTAGATGCCACAGGATAAAGGCTTTGAAGAAATGACTGTTATTACTGTTCTGATTGTTCTTATTACTGTCATAATTAGGATGATGGTAAGAGCTGAAAGCCTGAAAGATTAACCCATTGGTACAAGTTCAGGTAGCTTCTTGAATTCTCAAGCTATTTATATACAACAGGCAAAAGTCAGAGTGAAAAGGGAAGCTGGTTTATGAATCTGTTCGGGCAGGAGTTGAGCTGAACGCGCTCCAGCCTGCAGCTGGGAAAGCTGTCCCAGACTGAAGGGGGAGGAAAGGTTTGATTAATTTTCCAACAAGGGCCTGTAACTTGTTGTCCTTTGTATTAAATATAAGTAAAATTCTGTAGAATTTGCAAGTAAAACTTGTATCTCACTTGTGTAGTAAACATTTTGTTTATTGCTGCAGGATTTGCTGGATGCCCTTACACAGGTCCATTGCAGTCTCATGAGCACGTTAAAATGTATTTTAGACACCTCTCTATGGTGCTCAGATACCAGGAAAATTCCTCTTGGATCCTTCCAGGTACGACTCCTCATTTTGCACTGTCATCCTGCGATGCATCATTCTGCTGTATCACTGTGGCCAAATCAATTCCCCGGCCCATTTCATTAACCCATGTGGCTCCAATACCTACCTCTTCTTTACCACACGGAGAATTTTTTTGCCTGCACAAAGGTACAGGAGGAGTTTTCTGCTAGGGAGAAGATGTAATGATGGTGAACAGCAAGCAGGCAACACCGCGGAGTTGGATGGTGGGACTCGACACATGGGATCAACCTTTCCGCTAGCACGTATGTACATGGTGTTGTCTCAGGATAGTAAAAAGCACATTGCTTCAGAAATGGGACCAATGAGAGGTTGGCCACTGCGTCACCTGTGTTGACAGCATGTAACCCTGCTGCTACGTTGGAGTACTGTACTAACCAGGATAAGAGAGATCATGTCCTGGCCCAATATCTCTTGGTATAAATTTTTCACTATTTGTCATCTTTTCACCCACACTTCCCTGCATCTGAGGGTGGGAGAACACTTTGGCCTCGTGTACTTAACCTGTGTTTTCACATGCATAAGCACATACTATTGTAAATAATAGCGTAGACCTTCAGTAAACATTCAGTGCTGTGGCCTGGAAAGAAAAAGTGCTCTGTTTGCACTGTAATATGCAGCTATGTTAATTGAAAAGGGTGAAAAGAAAGAGTCTTACCAGAGCTGACATTGTGGGAAAGGTCAGAAATATTCCTGAAGCTGGTGGAAGGGAAAAGTCTTTGCAGTAGAAGCATGCTCCTGGGTTTGCTTGCAAGATGTTTGTCCATGCTTATGCCAGAAGTAATTGTTAACACTTGGAGCTCCATAGTATAATAAAAGTGCTTCTTTTTTAGGGCTATATATCAAACTATCTGGAAATTAGTGGGGGAGGAACTGGGACAGGATTTCTTAGTTTTGCAGGAAGCTTCTCCTGATCTCATTCCTTTCTTAAAGCTTTAGTTTTGCAAGGAATTTCAGCACCTGTTCACGGGCCTGTTCTACTACGTTTTAGTTTCATAGGCACCTTTGAAGTTGTAGCTGAGTGTGGCTGTTTTGGGTAGAACATTAGAGCAACTCCTGTTATTGCCGTTCTAACGCTATGAGGACGTACCCTGAAAGCTATTTCCCTTCTGCTCTGTCAGCTGGAAACAGCCTATCACGCAAATCCCTACCTCGAGACCGAATTGTAATCAGCCTGTTCAGATCCTGGTGCCAAAGTATTTGTCGGAAGCAACCTGAAGCTTTTTCTCAAGAGTGAATAATGGAATTGGATTTACTCCATGTTATATGGCACTGCTGTCAAGCATCCCATTGACTGAAAAGTGTTTAGTGATTAAAAGCTCCAAGTCAGTAAAGGAATGCAAAGAATTTAATTAAATTATGACATCTACGTGTCTGGCAAAACGAAGCAGAAATATCCCATAAGCATAGGTGCATTACCATTGATAAGCAAGAGTAAATAATATGTGTAATAATTACTACAACAATGAAGGTGAAATAATAGCTTATTAATATTTTTTTCTAGACTAAAATCTAGAGAAACCACACATTGCTGCAAAGCATTTATTTTAATTCTTGTTAAAGAAAAATTCTTCAATTTACATATTTTGCTTAGTCCTATGGAAAAAGAAAAAGAATTAGAGAAAAATTGAAAGATTTTAGAAAAATAGTCTACTTAAGCACTGTTTCTAATATTAATTCTGTAGCTATTGATATGAAGCTCAGGTCTTGATTATTTTTTTTTTTTAGATGGTATTGATACCATGTGGTATCCCTGCTCTCTGCTTGAATTTGTCCTAATTATGATATCAAATAGTCAATACGAAAAAGATTTCTGCCCTACACAAAGGGTTGATTTTATGTAGAAATATGAGACGTGTAAGCACATGGATATACATTACAATGAGATTTCCATGCTGTGATTAACTGAGTATAGGTCAAATTTTATTTTAAATCATATGATAATTATCCTATGAACATGAATGTGCCTCCTTAAGGCATACTTCATAGAACTGAATTTTAATGTAGTTAATAGTTTACCACAGATTCTCATTTTTAAAATGTCAGAGAAGCCAAGAAAAGCAAAAAAAAAAATCATCTAATATTCAAGTCCCAGGCTAAGCTTGCTGTTCAGTCATGTAAGAAGCAAACAGACATCACCGAGCCCTGGCCTGAAGTTGTATCATGGGATGTAATGTCATAATTAGATGTCAGATGGCACTTTTCCGTTTACCAGGCTCACGCTGTAGATGAGCACTGGCTCCAGGGATCAGGCAGTTCAGATGATGGAGTAAGGTTGTCCCAGATACCATCTTTTGTACCCTAATACAGCTGCTGTGGGCCTGATCCAAATTCCACAGTCACAGGTCCTGTCAGGAGTACTTTAGATAGCCTTTCCTGCAAACCCCCCAAAACTGCTAAATGATCTTTAAAATCCTCTCAAGACCAGTTTTCTGTGAAGTTATAGACCTGTGCTTATGTTGCCTACTGAAGACCGCTTGTGCTCTTTCATAAGGTCTCCTCTCTCATGTCTCCTTCATGCAGATAGACTAATGAAATACTTGTATTAAGGGACTATTACACCCTTTAAAGACTTTCTTTGAACTGTCGAAAACTTGCGAATGGAGTATGATATTTCAGGCCA
This sequence comes from Larus michahellis, assembly GCF_964199755.1. Lineage (NCBI taxonomy): Eukaryota > Metazoa > Chordata > Aves > Charadriiformes > Laridae > Larus > Larus michahellis. Next base: position 41,210,673 of record NC_133901.1, read on the forward strand.
AAATCAGGCTAGCCAGTGATATGAGACTGTGAGGCTAAAACTGATATTTTTGGCCATTCTGTCTCCTTCCTTGGTACTGCCGGCGACCACGTCGTATAATCCTTCTCCTGAACCAATAAAGCTCCACAGATACACAGCACCTGATCTTGCTTTTCTGTCCAAGCTGCCAGTTGCCCTCTACTCTCTGTGCTAATTCCAGACTAGAAAGAAAATAGCATACCAAGCTGTTAGAAAGCAGCCCGTTATTCTGATAACTAATACTAATGGGGCACTTGGGTGTTCCTGGTGCCATTTGGTTTGGGGGACCCAGGAGACCCTCCAGGCCAGCTGACAGCGTGTAGCTGGACAACACTGATCTAATATCCCTCCCTATAGAAATTCATCCCTGGTGCATCCCTTCTGTGAGAACTTGGTGTGGAATCTGTTACGGGTTTCCAGTTGTTCTGCATCTGTTTTATGCTGACAAAACTATTGGCAGATCCGTGACTGGCAGTGGAGAAATCCAGAAACAAGCCTTTTGTTCTTCATGCTTGAGAAGCAAATATCTGAATCTGGAAATTAAATTTGAGTTTCTTGCCAACATCTAGCAATAAAAATTTGATCGCAAGATGTCTCGTATGTTGGGCCAAATTTTCCTAAGCCTTTCCTTTGGGAAACAGTAGAGATACCTAGGGCGGATCATTCTGGACTTGAAAAGCTAGAAACATCTCTTTCCTTTTTTAAATTGTACATAATAAATATGCCCAAATGTATTTTAGCCAAAAGGATGGAACAATTTAATCAGTCCTCCCTCTCAGCCACTGGTATAATTGCAGGCCAACTCAGAGCAGCCAGTCTTGAGAGACCAAATCTTTCTGCCAGAATAACAGGCTGTTTGTCAAAGAACACCCTCGTGAGGAAAGACAATATTCCCACGCAGGTCTGATCAAAGCAGGTTTTTTCTGCCACTGCCGATATGCACAACTAAGCAACTTCTTGCAGCTCTGTTGCTCCGTTGGAACTCATCCGGACACCTGGGGTCTGGTGTGAGTTAATGGATAAGGATTAGTTATTTGCCAGCCTAAATTTTCCCAATCTATGATTCCTTTCCCCAGCTCAGGTTGCTGTATGGTTTCACAGTAAAATACTTCTCATTGGCAAAAACTCGAAAGTGTCTGTTTGAACGATGCGTGTGCTTCCTTTGCCATCCTTTAGGCAGGCAAATGCAGGGCCGGCACCTTGGGTTGAAGAAACACGGCCATGGTCTCCATATTCCCTAAAACTCTGCCGTTGCTGATAATGTGATAATCTTCTAGTTCAAAATAAATGGGGGCAAGCAGGATCTCCTCTGCGCAGGGAGTCGGACCCTCCAGCTGAATTCAGCCCCTTGCGTTGTAGTCAGCTCATGTATCCCATACAATTGCTCCCAGCAATTTTGAATCGATTTTGTTAGTTCCTGATCTTCTTCCCCACACCTTGTCTTACTGAAGTTAGTCAGCCTGGTGTGAAAGCACGAAGAAAAGCATGAAGAGGAAAAAATGTAAGGCAGTGAAGTATATTGAATGTGCACAATTATGGGGGGGGAAAAGAGCAAATCTATTCTCCTCCAAACTGTAGACCTGTGAAAGCTGTTTTTAAAGCTGATGCAAGGTTAGTAATCTAACTGCTGTTGTCCTCTTTTTCCTGCAAAACATTCCTGTCTATGGCAGAATGAGCTGGAATCAGTAGTTAAATCCTCTTTAAATAAGCAGCGGTTTCTAAATTGTTTTTGAGCTTAACACATGGCAGGCGGGCCCTCCATGGCTGCCCTGCCTGGAAGGCATCTTTGGTAGGATAAAATGAACTATTGCACCGGCGTTCCAGGACATCAACAGATCTGTGAGGGCTCCAAATATCGCTTTGTAGTAGCTGCCAGGATCACATCTGTTACCTGTTGGGGTGATGCTCAAATGCCTCTGATCTAAACCAGGTGTCAAAGTCAGCAGAATCCAATCTATAATGTATGAACTCCTACCGGAGCTTAAAATTTGGCGTTTAGATGGAATGTGTCTGTTCCATGCCCTTTATCTCTGTCCTTCACAAAAGACCATCAATTCTCAGCTGAAAAACAGCATCCGTGCTTTCGTGTTTTGCGTTCGGCTCTGCAGGCTGTCAAAGGTTCTCGTGGGAATGACCTCACAAACTCTTCCGTAATAAAATTCTGCAGAAAAATCACAGTGCAACCCGGAATATCTGCTCGATTTACACTGCAACACATGGAGCAGCACTTCTGGTTTCTACCTTGTGTGCCATGGCAAATTCTTGTGATTCTGAGCAGTGAAACGGCTGAGTGTATGCACAGCAAGGCAGATGGGACTGATTTATTAGAGTTCAGTAGGTTATCATTACTGTAGGAAGAGGTAATGACATATACTCTAATTAGAAAAAATACTCAGTGGTTAGGGTGAATGAAAGGCTAGAGCTGATTTGACCCCAATCAGTACAAATGAGGATACAGTGCTTCATCATGCAGACAGCGCCAATAGCATCGGGGTTCAAAAGCCATCTGGTCCTTCCAGCCTTTAAAAGAAACGTGCTCAAGGGTGTTTCGAGGACTGTTGTGTGTCAAACTTTGGTCTTTTCATGCAAATGGGAGTGAGCTGGGCTTCTGGAGGGCAATCGCTTTAATTCTTGTTTAAGTCATTGTAATGTCTGGGAAAATTTTAGCATGCTGGCAGAATCGGTACCAAGATGACACCCACCTACTGCCCATGTCTGGCCTGAGAGTCGTTGATTACACATTAAAATATGAACTCCATCTCCTGGTCAGCCTTACTTTAGGGACATCCATGGGTTTGCAAATCACAGTACAAAGAGCTAACCAGCAATGGGGTTACTGGCTGCTGTTGTTTTTACTGTTTCTGAGATCCTTACATAGCTCAAATGAAAGTAAAATTGAATTTATCTCACTGAATGAAACATTAATAATAAAAGGTATCCAAGGATATTTCCCAGCACTATGATGGAATTCAGGTTGCTATCTAACAATTGCTACCGATGAGCTACATGTTTTTATACTAAAAGTACAAAACCACTCAAATATAGTGGAATTATTTGAGTAGGACACAGCATTTTAGACATCTGCAAATGTGGGGTAAGAAGCTCAAAATTGTCATAAATGTGTTAGCTGGAAGCCTTAGCTAAGCAGTATTTTATATTCACGTGCAAGTAATAGAACTACCAGTTAATTTGGCTGAGTGCAGCCGTTCTCGTTTCTCAAAATGTTTTGGGTGGTGTTGGGCTTGAAGAGGTATCAACATATCAGCTTGCCCTTTGATCTCATATTTCTGGACATTTTTGCAAGTCTAAGGACTAGAAAAGTGTATTTAAGCTGTGTTTAAAAGGAGATGTTTAGGCTTTAGAGCATACTTTCAAGGCAACGGAAAAGCGAACGGAGGTTTTTCACATCAATTACAGCAGATGCAGAAAGGGGGAAGGCAAGTCTAAACCAGCTGGATAAATAAGAGAAAGGGTTCACAACAGCCCAGAGAAAAAAGGGTATTTAAAGTTTTACTCATCTCCGTATTTAGCCCCTTCCCAGCTTTCAGGGGAGAATGTGCTGTTGGCCCTCTGGTTCCACTAATCTTTTAGCAAGGAATAAAGCAGCCTGGGGATTTTTGTGTGAGGACGTAAGGTCAGGTGCGTGACGATGAACTCTCACTGGGTATCACAGCCTGAGTCCCAAAGGGGCCCGGAAAAATGAAAGCGAGTATTAAAGTATGTTACAGCCTTGCAGTAGCTTTTCAAGTCGAGCTTAGGGTATTTAACTTCCTGTTATTAAAACGTGCAATTAGCAGTCAAGGTCTTGGAGATAGTCACAGCCTTTGTGTTTAAAATATTTCACTTAGGGATGAAGTCTTTAATTTCTAATGGAAGCTATTTCAGGAAGAATATATATATGGAAGCCTGACTTAAACTTACTGTAAATTATTTGATAAAGAAACCCTGCTTCCATATAAGCTGAAATATGATTTGGGGGGGGGGATTTATATGCTAGTTTGGAATATCAGGAAGCTCCAAAAAAAAAAGAAAAATCAATCCTGCAGCTACTTAGCTCAAAAATTATGTTAATTAATTAGTAAAAACATAATTTTACCTGAGTAAGTGTAGCAGCATAATTGCCATCTCTCCTGAAAAAAAATCCCAACCCACTAATGATTTTACTTCTTGTCATTCTTTCAGAGTCGTGGCATTCCAAGCAGCAGAAAACAAATGCCCTGCGACAGACTGAGGGAACTTTATCCACTGCAGCATCCTTTTCCATAAATGTATCTTCTCCCCGCGTGACACGACCCACAGAGGAAGCCAGACGCACCTGAGGGAAGCTGCCTTGGTGCAGGAGGTTTGCCAAAACACGAGCGTTGCCCCAGCAGCGTGGGATTCTTCACTTCTTACAGTGGCTGAACGGTGTAACTTTTAATTTATCCATTCAGATCTTCTTCCTTTCAGTATTGCTTTGGATTTCTGGGTATCATGTTCACATTGCAATTGTGCAATGAGGGCTTATGCAAAACATAAGCACTGTATTCCAAATATAATTAAAATTTCTAGTTGCCTCTCTCCTTGAAAACGTATTTAAAAGAGGTATATGTTATCATCCATATCCAACTTGCGTTGGAATGGAAAAAATAAATCAGGTGAGGAAGACTTTGTCATAAAGTCTAAATGTGGAAGAGGATTTCTCAGGTAATGTATCATATGACTTAGAATATTAAATATTACTAAGAGAATTACTAATATTTCTAATAGAATATGAATGATTAGACTTTATGGTAGTAAAAGAATATCATATTTAAATTTGCCAAATACAACAACTTTGTAATTTTTGCTTTTTTATAGTTCAAGAAACCTAACAGAAATACAAATAAGGAAAAATACAACCAAACCTCCATTAAAGAAGTGACAAGGTCCAAAATGCAAACTGAACAAGATTTGCTTATTCTGTGCAAGAGAAACCTCTCGCTGGTACAACACTTGTGTGGCTTTGATGCCGAAAATAGGGAAGTAGCCTTGAAATAAACTTTTCATATTAAACCGGCTTTCTTTAGTTGATCAATATTGGCAAAAAGGTCTTATGACAACCACAGTTTTAAAATTTAATAACATACAACAATGCATAGTGTATCCAACTTCAAAGTACATTGTAAACACATTCTGGAAAGGCACAGACTTTGCTTTTCTTGGGGTTTTTTGTTTTGTTTTGTGGGGGGTTTTTTGTGTGTCTTTTTTTCTTATTTAATTCTACACTGCAAAAATTTACCCCTAAAAGGATTAGCTAAAATGGAGTTGAGATTCCTCACCACTTAGTTTAGTTCTTTAAATGTATGGACGCTGATGTTTACCTCTTTTTGGTAGAGATCGATCTTTCTTCTTCGGCCAATTCTTTTTCACACCCCTGGTCCCTGCCCTGCCCAGGCAGCTCTACAGAAACTAAAGAATCTACAAACAGTTGCTAAAGTTGAATGTGGATCCCTTCCAGCGTAGAAAAACCATTAAATTGAACTGGTTTTGTTTACTACAGCTGTACCCAAGGTCAAGATGCTCCAGAAAACGGATATTTCAGTCACAGACGCAGTTTAAAAAAGATTAGAAATAATTAATACAATTTTACGTTTGGTAACTGTTTAAATTCCATTGGCTGACAATGATGTGGAGAACTGAAAGTTTGATGGGGCAACAGCAGGTTTCCCCTTGGCTTCTTTACTTCGCTCCTTCCCTTCTGACTTTTAACATATGAAATAAAATTAAAAAGTTGCTGCCTGCTAAAATAAAAATGTCACAGTTCTGTGATCACAGATCTTTTTGCCTTGTCTGGAAGCAACTCAGAGAATGCACTATTCATATGTGGCTAATATTCAATAACAATAGATGATAGGAGTCGGGATTTTGGTAGTTTAGGTTTTACATCACATTTTACTTTTTACTGATTGACACCCCAGTAATACCAATAGGGCTTAAACACTGGGGAACTAATGTATCAACCACAAAGCCTCTGTTAAGTGGGACAGGAAACAATTTAATGCTAAATTCTTCCATTTCTGGGCGAGCAGCTCGGTAGACTTTGGTCTGCGGCTTCTTGGGTGCAAAACACTGGCATGTCCCCCTCACTTCCATTAGGGCTATGGGTTTACTGGGCACTTCTGCAAGAAAAAAGCCTGGTGTCTGAAGCTTATCATCCAGAAATGTAGACTGCTCTTGAAGATTTGACTTGGTGGCTTACTCAAGTCCATACAGCAATTCTATAGCAGAAACAGGATGCAAAATTCTGGGCCCCAACTCTGTGGCCTTAACTCCGATGCACTACAGAACTGTGGGCCGTTAACTTTAATGTGAAAAGAATTTATTTTTTTCAGAGTGAGAAGAAATGCAACTAAACAGCAGTATTCTGTGTACCGCTTAACCGTATCTTGTTAGTGCAGTATTATGTTGACACGATGACACCTTTTATCCAGGACAGTACTCACAGGTAACTAGTGGTGTTAATGAGCAACGTGCAATGAGTTCAATTCTGAATTCTTTTGTCTCTGCTCTGAGCTGAAGAAACCGACTTTTAGCCTTTCTTGAACTGCTTGGAGTAGGGCTTGACAGGAGCCTGATGGCCTTCCTGTTCTGCTCTCGGGAGCATTAATGTCACACATGAAAGGGAACCACATATTAATTAATGAGAGTAACTTTAGTGTATCATTTTTCTGCTAGTCCTCCTTAAAGGCTATTGTGAGAGCACAGAAGCATTAATTTACAAAGTTTCAGAATCATTTTCCACAGAGCCTTTTGTTGTGGTTGGGTTTTGATCATAAACTCCATCTTGGTATTCCACTGATGGATTTGAACGCATTGGGAATAGTTTTATTGGCAGTTAAACATGTGCTCACGCAGTTTCCACGTATTAAAACTGGAAGGGAGGGCAGGAGCAAGGCAGAGATAAAATTTCTGTTGCTTTAAAAAATCATGATTTAACATGATTTAACACCTTGTCAGATGAACAGAACAACAAAAGAACTCGGTCTTGGAGGTTTTGTCATCAGATTAAAGGGCTTCCGTGGTGGTAGGGAACTTTACAAATAGAATTCAGTACCAGAAACTCTGTGGAAGAATAATTCACTTACAGGAAATATCTGTTAAATTGCAACTAATTAATTAAATAGGTCTTCAACAGCAGATGTCACTGAAGCCTTAAAATTTCAAAGAGGATTTCAGAAGGCAGAGGAACTGAAACAACTGAGCCTTGGTGTTACTTTAACCTTAAACATAGTTAGTATGGACATTCCTTTTATTACCCTGGGAGCCTCTTCTCTAGGAGATGCCACAAATTGATATTCTTTATCACGCTCATTATTGTTGTTACTGTTATATTTGACTCCATCTTCACTAATTTATGCCTGTGTTTATTTTTTTTCCTTAAAATTACCTTTCATATTGATAGCTCAACTTTATCAGCAATAATACCTGTAGGAGGTATTAGGATAAAGATTATTCATAGTAGCCTTCAATCTTCAGCCCCTGATTAGATTTAGCCTATTACATACAACCCTTAGAAAAGAATCTGTTGTTGTGGCCTTTTTAATATATTCACTTAACTACCAGTAGTGATGTTTTTCTGTTCAGAGAAGGTAGTGACAAATGATGCTTAAAACGCTCCCAAAGAGAAGGAGGATCAGGGGGAAACACTGTTTGTTTGGGTGCCTCGGGCCACCCCTTTCGATGGCTGGCTCAGCCCTGAGTCTGTGCGGGTCTCCTCCCTCTCCCAATGTGGGTCAGCCAGCGGCTGGGATTGTGTCCGCTCTGGTGGGCTCAAACACCAGCGGTTTGCAGCCCTGTGAGTCCGTCACTGGGGCGGGCTGCCCCACTGACCTCAATCAGGCCGGGATCTACATCTGCCCTGCCGAGACAGGGCTGAGGGAAAGGGTGCTGGCACAGAACCCAGAGAAGGAGCGTCCTGAATAAAGATATTAGAGAGGCTTCTTCGCATGGTGTTAGAGTGATGTCAAGCTGCTGAGTTGTCCCACTTTTCACGTCTTTTTAATAATGCTGCTTAAAATGGAAGGAAGCTTAATTTGTATCAGTATTTGTATCAGTGCCGATTGGTGCAGCCCAAGGCAAGGTAGGCGTGCATAAACCAAGTCAGATTGATTCTTCTGTGCTGGATTTTAACCTTTCCTTATATTCAGCCTGTTTCTTCACCCTGTGTTAACATAATACAAATGCAGTTCAATTTTCTAATGAGAAATTGACCCAGGCTCTCTGACTGCTCTAAAATGAAGTGAGTGGACAGTCGCAATCAATTATGGCCGGCATGGATAAGCCCAAAACATCCATATGGATGCAGTTGTATCTGTTTATGTATCTTAGAGGCTTGCATTTTTAAACACCTTTTTGATTAGGAAGTCAGACACGGGGTTATCCAAGCTGAAACTTTCACGGAGGAAGCTTAGAAGAATGAATCTATAACTTTTCATTTCATACCCCGTTGAGATGATTTGCATACGAGAAATTAGATGATGGTACAAACGTCACACGCTTTCCTGTTAAAATGTGTAACGTGAAAAGGCAAAATTTTTTCCATTGGTTTCATCTGCTTGTCTTAAGCCGCCGAAAACGAATCAGTAATGTTTCACAAGTTCTTCTGTATAGTTTGCTAATCCAAAATGTCTGAAAGAAGCATTATTCACAACAGTAGCTCATGCCTGGTGTCTACAAGTAATCTGGAGCAAGGTCAGACAAATACCTTACATTAAAGTCCTAACCTTAGAGCGTAAGCGTTGCAACCTGTCCAATGAGATGGCAATTACAGTCTGAACCAACAGGTAAATATCCTGGATTGAGGTGGCGTGAAGAGGGGAAAAAGAAAGAAAAAAAGGGAGGCTACACCTCCATGGTTGGATGTGGCACAAAAACTCCCCCGTCCTGTGACGTGTTTGCCATCATGTGGTTGAGGAGAACTTTCTTCCTCCTCTCGTCACCCCGCTGGGCAGGGTTGGCTCTGGCTTTGCTGGTGGTCACAGCCACGTTGCTTTCTTGCCCAGTGCAACATAGGGAAGGCTGAGCTGCACTCGACTAACACAGATGAATAACGAATACTGTGCCAAAGATGTTCAGGCTCAATTCCTATAAACTTTGTGATTCATTGGAAGAGTTAGTAATGCTCCTGCTGTATAACAGACATTCACAAAAGGACACTGTTCGTGATTCACCTTAGAGATTTCAGAGCTGTTCTGCTTTGAGAGAGAAAATCTCGCTGCATTGAGCTGACAAGATTTCCTGGCGCGCACACAGGCTGTATTTCAGACCTTTGGTTTTGGCTAAATGATTCCAAATAATGAAATCTGTAGCTCTGATTGCCTGGTGCTTGTAAACAGCCACAAGTCAAGAGAATTCTAGTTCTTAGCTGTGCTCTCCAGGGACCGCTGGGAATACTCCTAGACGGGCTCCATAAAAACAAACAAGCAAAAAAATGTTTAGGATTATACTGTAATATTAAGTCACAGGTCCTGTAAGCAGAGTCTCACCATCTCAATTTGTAGCTGTTTGCTTAATTGCTTCAGCTTGAAATTGCTGCAAAGGAAGGAGTACTCTCAGGCACAGAAATAAATGGGACGGTATACAGATGCTGACAAACTATTTAAATGCATCTGTGGAGTAAAATACAACTTATATAAAGAAGTCAGAGTCAATAAAGAGGCAGTAGGTCACTGTGACAATAGAATTACTGAGGGGAATAAAGACACATCCCAGGCTATACCGTTGTCACTGTATAGGACAGCAATAAAAAAAATCATGATGCTCGTTGAGTAACAAACAGTACATGATGGTAAGTGAAGATGGGAGCACAATGTGTGTACCCATAGGAAGGGATGTGGGATCACATGTTTGGAGTTTTGTGAATAATGAATGCTCACACATTTAACTAGAGAATTTCTCAAAACCGTTTTCATAGGCAGTGTCTGTTAACTGGTGATAACGGTGACAGCTACCGAGGAAGGAGCATCTGAATGCATTCTTTTGCCTGGCTGCTGCTATTCTGCACCTGCTTCAGGCAAAAGGCGACTTCAAGAAACTGTTGACATTTTCCAAATAAACAAACCAGAGTACCAAATAACATCCACGCATTAAAATATACATTGATTACGGACCACGTACGTATCAGAACTGATCTGAGTGGGGCTGTGTCCAGCTGCGAGAGTTGTGCTACAACGAAGGATTGTACCAAATTGCTAATCGGCCAAGAAGAGAAGCTGTGGCAGCCAGAAGAGCCAACAGGGTCCTTTATGTTTGTTTTGAGACTCGCCTCAGTTCCCAGCACTGCCCGGCACTTCTCCAGAGCAAGGATGCTTTGCCTGTCCTAAATTTAATCTAGTGGAAAAAAATCTTTTAGATTATTGCTGTGTCCTTTACTGACCCTCAGCTCTTACCAGTAGGTCTTGGTGCCAATATCTTAATTTTTCATTTTATGCTGCTTGCTTTAACAATGTGTTCTTTGGCAGCCAGCCACGTCCACGGCACTCTACTATTAAAATGTCTGCTCTCTACTGCAGCTGTCCATTTACTTTATGAACTGATCAGCCAGTAGAATGTAATTTAAGAGAACAGTAATAAGTCATAGTTGAGGGCACAAAGTATCAGCTGATTTGGTGTATGCGGTCTGTCCTTCAGAGGTTTCCGAACCTAACTTGTCATACTACATGTTTATTTTTTAATTAGTGCATAATGTGAAAAGAATAACTTGCCATGCTGCACGTAGTGGGTGAATAAAACCAATACTGCCCTTGTGGAAATACTCGCGGTCCCAGGAGCACTTAGGAGTGACACAGTGAACACAGCACATAATACTTTTCCTACTTAAATGTTATTACAGGTCTAGAGGGCAGGTTAATTTGAATTTGTAATGGCATTAGCTTTAACATTTAAATAGAGCAAAGATGATCAATTCTTAGGAGACGCACATATACTAGATTTTCTCTTGCACTTGCTGAGGTCTTATCGGGCCAAACCAAACTGTAAGATGGATTTTTAAGTGAGAGACGTTTCATAAAATGTCCTATTTGCCTATAACAATGGCTGTTGAGAGAGATGGTGGAGCGGGTGGCTTACTGAACTAACGAAAAGAAAAACACCTACTGATACAACCCTAGGACTGGGTTGACATCATGTCTGGTAAACAAGGGAGGAATGGAACCAGAAATTAATGGATCATAATTGATGTGCTGGCAATTAGAACTAACTAGCAGGCAGGGTAATGGGGGGATGACTCCACTCCTTATGTTTTTTGAAGTCATTAAAAAGTGTGGGAAGTGGCTGTGGAGAAAGGCTGGGAGGATGGAAGGAATTTTACTGTCATCCTTGCCATCTTTAGTATCCCAGGGATTTGGAGAAGGCCACCCGCTTCCCCACACGCCCTCCTCAAAACCGCACCGTTGCTGGGCCCGCTCCAAGGATATGCATTGATTAGATAAGCCGGAGAGAAGGAATCTTGAGATTGCAGTCCCGTCTCCACCAGAAAATAAAAGCTGGGAAGGCCTCTTGTCCCTTCTCTGCCTTATTTTTCTTCTCTCATCTCTTACTTTTAAAAAATCGGCATTAGCAACACATGACTTACTCTGTCTCAATACTTCCATAAGCTGATGGGCTGTAAAGCAGTTAAAAGCAAGGACTGAAATGGCTCAGTGATGGTGTGTATTTGCCAAGTCTCCGAGTAGCCAAAGGGACTGAGTGCTTGAATTCATTCCTCTAAGAACAAGCCGGCAAAGTATTTATATAAATATATACGATATATATTTTTATATATATAAATAGATGTAAAAAAATCAAGGCAGGAGAATGAATTATAAAAGTAAGCATAAAACCAAAATATGGACCTAGTTTATATTCTTAAATGCAAACCAGAAAGCACCAGACCTGTAATAATGATAATTTTTTCCCCTCCGTAAGAAAAGAAACATCTTTGTAGACAGAAGATCTCCAGCATATTCCTTCCTTCTCATTCTTCCCCCCCAGTTTATTTGTAAGCTGACCAACACAGAATCTCCTATGATAATCAAAATATAGTCTCCGCCTGTTGACTGTATTTTGATATGGAAATTTATTCTGACTTGTATATATTCATTTACAGAGCTCAGTGTTGCAGAGCAAATGTAAAAACCACTCTCACTAATCCGTTTTTATTCTTTCTGTTTACTATACACGTTGATGAACTTTCAGCATTAACTTCATTCCCTCTTGGCAATGACTGAAGACCATCTAATATAGAGCTTTAAGCATGTTATTAGCTTTTGAATGAGTAAGTTTTGTAAGAAATTACATGCTTTACAAAGATAGAGGTAATGGATAATAGGATCTTTATCTCAAAGGACTAGTAAAGGGAACACAGTGAGATTCAATTCGCAGTCACCAACTGGGTCACGTCTCAGTGAAGATGATGGATTATTTCTGACAGACAATATGGTCTGATGGCTATTAAAAGAGCAACAGAATAAGTTTGATAGTCCTAGTCCGGTCCTCAGTGATCAAAATTCCAGTGAAAACTGGCATTCTCAGTGGTTATCAATATTTCTGTCTTGTGACCGTGTGCTCTTTATTCTATGAAGTTGAATGGTGTGTTAGTAGTTTTGGCAAAAAGGCCACAGGCTAATTAGACATGGATCTTGAACTGTCTTTCCCTCTGAAGAGGTTTCTTAGCTTAGAGGAAAGATATGTTGGCTGTGCAATATATTCCTTAAAGCTGTTTCTAAGTCGTGTATAAATAGTGGATTTTGGTTTTCGGGTTTCTTTATATGGTACCTTTATCACCACAGCTTACTAAATTTGTAAGAGGCCCAAATCATCCCCCGCTGAATTATTAATCATGGAAAGATCTGAAAAGATCCATCATTATATTTGTGCATTTTTTTCTTCTTCCAAATTAATTTTTATTGTTAGAGTTGATGTTTGCCGTCAGCTGTGAACCCCTTTGTAAGCTGGTCTCTACATACTTTTGTGCAACAACTTGGTGAAGAAAGCAGGCAGCTGAGTGATTTTTATGATCTCTTAACAGCAGTGAGAGATTAAGTCCATTTTTTTTAAATAAAGACCTGTTGGGCTGCAAGAAAAACGATAATGTTTTCCAATATGCCCTTAACCAAAATCCTAATGTTT